>NC_133523.1:22407500-22721964 GCF_049354715.1 Callithrix jacchus
CACCAGTATGACTTTTTTTATATTTAGAAAAGTTTAAGCTGTTGTCAAAATCATTGTCACATCAATTAGTTTTGTAGATTTTCTCTCCAATATGAATTTTTTTTATTTCTAGCAAGGTTCGCAGATTAATTAAAAGCTTTCTCACATCTTTCCCATTTATAAGGTTTCTCTCTGGTATGAATTATCTTATAATCAGTAAGTTCTGAGGATCAGTTAAAAGCTTTGCCACATTCTTCACATTTGCAGGGTTTCTTTTCAATATGAAGTTTCTTAAGTTCAGAAAGTTTTGAGGATCGGTAAAAAGCTTTTCCACATTCTTCACATTTGTAGGGCTTCTCACCAGTATGAATTTGTTTATGTATAGTAAGGGTTAAGGAGAGTTTAAAAGCTTTGCCACATTCTTTACATTTGTAGGGTTTCTCTCCGGTATGAATTCTCTTATGTGCAGTAAGACTTGAGGATCGGGTAAAAGCTTTTCCACATTCTTCACATTTGTAGGGTTTCTCTCCAGTATGAATTCTCTTATGTACAGTAAGAGTTGAGGATTGGGTAAAAGCTTTGCCACATTCTTCACAGATGTAGGGTTGCTCTCTGGTATGAATTCTTTTATGAGCAGTAAGATTTGAGAATTGGGTAAAAGCTTTGCCACATTCTTCACATTTGTAAGGTTTCTCTATGGTATGAACTCTCTTATGTGCAGTAAGAGTTGAGGATCGGGTAAAAGGTTTGCCACATTCTTCACATCTGTAGGGTTTCTCTCCTGTATGAACTCTCTTATGTGCAGTAAGAGTTGAGGATCGGGTAAAAGGTTTGCCACATTCTTCACATTTGTAGGGTTTCTCTCCTGTATGAATTCTCTTATGTGTAGTAAGGTGTGAGGACCACCTAAAGGCTTTGCCACATTCTTCACATTTGTAGGGTTTCTCTCCTGTATGAATTCTCTTATGTGTAGTAAGGTGTGAGGACCGCTTAAAGGCTTTGCCACATTCTTCACATTTGTATGATTTTTCTTGAGTATAATTTTTTTTATATGTAGTAAGGCTTGAGAATTGGTTAAAAGCTTTGTCACATTCTTGACATTTGTAGAGTTTCTCACAAGTATAAATTCTCTTCTGTGTAGTAAGCTTTGAAGATTGGTTAAAACCTTTTTCACATTCTTCACATTTGCCAAAAGTCACTCTAGTATAAATTCTTTTACATTGAGTTAGGCGTGAAAGCATGCAAAATGATTTGTCACATTCTTCACAGTTGAAATGTTTATTTTCCATATGTTTGATCTTATGTCTATCTGAATGTGGAAATTTATGAAAGACTCGCACATATTTATCACACGGAAACATCTTGCTCTGGGTAGTTGGTAAACATTGGTTAAGTCCATTAAAACCTCCTTTGTGGACCTTACACTCAACCACAATTTTGCAGCCGTTTAATTGAAAATTCTCATTTCCACATTTTTCATATCTTCTCAGTGTCATGCTTTGAGAAGAATCTTTTATGTTCTGCTCTGGCCAAAACTCTTGGGCAAAATGAGAACACATTACTGAAAGAAATAAAAATAACAAATTACTTTACAGACTCAGATAAACAGACTTTCCAGATATAATTTATAAAATTACACAAACGACACAAGCAAGATGATACTGCAGTAATTAAGAGAGTGCATTGCACCAGGTGGGTACAATGTAAAGAGCCACACAGAAGAAAAGAAATTCTGTCACATTTATCCAACACAACTTTTTCTACTACCCAAGATAATACAATGCTTTTAGAAGTAAATTGCCAACTTTACTACTTAAAATTATTTATTTTACTTTTTTTTGAGATGGATTTTTGCTCCTCTTATTCAGGCTGAAGTGCAATGGCGCAATCTTGGCACAGGGAAACCTCCGCCTCCTGGGTTCAAGCAATTCTCCTGCCTCAGCCTCCTGAGTAGCTGGGATTACAGCCACGTGCCACTATGCCAGCTAATTTTTTGTATTTTTAGTAGAGACGTGGTTTTCACCATGTTGACCAGGATGGTCCTGATCTCTTGACTTCGTGATCCACCAGCCTCGGCCTCCCAACATGCTGGGGTTACAGGCGTGAGCCACTGCCAGGCCAGTTTTTTGTTTTTTTTTTGTTTTTGAGACGGAGTTTCTCAGTTGTTACCCAGACTGGAGTACAATGGTGCAATCTCAGCTCACTGCAACCTCCACCTCCTGGTTTCAAGCAATTCTCCTGCCCCAGCATCTCGAGTAGCTGGGACTACAGGCGTGCACCACTATGCCCAGCTAATTTTTGTATTTTTAGTAGAGACAAGGTTTTCACCATGTTGAGCAGGATAGTCTCGATCTCTTGACCTCGTGATCCACCCGCCTCGGCCTCCCAAAGTGCTGGAATTACACGCATGAGCTACCACCCGGCTGCACTTAATTTTTCAAAGATGTCAAATCAGCCTAACGTGGTGAACCAATTCAACATAATCTCTACAAAAATCCCATTAGAGATGATTCATGCGTATAATCCTATCACTTTGGGAGGCTGAGTTGGGCAGATCACCTAAGGTCAAAAGTTTGAGACCAGCCCAGCTAACATGGTGAAACCCTTTCTCTACTAAATATACAAAAATTAGCTGTCTGTGGTGGCACGTGCCTGTAGTCCCAGCTACACAGGGGGTTGAAGCAGGAGAATTATTTGAACCCAGGAGGTGAAGGCTGCAGTGAGCAAGATTGTGCCACTACACTCTAGCCTAGGCCACCGAAAAAAACAAAAAGTTATACACACATAGACATACACTGGAGTATTATTTACCTTTAAATAAATCTTGTTACATTTTAAGATCAACTTTGAGAATATTATGCCACATGAAGCCAGTAATAAAATGATGGATACTATATGATTCCACTTATAGGAGGTATCTTAATAAGTCACATTCATCGAAACAAAAGGTACAAGGGTGTTTGTCAAGGGCTAAAGAGAGGATAAAATGGGCAGTTATTACTTAATGGGTATCGATTTGTAGTTTCACAAGATGAAAAGTTTATGGAAGTCGTTTGCATAGCAATATAAATATGCTAAACTTGCCTGAAGTGTCATTTCTTTGAGACAGGTTCTCATTCCATCACCCAAGTTTGAGTAAAGTGGCACAATTATGGCTCACTGTAGCCTCAAACTCTCAGGTTAAAGTAATCATGCACCACCAATCTCCCAAGAAGCTGGGACCACAAGTGCACACCACCATGCCTGGCTATTTTATAATTTTTTTTTTTTTTTTTTTTGCAGAAAGAATCTTTGTACACTTTCCAGGCTAGTGTCATACTTTTGGGTTCAAGTGATTCTCCTGTCTTAGCCTCCCAAAATCCTGGGATCAAAGATGTGAGTCACTACCATGCCTGGCCATGAAATATAAACTGAAATAGATTTTAGATGGGAAAATATATTGTATGTGGTTTTACAACATTTTGTTTTAAAGATAAATTTTATAAATACAGAATCATAAATCTTTACCTTCAAATCAAAGAATTTTATCTCTCACATGAAAGAAATACACATTTATAAATAAACACAAGGTGAAAATAAGACTATCTTTATAACTAATCACTTAAACGAGATAAAACCACCATTGAAAATCAACTAAGAATACATTCAACATAAGGCATAATCAAAACTGGGGTCATATTTATAGACAAATACATATATATAATATGACTGGGATAAACATACGGCTTGCTTATTTCTTAATTAAATCCCACATTGACTTAAAGTACACAACAGAATTTCACAAATTGTCTAAAATGGCAAAACAAAAACCACAATAAACAGATTTTTTTTTATTGTACTTTAGGTTCTGGGGTACATGTGCAGATGATGCAGGATTGCTGCCTAGGTACATACATGCCAATGTGGTTTTCTGCTTCCATCTCCCCATCACCCATACTATATCTGCAATTTCTTCCCATGTTATCCCTCCCTAATCTCGCCACTTCCTGCTGTCCCTTTTCTAGCCTCCACCAAGATACCCCAGTGTGTGATGCTCCCCTCCCTGTGTCCATGTGTTCTCACTGTTCAACACCTGCCTGAGTGAGAACATGTGGTGTTTGATTTTCTGTTCTTGTGTCAGTTTGCTGAGAATGATGGTTTCCAGATTCATCTATGTCCCACACAAAGGACACAAACTCATCATTTCTTTTGGCTGCATAGTGTTCCATGGTATATCTGTGCCACGTTGTCCTTGTCCAGTCTATCATCAATGGGCATTTGGGTTGGTTCCAGGTCTTTGCTATTGTAAACAGTGCCGCTATGAACATATGTGTGCATGTGTCTTTATAACAGAATGATTTATAATTCTTTGAAAATATACCCAGTAATGGGATTGCTGGGTCAAATGGAATTTCGATTTCTAGGTCCTTGAGGAAGTGCCACACTGTCTTTCACAATGGTTGAACTAGTTTATACTCTCACCAACAGTGTAAAAGTGTGATTTCTCCAGATCCTCTCCAGCATCGATAAACAGATTTTAAACTGAAAAAGCACAGGAATACAGAATGACAAAACTATTTGATAAGAGAGAAATGTTTATTTATAAAATCTTGCAGGCAACATTGATGTAGCATTAAAATAATGTGTCTAGGAAACTGTAATATTTGACTGTAACTGTAGTCATGGAAGGCAGGTATTCTGAATCCTTGGCATATGCTATATGTCAGTATAATTCCAGAAAAAATGCAGTATTATCATAAGTGAAAGATTCTGAGAAAACTTTTTTTTTTTTGAGATGGAGTTTCGCTCTTGTTACCCAGGCTGGAGTGCAATGGCGCAATCTTGGCTGACTGCAACGTCCGCCTCCTGGGTTCAGACAATTCTCCTGCCTCAGCCTCCTGAGTACCTGGGATTACAGGCACGTGCCACAATGCCCAGCTTACTTTTTGTATTTTTAGGAGAGACAAGGTTTCACCATGTTGACCAGGATGGTTCATCTCTTGATCTCGTGATCCAACTGCCTCGGCCTCCCAAAGTGCTGGGATTACAGGCTTGAGCCACCGTGCCCGGCCTCTGAGAAACTTTTAATAAATAATCATCTAAAAAAACTAGAAGGCTTGGCATGGTGGCTTACAGCTCTAATCCCAGCACTTTGGGAGACTGAGGTGGATGGATCACCTGAGGTCAAGAGTTCAAGACCAGCCTGGCCAATGTGGTGAAACCCCATCTCTACTAAAAATACAAAAGTTAGCCAGATGTGGTGGTGAGCACCTGTAATTCCAGCTACTTGGGAGGCTGAGGCAGGAGAATCACTTAACCCAGGAGGCAGAGGTGGCAGTAAGCCGAGATCACGCCACTGCACTTCAGTCTAGGCAACAGGAGCAGAACTTCATCTCAAAAACAAAACAAGATTATTTCAGGCTGAGTGTGGTGGCTCACACCTGTAATCCCAGAACTTTGGGGGGTCGAGGCAGGTGGATCACCTGAGGTCAGGAGTTCAAGATCAGCCTGGCCAACATGGTAAAACCTGGACTCTACTAAAAATACAGAAATTAGCTGGGCGTGGGGGTGAGGGCCTATAGTCCCAGCTAGTCAGGAAGCTGAGGCAGGAGAATCAATTGAACCTGGGAGGTGGAAGTTTCAGTGAGCCGAGATTGCACCACTGCACTACAGGCTGGGCAACAGAACAGGACTCCATCTCAATAAAAACAAAAACCAGAGATAATTTTATGTTTCAAATACATAATATTTTTACACAAAATGAAACTGCTGTAATCCAAATTTAGAAGCAGAAATTAGCCTTACATTGCTAAATATATATATAATGCTAAACATATATCAGTGTTAAATATATAAAAATATATATTGCAGAATATGGTTAGAGTGTCTGATATATAAAACAAATATTTGGGAATAAATGATATTATTTAGGTATATATTATTAGGCTGGAGAAAGTGGGTACAAATCATAGAGTTATTTTTTCCTACAGCGAACTAAAATTTGTAACTGTTTTAGTAAATATGGAGTACCTACTAATTATCAAATTTACTTCAGGTATTACATGTAAATTCTAGCATATTGTTCTAAATTTCTGAATCTAAAATTCCAGACAAATTTGAAATAGAAAATGGAGAATAAAAAAATATATAGGGAGAATAAAGTCAGTAAGATGGGAGAATAAAAGGTGCCCTATTTTGTTATCTCCTGCACAGCAAGACAATTTGTCAGCCATCCCTGACAAAAATGCCTTTATGAGACAGCCAGGTATCATGGCTCACACCTGTAATGAAAGATACACGGTACATTGAGTTTAGAGAACTGCTTCAGGTTAGGATTTCAAAACCAGCCTGAATTCTGTAGCAAGACTCCATCTCAAAATAAGTGCCTTTGATAGCTTTGAGATCCAGAGAGAGACTTGTGGAACTCTCATACAGCCCAAGATTGAAAAGTTTTTTCAGAAGGCGCAACCTCCTTCAGGCCCTGGTGCAAACTACAGAATCCCGTTCCTAACTACAGACTAGGACATGGCCCACCCAACTTGGTCCCACTGAGAAATCTGAGCTTAGTTTATAACCATCCCAATCTCCTCCCAGCTAAAGTCTGGGAAAGATCCTGCTTTTTCAGAGGCCGGTAGGAAGATACCCATTTATACCCACGTGGGCAGGCCTGCAGACCTTGGCCTTTACTGTGGTCCCTGAAGCAGTTCAATGACTCAGTTCCAGCTCCCTGAGCCACAGTTTATGGGCAGTTCTGCCTACATAGAAACCCACACAGTGACCTGGAAAGATTCTTTCTGGTACTCGCTGAAAGCTGTAATCATTCACATTTTGATATTAGGCCCATGATATGCAGACCAAACTGCAGAAACCTGGACTAGTGTCTGCACAACAGAACAAAGTCCCCCCACAAAATTCAGTCTGTCTGAAAAATGAAATGGGAATTTAAACTATGCAAGTTTCCTATAACAAGCCAATTAAAGGTAGACCCTAGACCAAGCAGCCTTATGACAAAGCTACAACCCCTCTTTACTAAAACTTCACAGGGCATCCCATCACCCTCTGGGTCAAACAAAAGAAGTGGTCCCAGAATCACTTATCCTCTTCGAACTTAACTGGGATCTCTAAGAATTTTTGTTTATGTAAAGAAAATATGGCACATGTACGCCATGGAATACTATGCAGCCAAAAAAGAGAATGAGTTCATGTCTTTTGCAGGGACATGAATGAAGCTGGAAACCATCATTCTCAGCAAACTGACACAAGAATAGACAACCAAACACTGCATTTTCTCACTTTTAAATGGTCTCTTTCTGTTGCCCAGGCTGCAGTGCACTGCCATAATTTTGGCTCACTGCAACCTCTGCCTCCTGGGTTAAGGCAATTCTCCTGCCTTGGTCTCCCAAGTAGCTGGGATTACAGGCACATGCCACCTAATTTTGGCTTTTAAAAGTGGAGACAGGGTTTCACCATGTTGGCCAGGATGGTCTTCATCTCCTGACCTCATGATCTACCCCCCGCAGCCTGCCAAAGTGCTGGGATTACAGGCGTAAGCCACCGCACCCACTCTTCATTCTTTTAATAGTATCTGTCACAAAGTAAAAGATTTTGACCTTAATAAAATCCAACTTATCATTCAAAAAAAAAACCTCCTGAAACCAGTTTATAAAAACTTGAGCTGGGTGTAATGGCTCACACCTATAATCCTAGCACTTTGGGAGGCCGAGGCGGGTGGATCACGAGGTCAAGAGATCAAGACCATCCTAGTCAACATAATGAAACCCCATCTCTACTAAAAATACAAAAAATTAGCTGGGCATGGATGCATGTGCCTGTAATCCCAGCCACTCAGGAGGCTGAGGCAGGAGAATTACCTGAACTAAGGAGGCAGAGGTTGCGGTGAGCCGAGATCACGCCATTGCACTCCAGCCTGGGTAACAAGAGCGAAACTCCATCTCAAAACAACAACAACAATAAACTTGAGGTGTTTTCTCCTTCTATACACAGATGCCAATGCAAAAAGTATATTGTGCCCATTGCCAATGCTGCTAGTTTAAAGTAACACTGAAAGTATGTAGCAGATTAGTCAAAAAATGAAAACGAGCAACTGAAATTGAAGACAAGTAAGGTAAAAGTCGCTGGCTGCAGCTCATAATCACACATATAAACACAAACAGTACAATTAAAACTTGCTTAAACTACTAAATATACTCAGTAAATTAGAATAATATATAATTAACATACAAGTTAAGGTTCCATGAACTTAATCTCTCTGATAAAGTAGAGGAAAAAAATTTTATTTACAACAGCATTAAAATAATAAATTTCTGAGAACAAATATAACCAAGGAGGTATGAAATTTTTACAATGAGAAATATATAAATGAAAGAAATTATAATAGACATAAATAGGCCGGGCACGGTTGCTCACGCCTATAATTCCAGCACTTTGGGAGGCCGAGGCGGATGGATCACGAGATCAAGAGATCGAGACCATCCTGGTCAATGAGGTGAAACCCCGTCTCTACTAAAAATACAAAAATTAGGTGGGCAAGGTGGTGCCTGTAGTCTGAGATACTGGGGAGGCTGAGACAGGAGAATTGCTTGAACCCAAAAGGCAGAGTTTGCAATGAGCCGAGACCTGCCATTGCACTCCAGTGTGGGTAACAAGAGCAAAACTCCATTTCAAAAAAACAAAAAGACATGAATAAATTTGCAGATATTTTATGTCTATAAATTGAAAGAATAAATATTATTAAAGTGCCATGTTATCCTAAGTAACCTATAGATTCAATAAACTCCCTATCAAAATTTTAGTAGCATTTGTTTTTCACAGTAATAAAAAACATAATTCTAAAATTTACATGAAATTATGACACACTTTAAATAGTCAAAGCAATAATGAGAAAAAAAAAGGAGAAACATGGCATACTTTATTTTATTCTTTATTTTTTTATTTTTTTGAGATGGAGTTTTACTGTCGTTACCGAGACTGAAGTGCAACGGCACAATCTCGGCTCACTGCAACCTCCGTCTCCTGGGTTCAAGCAATTCTCCTGCCTCAGACTCCCAAGTACCTGGAACTACAGGCGTGCACCACCGTGTCCAGCTAATTTTTTGTACTTTAGTAAAGACAGGGTTTCACCATGTTGACAAGCACGATCTCGATCTCTTGACCTTGTAATCCATCGCCTCAGCCTCCCAAAGTGCTAAGATTATAGGTGTAAGCCACCATGCCCGGCCCAAAAATAGCATACCTTAAAATTTCAAGACTATATTTGAAGATTACAGAAATACAAACAAGATAAAATGTGCAGGGAAAAAAAAAAAGGCTAAGAACAGTGGCTCACACCTGTAATCCCAGCACTTTGGGAAGCTGAGGCAGACAAATCACTTGAGGGCAGGAGTTCAAGACCAGCCTGGCCATCATGCTGAAACCCCAGCTCTACTAAAAATACAAAATTAGCCTGGTATAGTGGCACAAACATGTAATCCCAGCTACTCAAGAGGGTGAGGCAGGAGAAATGCTTAAATCCAGCAGGGAGAGTCACAGTGAAACGAGATTGTGCCACTGTTATGTAGCCTAAGCAACAGAGTGATGCTCTGTCTCAAAACAAAAAAAAAGTAAAGAAACCCACTTCTCATACATTTCAGACATGATGCAAAAAAATTATTTAACATCAAGTTGCTCAAAATTATGCAGATATTTCTGTGTCTCAAAAAAAATTGAATAAGCATTCAGATTGCATAGTCTCTTATATGTCATGAAGAGTACATTGGTTCTCACTGAAAACTTGAAGGAAAATCACCAAAAAAGTAAATAGAAACCTTAGAGAATTTAAAAGCATACGACAGAAAATGCTCAAATGTCAGAACAAATAAAAAAACTCAGGTTTTCCAGAAACTATTTCCTTTAAAACACAGATTCCCAAATTGCTATTTTAAGAACTGGCTTTCTCTTTGACCTTTGGACCCTCATCTGTGTCATGTGTTGTATTCACTTTTACTCTTACTTACCTGGGGGTTCATCTGCCATCTCATCTCTCTTCATAATCAAAGGCTCCTTTTCTTGCTCCAGACAGGCGATCAGGTCTGGTTTAGAGACAGCAATACCTGTTCAATTAAGAAATAAGTAACATGCATCTTGCTCATATTCTTCAATTACCAACCTAGTAATGTGCTCAGTAAAATGATGTAATAGAATAGTCCAACGTATAACAGAAATTTTCAAATATTGAGAAAAATATTCTAAATTTGTAAGTTCTTCATTTCATTACCCAGTAATACTGAGTCAAAACTTGGTGTTGGCAATTAGATTTTAAGGTATGGGAAACAATATGTCACTAAATTTCTCAAATTACCACTAATCTAGAATGAATGACACAGATCAGGTCAGAAATGTGGTAAATTCACGTCAAGATGAAACATATTAGGCCAAACCCGGTGGCTCACACCTGTAATCCCAGCACTTTGGGAGGCCGAGGCGGGTGGATCACGAGGTCAAGAGATCAAGACAATCCTGGTCAACATGGTGAATCCCCATCTCTACTAAAAATAAAAAAAATTAGCTGAGCATGGTGGTGCGTGCCTGTAATCCCAGCTACTCAGGAGGCTGAGGCAGGAGAATTGCCTGAACCCAGGAGGTGTATGTTGCGGTGAGCCGAGATTGCGCCATTGCACTGCAGACTGGGTAACAAAAGCGAAACTTTATCTCAAAAGAAAAAAATAAATAGATAAAAAATAAAACATATTAAAAAAGCTTTTTTCTATTTATATAAATCCTTAGAGTTTCTCAAAAACGGGGATCTGAAACTCATTTATGCAAAACATATATAACCAAAATACATTTTAGAAATAAGAGAAATACAACCTTTAGGGTATATTAGAAACTGTGTGTTGAAATTATCCTTACCCAGGAAGACAAGGTTTCTGTAGTTTTCTAAAATCACATTTTTATATAAATTCCGCTGTGCAGTATCCAGGCATTGCCACTCTTCCAGAGAAAATTCTATGGCCACATCCCTAAATGTCAACAGTCCCTGAAAAACACACACACACAAACATATATATCAGGTAGCCAACAGAATTCATAATTTGAATCAAGGTAAAATGAAAGAGTAACAAGAATAGGTTCTGACTTGTAGAAGTGACAGAAATTATCCAATAAAATAAATTTGTACACAGACATATTTCCTAATGTGTTCTCTAACCCTGAGAAAACAGAGTGGCAAAAGAGGCACAACATCAGTGTATATAGAATAATTTTCTAGATAATAACATACGTAATAGACCAAGTGTGGTGGCTCATGCCTGTAATCCCAGCACTCTGGGAGGCCGAGGTGGGCAGATCATTTGAGGTCAGTAGACCAGCCTGATCAACACGCAGAAACTCCATCTCTACTAAGAATACAAAATTAGCCAGGCGTGGTGGCACATGCCTCTATGCCCAGCTACTCAGGAGGCTGATACAAAAGAATTGCTTGAACCCAAAAGGCGGAGGTTGTGGTGAGCAGAGATCGCTCCATTGAATATCAGCCTGGGCAGCAAAGAGTAAGATGCCATCTCAGAAACAAAAACAACAACAACAACAACACAAAATGAAAATAAATAACATATGTAATTAAGGGCATAAACACAAACATGTACCTTTTTTAGTGTACAGAAGTTTCCATATAATAAAGACTATCGTGCTTAAATAAGCATTTTGTTAATAGTGTTCTGCATAGAGCTAATGGAGAACACAGATGGAACCTCAACATTAGATTTTCTCCATCTTTACTAAAAACTCCACCTTTTCTCAACAGAAACCATGAGTTTCCACGCCTTCCCATGTCCAACAGCCACCTAGAAAATTTTTAATATTGCAGATTATAAAATAATGGTGAGAATTCTCCATGGCATATAAGAAGCCTTGATGAAGAGAAGAATGATAGAAAAGAAATATTTTTCAGATATTCCTGACTATTATTGAAATTTTTAGAAGTCAAAGTTTACAAGTACTACATGCATGGCATTCCAGGAGAAAAACACAGCTCTTGATCTGACACAGGTTTAACTGAAAATAAGTCAGTTTTTTTCCTCTTTCTCTGAAAATTCTTTTCAGAAGCAATTCTCTGAACAAATCACACGTGCATCTAGAGAATATGCCTTTAAAGGTGTCAGCACCACATGTTTACCTGCTACCACCACACCCATAGGCAGGACCAAGACTCGCAGAAAAAGTCCATCAATTTCTGTTCTTTATACCAGAAGAGATTCAGGAACACTGAACTGCTGCACAGAGATGAAGATTTTTTTTGCGGCCGGGCGCGGTGGCTCACGCCTGTAATCCCAGCACTTTGGGAGGCCGAGGCAGGGGAATCACGAGGTCAAGAGATCGAGACCATCCTGGTCAACATGGTGAAACCCCATCTCTAGTAAAAATACAAAAAATTAGCTGGGCATGGTGGCACGTGCCTGTAATCCCAGCTACTCAGGAGGCTGAAGCAGGAGAATTGCCTGAACCCAGGAGGCAGAGGTTGAGGTGAGCTGATATTGCACCATTGCACTCCAGCCTGGGTAACAAGAGCGAAACTCCATCTAAAAAAAAAAAAAAAAAAGATTTTTTTTTTTTCTTTTGTTTGAGACAGAGTCTTGCTCCATCGCCTGGCTGGAGTGCCGTGGACAATCTCGGCTCACTGCAACCTCCGCCTCCTGGGTTCAAGGGATTCTTCTGCCTCAGCCTCCCGAGTAGCTGGAACCACAGGTGTGTGCCACCACGCCCAGCTAATTTTTGTATTTTTAGTAGAGACGGGATTTCATCATGTTAGCCAGGATGGTCTCGATCTCTTGACCTCGTGATCTGCCCACCTCGGCTTCCCAAAGTGCTGGGATTACAGGCGTGAGCCACTGTATCTGGCCCAGAAGTTTCTTTTTGGTCCTCAGGTACCCTCTTCTGCCATGGACAATATCAATTTCTTCTAAAGTAATGAAAATATGGGTCACACTTTCCTGTCACTACCAAACCAAACAGAACCAGCCCTCTGACTACTCTTTAGTGCAGAGGTGAAACTTAATTCTCATGAATGTATCTTGAACCCCACATACTTGATTCTGGCCTCATCTAAGAGTCACACATTAAATGAGGCATTTAATTAAAACAACATGGACTGGGTGCAGTGGCTCACCATTGTAATCCCAGCACTTTGGGAGGCCAAAGCGGGTAAATCACGAGGTGAGGAGTTCAAGACCATCCTGGCAAACATGGTGAAACCTTGTCTCTACTTACAAAATACAAAAAAAGTGGCTGGGCACAGTGGCTCACGCCTGTAATCCTAGCACTCTGGGAGGTCAAGGCGGGTGGATCACCTGAAGTTGGGAGTTCAAGACCAGCCTGACCAACATGGTGCAACCCCGTCTTTTTATAATATAAAATAATACAAAAAAAGTAATTAGCTGGGTGTGGTGGCACATGCCTGTAATCCAAGCTATTTAGGAAGCCAAGGCATGAGAATTGCTTGAACCCAGGATGTAGAAGCTGCAGTGAGCTGAGATCATGCCACTGCACTCCAGCCTGGCGACAAAGCGAGATACCGTCTCAAAAAAAAACAAACAAACAAACAAAAAAAGACCTTGGCCGGGCTGGGCACAGTGGCTCAACCCTATAATCCTAGCACTTTGGGAGGCCAAAGTGGGCAGATCACTTGAGGTCAGGAGGTTGAGACAAACCTGGCCAACATGGTGAAACCCCAACTCTACTAAAAATATATAAATTAGCTGGGCATAATGATGTGGGCCTGTAATCTCAGCTACTAGGAAAGGCCGTGGCACAAGAATCGCTTAAAACTGGCAGGCGAATGTTGCAATGAGCCGAGATCACACCACTGCACTCCAGCCTGGGCAACAGAGCAAGACTGTCTCAGAAAACAAAAAACAAAAAATTAAACAATGCTGCTTCCACCCAGGACAATAAACAGACCTGTAGATAGGATGTAAGTAGATATTTCTGCAAATTGGTCATGTAATTTTAACTGGAAACCTGGGCTGGGCTGGGAGTCATGACTCAGGCCTGTAATCCTAACACTTTGGAAGGCTGAGGCAGGTAGATCACTTGAGGTCAGGAGTTCAAGACCAACCTGGCCCACATGGTGAAACCCCATCTGTACTAAATATACAAAAATTAGCCTAGCATGGTGGCACATGCCCGTAATCCCAGCTACTCGGGAGGCTGAGGCACAGGAATAACTTGAACCCAGGAGGCAGAGGTGGCAGTGAGCCAAAATTGCACCACTACTCTACTCCAGCCTGGACACAGGGCAAGATCCCACCTCAAAAAAAAAAAAAAATAATTAAATAAAAAATAAAAAAGAAACCAGGGTTGATAACCACTTAGCTAAGTATTGCCTCTAAAGCTTTAATGAGCTTTAAAAATACCTGGAAACTGTGGCCCCACTTTCTGTCATGTAATTCTTCAAACTTAGGAAGGGGTCATGAATGGTTTGCTTGTTTGTTGTTCTCAGATGGAGTCTCACTCTGTCGTGCAGGCTGGTGTCCAGTGGCATGATCTCAGCTCACTGCAACCTCCACCTCCTGGGTTCAGGCGATTCTCTTGCCTCAGCCTTCTGAGTAACTGGGATTATACAGGCGTTTTCCACCACCCCCCGGCTAATTGTATGTGTGTGTGCGTGTGTGTGTGTGTGTGTGTGTGTGTACTTTTAGTAAAGACAGGGTTTCACCATGTTGGCCGGGCTGGTCTCAAACTCCCAACCTCTCGTGATCACGCACCTCAGCCTCCCACACTGCTGGGATTACAGGCATAAGCCCCTGTGCCCAACCATGAATGCATAAACAAGTTCCTTATAAATGCTGATGTTGCTCTTCTTGGGCTCATGATTAGCTTAGAGAAAGCAGTCCCTTACACTCAGCACTCTTGTCACAATATAAATATTTCTAGGTCAAATGAAGACTACAATTTTTCACATTCTTTGCTGGCTCTTTAAAGTTTACAGGATAAACAGAAGGCAGCAACATCTAAATAAGTCTGCATTTGAGAATCAACCTGCACATATGTACTAATGAGGCAGGGGTATAGGGTCTGGAGGAAGGGAATCTAAGACCATTTCACATTAAATTCCTATACCTAAATGGAAAGGAAAACTAACTTTCCAGGCCTAAGTAACAAAAAGACCAGAGGCTATTCCCTTTGGAAATCCCCACCTTTTCTGTTAGGCATACAGAAAATTGGCTGTCCAAAACCAATCAGACTGATTGTGGGTTGAGTCACCATTTGCATAAAAGTGCAACTTTGTAACTTCACCTTAGCTTCTGATTGGTTGCTTTCACAACCAATCGGATATTTGCATGAGTGTGACCTGCATAACTTCACTTTAGCCTCTGATTGGTTGCTTTCTGGAACCAATCAGAGCATAGCATCAAGTGGCCAATGAGAAACCTCTAGGGGTTATTTGAACCCAGGAAGATTCTGTGTCTGGTTCTTAAACCATTGTTCAGGCCCACTTTCACACTGCGGAGTATAATTTCATTTTCAATAAATCCCTCTTTTGTTCTTTTGTTGCTTCATTCTTTCTTTGCTGCTTTGTCCAATTCTTTGTTCAAAAGGCCAAGAACTTCCACAACTTCCAGTCAAGACCCTCTACTGTAACATTTTGGTCAGCCAGGCAGGAAAGAAAGTAGGTCCAAAGTTTGGGACTTATTTTTTTCCTTTCCCCTTTTACATACAGAAAAGTCTTTCTCTTTTCCTTTCTAACTTAGGATGGACAGTAGTAAGCAGGAAGACAACTGCAAGTTTCTGGCCAGGGTTACTTTTTGATGAAACTGAAAAGTTTCCATGTGGAAGTGTAATCCCAGTACTTTGGGAGGCCGAGGCGGGTGGATCACGATGTGAATAGATCAAGACCATCCAGATCAACATGGGGAAACCCCGTCTCTACTAAAAAATAATACCAAACATTAAAAAATTACCTGGGCATGGTGGCGCGTGCCTGTAATCCTAGCTACTCAGGAGGCTGAGGCAGAAGAATTGCCTGAACCCAGGAGGCGGAGGTTGCAGGGAGCCAAGATCGCGCCATTGCACTCTAGCCTGAGTAACAGAAGCGGAACTCCCTCTCGAAAAAAAAATCACTCAGAGTAGATATAAGATTGATCAAGGGCTGGGCGCAGTGGCTCAAGCCTGTAATCCCAGCACTTTGGGAGGCCGAGGTGGGTGGATCACGAGATCAAGGGATCGACACCACCCTGGTCAACATGGTGATACCCGTCTCTACTAAAAATACAAAATAAAATTAGCTGGGCATGGTGGCTCGTGCCTGTAATTTCAGCCACTCAAGAGGCTGAGGCAGGAGAATTGCCTGAACCCAGGAGGCGGAGGTTGCAGTGAGCCAAGATCGCACCATTGCACTCCAGCCTGGGTAACAAGAGCAAAACTCCGTCTCAAAAATAAAAAATAAAGATTGATCAAGTCAGCCAGAAAACATTCCCCTCAAAGGATAACACTCAAAGTGCACAGCTACTCTCAGCATGAGATACATGAGCATTATATAAAAAAAGAAAATATTCTCGGCAGAATTTAATGTTTTCTTTTTCACCCCTGCTGCTCTCATCTTCTATTCTTGTAATTGAAGATCTACACTGAAACACAACTAAAAATGTCTATAAGCACTTTTTTTTTTTTTTGAGATGGAGTTTCATTCTTGTTACCCAGACTGGAGTGCAATGGCGTGATCCTGGCTCACCGCAACTGCCGCCTTCTGGGTTCACGCAATTCTTCGGCCTCAACCTCCCGAGTAGCTGGGACTATAGGCGCGCACCACCATGGCCAGCTAATTTTTGTATTTTTAGTAGAGACGTGGTTTCACCTTATTGACCAAAATGGTCTGGATTTTTTGACCTCGTGATCCACCCGCCTCGGCCTCCCAAAGTGATGGGATTATAGGTGTGAGCCACCACGCCCGGTCTGCACTTTTAGATGAATAATTGGAATCTGATTTTGTTCACATAGTGGAATATATTTGAGTTTGCAACAAAGCTAACGAGAGCTATTGTGGTTTTTCAGTGGCCACATTGCCCCTGTTTATTTGTCCTGTAATAGCAGCATTCCAATTTAGGATGAAATGACACTAAAATCATGCTTTCCTGTAATTATCCATATTGGATAAATTAATAAGCATGTCAGAATAATATCTACTGTTAACAATTAGGTAGTAAATTTTCTTTGGATATAGATATATCTAATTATATTTTTAATGTACTAGTCAAAATGTAAGATTTTTAAAAATTGTCTATAGCTATAATTCAGTTAAGACTTCATATTTTAAAAGTATGAATAACAATATTCAAATGACCTTAAAGGATTTATTTGAAGGAAATACTGTGGCCTTATATCCATACTATTATATAAATACTATCATATAAAATACTGTTTAGTTTATATACATGCAAGTTGTCTGCACATACTACACTAATTATTCTGATGTAATAGAAAGCAAAGGACAACTATAGACGTCACTGTTGAGTTTATACACTGAACTGTGTTTATTTGCTTTTGCAGTGGTAAGTACTTCAGCCTACAAATATAATGAGCTTGGATTATCAGTTTTCTGTTAAAGAAACTTATCTCTTAATCTTTATTATTCTGTATTGTTAGGTTGAATTCTATCTTTGTGCAAAGCTTCTGTGTACTCTTAAAATGAGCTTTAGTTTGAACAAATCTGTGTCTACTTTAAAAAACTAATACTAAAAATATAAACCTTTGCCTAAACAAAAACAAGGAATAAATCTGAGGTCCTAGGTAAAAAAAATCCTGAGTCAAGTAGTACTTTCTGGCGCTGTTGACCCTATTTCCCGTGCTGCACTGCGGCTCCTTTCTCTTCCGGTCCTAGGTGCAGACGTGGCCAAGTCCAAGAACCACACCACACACCACCAGTCCCGAAAATGGCACAGAAATGGTATCAAGAAACCCCAATCACAAAGATACGCATCTCTTAAGGAGGTGGACCCCAAGTTCCCGAGGAACATGTGCTTTGCCAAGAAGCACAAGAAGGGCCTAAAGAAAATGCAGGCCAACAATGCCAAGGCCATGAGTGCATGTGCCGAGGCTAGCAAGGCCCTCGTAAAGCCCAAGGAGGTTAAGCCCAAGATCCCAAAGTGTGTCAGCTGCAAGCTCCATCGACTTGCCTACATTGCCTGCCCCAAGCTTGGGAAGAGAGCTCCAGCTCGTATTGCCAAGGGGCTCAGGCTCTGCCGGCCAAAGGTCAAGACCAAGACCAAGGATCAAACCAAGGTCCAGGCTGCAGCTTTAGCTTCAGTTCCAGTGAAGAGGGAGACCCAGACACCTCAGATAAACTTCCCCTTTTTTTCCCTAAGACTGTAAAACTGTCCTTTTCATTGCTAAGACTGTAAACCAAAGTCCTTTTCATATGTAATTCCTGAGACTGTAAACCGAGATCCTTTTCATATGTTAAGCTATAAACCTAAGATTATTCCACCGGTAACATCTAAAGTATAAATCTATATAAAGAAGGAACCTTCCTTTGTTCGGGAGCTTGGCTGTTAGGCAACTATGCCACCTTGCTCCCGGCCGAATAAACTTCTTCCTCCTGTATTTGGTGTCTGAGAGATCCATTTCCTGCCGCCGCCCCTGCTACATTTTTGGTGCGTTGGCCGGGAAGCGAGTCTCGGATAGCAGATAGCGGGGGGAAAAAGTCTCTTAGGTGGTTTTCCTAGCCCTGTGGAACATCCCTGCTGGGGACTCCTGCTCACTGGATGATGCATCCTGAGAGCACTCCCAAGGTAGATTTTTGCCTGGTGGAAAAGCCTCACCAGAGTGGAGCAGGGAGGCCCTGCAGCATGGATCCACCCATTGGCTGAACACCAAGGAGGAACGAGCATTTGGGGAAGTTTGGACAACTGAATTTGTTAAGATTGAACCCGGGAAAGTAGCCCACCCTGTGTTTGGTGGAAGCGTGGCCTGATCACCCACGGGTGCCAGATTGGGACGTTGGAAGGTAGCTCTGTGTTGGAAGGAGAGCATTCGAATGTGTGTCTGTGTATGTAAATGTGTGTCTGTGTCATCTATCAATTTGTAAAAATTAGAGACAGCCACATAAGGCTGAGTGAAGAAGCCTCTGGGCGTTGTAAAAGGATTGAAGTGAATGTAAATTGGAAAGTGCTCCGTGCTGCCTCTTGCTAGGTGGGAACTGCGGTGAGTGAGCTAACACTCTCCTAAGTGTGGGAATTGTTTCTTTGAATTGTTAATATGGCTCACTCCCATAGCCATTCCACCCCTTTAGAAACCATGCTGAAAATTTCAAGAAGGGATTTAGTGGGAATTATAAAGTAACTATGACACCAGAGAAATCGAGGGTTTTATGTAGGGAAGATTGGCCAGCATTTAGGGTAGGTTGGCCGGCAGAGGGGACCCTAGACAGGCCCCTTGTCTCCAAAGTAAGGCATGAGGTTATATAGGGCAAGCTAGAACACCTTGATCAATTTCCATACATAGACTCGTGGTTGCAGTTAGTGTTAAACCCTTCGAAGTGGCTAAAAGAGCAGGCAGGATTTGCATGCATGAATACTTCCGTTATTGGAAGTAGCTAACCAGGCATTTGTAAACCAAGAGGCGGTAAGCCAGAGGGAAAATAATAGGGAAAGGGAACGTCAGGCTCAACGGAAGGCTGACTTGATAGCTGCTGCTATGAGAGAAATGCCAAGAGCGTGGAAAAAGGGGGGTTGGACAAAATGCCCACAGCTAATGAAAGAACACGGTGATCCTAAGCACAAGGATCCAGATAAAAAGTGACGGGGCTCTGTTCAATCTAATGGAAGAACCACTGGACTAAAATAGAGGGGTGCTGGACTCATATGCCCCCAAAGAGCCCACAGTCTGGACGACAACCCTGTAACCCCCCACGGGAAGAAACAGAACCAATATTGTTAAAGCTATTAAGGTGTTAAGAGAACAGACTTTCTTGTACTTAATGGACTGCCCCTGCCCCCCTTCTCCGGCAAAACCTGTTGTGCAAATCAAGGGCCACTATCCCATTAAAAAGGAGACTCCCTGAAGTTAAAAATGCCTCAGGCAGGGGTCATCCAGGCTCTCACTGTCTTTTGGGAAAGAGGGTGTAGCCTTCCTAGCCAGAAGCAGAGTACTGATATTATCACCCAGGCCCGTGCAGGGCTTGCCTGTCTTTGTATCCAATTCATACATGCGGTTGGGATTATTGCCAGCAGAGGATAGTTGGTTCACTCAATTGGACTTAAACAATACCTCCTTAGCATTGGACTGGCCTCGGAAAGTCAAAAACGATTTGCGTTTCAATGGCAGAAACCCAGAAGCAGGTGTAACCACTCAATGCACTTGGACCCATCTTCCCAGGGGGTCAAAAACTCTCATCATCCTAGGGAAGGCATCAGCCCATGACCACCCCCCAGAAGCTTCTTGCTTGCATGCTGCCCCCGTATGCTGATGACCTTCTATTGGGACACCCCACGGCAGTCGGGTGCGCAAACAAATGACTTACTGTGAGGTTAAACAAATGCACCTGGAGGACTGTGGGTATAAAGTGTCTAAAAGGAAAGCTCAGATTTGCCAAAAATCAAATGCGATATCTGAGGCTCACCTGGATATTGGAAGGGGGAATGCAGCCTAGAAACAGAGAGGAAGCAAGCTGCTTGCAAAGTGACAGAACCTGAGATTAAACAGCAGGCGAGAGAGCTCCTGGGATGGGTGGGTTTTGTAAATTGTGAATTTCCAAACTTCGCAGTACTAGCCAAACCCCTCCATGATGTGACAGAGCGGGGTGACAAGGAGCCCTCTGAATGGGGAGCCCAGCAGCGTCATGCTTATCAGGAACTGAAAACAAAACTGATGTCAGCTCCAGCTTTGGGGCTGCCTGATTTAACAAAGCCCATCACATTATATGTGGCAGAAAGAGAAAAAGTGGCAATTCGGGTCCTAGTCCAAACAGGACCTTGGCCCAGGCCTGTAGCTTACTTCCCCAAGCAGCTGAATGGAGTTTCCAAAGGATGGCCCCCATGCTTAAAAGCCCTGGCAGCAACTGCTCTGCCAGCACAAGAAGCAGAGAAGCTAACTCTGGGACAGAGCCTAAATATCAAGGCACCTCACACAGTAGTGATGCTAATGAATACCGGAGGGCACCACTGGTTATCAGATGTTAGGCTGACCAAATACCAGGGCCTGCTGTGTGGAAATCCCCGCATCGCCAATGAAGTCTGCAACACCTTAAACCCTGCCACTTTGCTCCCAATGTCAGAAAGTCCGACAGAGCACAACTGTGTTGAAGTCCTGGACACAGTCTATTCCAGCAGGCCTGATCTTCGGGACCAACCATGGACAGTAGTAGACTGGGAGTTGTATGTGGATGGGAGCAGCTTTGTCAATCCACGAGGGGACAGATGTGCAGACTACGCCGTGGAGATGTGCAGACTACGCCGTGGTAACTGGACACTGTAATCAAGTCTGAATCCCTGCCTCAGGGCACCTCGGCTCAGAAGGCTGAACTCATTGCTTTAACTCAAGTCCTAGAGCTGAGTAAAGATAAGGTTGTAAACATTGACTCTGACTCTTGATGTGCCTTCCTGACTCTCCAAGTACATGGAGCACTGCACAAAGAGAGAGGCCTGTTAACTTCAGGGAAAAAAGAAATAAAGTACCAGCATGAAATTTTGCAGCTGCTAGAAGCAGTCTGGACGCCCCAGAGGGTGGCGGTCATACATTGCCGAGGACATTAGAGGGCCCATACCTCGGTGGCCCTGGGAAATTCCTGAGCGGATTCAGCAGCTCATAAGGTAGTATCTGGCACCCGCTTTAGGAAAAACAGGATAATCCCCTATGAAGTCTTATACCATAGGCCCCCTCCCCTACTCTGGGTACTCCTAGGAACTCCAGGGTGGGGAGAGATTGAGTTAGGATGCTAGTTACCAGCTCTAAGGAGAATCACTTAGAATACCTTAGGTTGCTAAGTAAATAAATGTCCTGGAAACCTTTTTCTCCCCAGTTCACCCTTTCTCACTAGGTAATCACATGTGGATAAAGGATGGAAGTACAGCCCCTCTAAAGCCACAATGGAAAGGACATCAGACCTAATCCTGACCAATCCCACAGCCAGAAACGTAGAGGGAATGTCAGCCTGAATCCACCACAGCTGTGTAAAAACCAGCAACAGCTGAGACTTAGACCAAGGAAAAGACTGCAGAATCACCTTAAAAGGACAACAAGCCTTGCTTCAGCCACGTCCCGGAAGCTGGCTGGTCCACGCACAGCCGAAGCATGAGGAGGTTCATCGTGGGACTTGTTCTTCTCAATATTTGGACTTGCACAGTAGGAGCATTAACAAATTTTGAAGAATGTCCTCAGTATGTACACCAGGTAGGGCATAAAAGTTACTGCCATTCTTTTGTCCTGCAGTTCTTATAAATGTACAGGGACACAGAAGGGAACCTGTTTATATAATGGCACTCACTATAAGGTGTGTGATCCATGAGATGGACAGGCAGCTGTGTCATCGGCATCATTAAGCCCTCTTTCTTCCTATTATCTGTTAAGGTATATGAGCTGTTAGTACATCCAGTTTACTCTGCTAGGGAGAAGACAGACCTAAAACTAGGGAACTAGACAGATGATGAGTGGCCACTGAAGATAATTATTGAGTACTATGGGCCGGTCACATGGGCTGAAGATGGCTCATGGGGATACCGGACTCCTATTTACATGCTCAACCGGATCAACTATTTTGGAAATACCCACTAATGAAACGGGCAAAGCTCTGTCCCTCTTGGCTCGTCAAGAAACTCAAACAAGAAACGCAATTGATCAGAACCGGCTGGCCCTAGATTATTTGCTAGCAGCCGAGGGGGGGAGTCTGTGGAAAATTCAATCGAACCAACTGCCATCTGCACATAGATGACCAGGGGCAAGCAGCAGGGGATATTGTGGGAGACAGGACCAAACTGGCACACCTGCCTGTAAGGGTGTGGCACGGATTTAACCCTGAGTCCTTATTTGGAGGTTGGTTCTCATCCTTGGGAGGATTCAAAACCCTCATCATAAGTGTTATAATAATAATAGGTGTTTGTTTACTGCTCTCTTGTCTACTCCTCCTGTTCCTTCAGATGATTAGGGGATCCATCACTACTGTAGTTAGCCAAAAAATGACATCATAAGTGTATTATATGAAAAATGATCAGTTGGTTTCTTCAGAAAATCAGAAAGTGAGAATGAAAGTGAGACCTCTCACTAATATAAAGTGGTGAGGGTCTCAAAGCGGGAGATGAAGACCCAGGCATCTCAGATAAACTTCCCCCCTTTTTTCCTAAGACTGTAAACTTCCCCTTTTCATTCCTAAGATTGTAAACCAAAGCCGTTTTTATATGTAATTCCTGAGACTGTAAACCGAGATCCTTTTTATATGTAATTCCTAAGACTGTAAACTGAAACCCTTTTCATATGTTAAGCTATAAACCTAAGATTCTTCCACATGAAACATCTAAAGTATAAGCCTATATAAAGAAGGAACCTTCCTTTCTTCGGGGAGCTTGGCTGTTAGGCAACTATGCCACCTTACTCCCGGCCGAATATACTTCTTCCTCCTGTATTCGGTGTCTGAGAGATCCATTTTTCGAGGACATTCCTGCTACACCAGCTCAGGCTCTCAAAGGTGCCCAGGCCCCTACAAAGGCTTCAGAGTAGATATCTTTGTCTGCCAATGTGAGGACAAGGACTGGTGCAAACCCCCTGGGCTGCCATCTGCATGGGGCTGGGGTCCTGCTGTGCTATTTGTACAAATAGACCTGAGGCAGAATTTGTTTAAAAAAAAAAAACAACACCCTGAGTCAGGCCACGTACACTGGCTCATGCCTGTAATCCCACCACTTTGAAAGGCCAAGACAATGTATCACCTGAAGTCAGGAGTTTGGGAACAGCCTGGTCAACGTGGCAAAACTCCATCTCTACTAAAAATGTAAAATTTAGCTGGGCATGGTGGTGGGCACCTGTAATCCCAGCTACTTGGAAGGCTGAGGCAAAAGAATTGCTTGAACCTTAAAGGCAGAGAGGTGCAGTGAGCTGAAATCGAGACATTGCACCGCAGCCTGTGTGACAAGAGCAAAACTCCATCTCAAAAAAAAAAAAAAAGGAAAGGAAAACAATCCTGAGTCAAAAAAGGGTAAAAGGTTTATTTAGCTGCTAATATGATATACACATATTTTAGAAGCAGAGAAAAACATCTACATATAATCTAGATGCTTTAATAAGAAGAGAGAGATTAGCAAAATATTCTTTATATTCAGTTATGAAAATAGAGCCCTTAAGGCCAGGCACGGTGGCTCACGCCTATAACCCCAGCACTTTGGGAGGCCGAGGTGGGCGGATCACAAGGTCAGGAGATCAAGACCATCCTGACTAATACGGTGAAACCCCATCTCTACTAAAAATACAAAAAAATTTGCTGGGCATGGTAGCCCATGCCTGTAGTCCCAGCTACTCGGGAGGCTGAGGCAGGACAGTTGCTTGAACCTGGGAGGCAGAGGTTGCAGTGAGCTGAGATCATGCCACTGCACTCCAGCCTTGGTGACAGAAAAGACTATGTCTCAAAAAAAAAAAAAAAAAAGAGAGAGAGAGAGAGATGAAAAGCCATACTCCTAACAATAAGAAAAGAAAAAGAAAAAGATGCCCCATGGGAGCCTCCCAAAAAAAAAGATAAAGAAAATAAAGCTCTTTGTTTGGATGCAGTGATTCACACCTGTAATCCCACCAAGGCAGGTGGATCACTTAAGGTCAGGAGTTCAAGACTAGACTGTCTAACATGGTGAAGCCCTGTCTCTACTAAAAATAGAGAAATTATAGGCCAGGTGTGGTGGCTCAAGCCTGTAATGCAAGCACTTTGGAGGCCAAGGCAGGTGTATCACTTGAGGTCAGGAGTTCAAGACGAGCCTGACCAACATGGTGAAACTCTGTCTTTAAAAGAAAAAAATAAATAAAAAAGAAAATATAAAAATTATTAGCTGGGTATGGTGGAACGTGCCTATAATCCCAGCTACTTGAAATGCTGAGGCAGAAGAATCGCTTGAACCTGGAAGGTGGAGGCTACAGTGAGTGAAGATCATGCCACTGCACTCCAGCCTGTGAAACAGTGAGATTTTGTCTCAAAAAAAAAGAAAAAAGAAAGAAAAGAGAGACTTTTAATTCTAACATATCTTCAATCACAACAGCCAGGTCTCTGGACATGTGGAACTCTTAAACATCTGAATTTTAGTAGACACTGGATTCAGTCATCTAAGGAGTAGCCTTGGGCACACTATATTCACTTGAGAGAATGCTTATAAGAAAAAAAGCAGAAGAGAAAGACGTGTCATAAAATATTACAGGGGTTCACATAAGTAAAGTAACTTCCTAGAGACCCATGAAGACAGCTGGATTCCTACATAATAACAGCAGAGACTATAACACCCCACAGACACTAATAAACAACTGAGGCCGAAAATTAACAAAGACATTAGGACCTAAACTCGACACTTGACCAAATAGTGATAATAAACATCTAGAGTCGGCCAGGCATGGTGGCTCAAACCTGTAATCCCAGGACTTTGGGAGACCAAGGTGGGCACATCATGAGGTCAGGAGATTCAGACCACAATGGCCAACAAGGTGAAACACTGTCTCTAGTAAAAATACAAAAATAAATAAATAAATAAATATATTGGCTGGGTGTGGAGGCTCATGCCTGTAATCCCAGCACTTTCGGAGGGCCTAGGTAGGTGGATCACCTGAGGTCAGGAGTTCGAGACCAGCCTGACCAACATGGTGAAACCTCATCTCTTAAAAAAAAAAAAAAAAAAATGGGCCAGGCGCGGTGGCTCACGCCTGTAATCCCAGCACTGGGAGGCCGAGGCGGGTGGATCAAAAAGTCAAGAGATCAAGACCATCCTGGTCAACATGGTGAAACCCCATCTCTACTAAAAATACAAAAAATTAGCTGGACATGGTGGCGAATGCCTGTAATCCCAGCTACTCGGGAGGATGAGAGAGAAGAATCCCTCAAACCTGGGAGGCAGAGATTGCAGTGAGCCAAGATCACACCACTGCACTCCAGCCTGGGAAACAGAGCGAGATTCCATCTAAAAAAGAAATAAAATAAATAAACATCTACGGAACTCTTCATCTAAAAACAACATAGTATGCAATGTTTCTACCACCACAGAGCACATTCTCAAAAACTGACCACAAAATCAGAAATAAAACAATCCTCCTCAAATTCAAAAATTTCAAAATTATATCAGCAACACAGTCAGACCACAGCTTGATAAAAATATAATTCAATACAAAGAAAACCACCTGAAACCAGACAACTACATGGAAATTAAACAACCTGAACTTGAATGCCTTTGGGTAAATAATAAAATTAAGGCAGAAATCAAGTTATTTAAAAGAAAGGAGAACAAAGATACAGCATACCAGAATCACTGCAACACAGCTAAGGAAGTAGTAAGAGAGAAATTTACATTAAATAAAAGTTTCCAGGAAATTTTTAAAAATTAAAAAAAAAAAGAGAAATTTATAGCATTAAAGGTTCAAATCGATAAGCTAGAAATATCTCAGTTTAATAACCTGGCATCCTAAACAAAAGAATGAGAGAATTGAGAGCAAATCAACCCCTAAGATAGCAGAAAACAAGAAATAACTAAAATCGCATCTGAGCTAAATATTTAGACATAAAAAAACTACAAAAGACTGACCAAGCACAGTGGCTTTATGCCTGTAATTTTAGCACTCTGGGAGGCTGAGGTGAGCGGATTGCCTGAACTCAGGAGTTCAAGACCAGCCCGGGCAACACGGTGAAACCATGTCTCTGCTAAAATACAAACAGATCAGCCGGGCATAAGCAGCATGCGCCTATAGTACCAGCTACTCTGGAGGCTGAGGCAGGAGAATTGCTTGAACTCAAAAGGCGGAGCTTACAGCGAGCAGAGATCACGCTACTGCACTCCATCCTGGACTACAGAGTTAGACACCATCTCAAAAAACACAACAAAACAAAACAAAACTACAAAAGATTAAAAAATTAAAAGTAAATGTTTGAAAAAACTGATAAGATAAACCACTAGCTAGATTAATAAAGAAAAAAAAGAAGATTAAAAAAAATTAAGCCGGACGCAGTGGCTCACGCCTATAATCTCAGCACTTTGGGAGGATGAGGCAGGTGGACCACGAGGTCAACAGATCGAGATCATCCTGGTCAACATGGTGAAACCCCGTCTTTACTAAAAATAAAAAATTAGCTAGGCATGGTGGTGCGCGCCTGTAGTCCCAGCTACTCGGGAGGCTGAGGCAGGAGAATTGATTGAACCCAGGAGGCGGAGGTTGCCGTGAGCCTAGATCGCGCCATTGCACTCCAGCCTGGGTAACAACAGCGAAACTCCGTCTCAAAAAAAAAAAATTAGTAATGACAAATGGGCATTACCACTGACCTGACAAAAATACAATTGAAGTCTACAATGAGCACCTCTATGTAAAAAATCTAGAAGAAATCAATACATTCCTAGAAAAATACCTCCTCCCTAGACTGAACAAAGAAGAAATTGAACCCATGAATAAACCAATAAAAAGCTGCAAAATCGAATTAGTAACAAGTAGCTCACAACCAAAAAAAGTTTAGGACCAGATGGACTTACAGCTGAATTCTACCAGATGTACAATACAGAGCTGCTATTATTTATACTAAAACTATTACAAATAATTGAGAAACGACTTCTCCCCAAGTTATTATATAAGAACAGCATTATTCTGATTTTAAAAAAACCTGGAAGAGAAAAAACAAACAAAAAAATTTCAGGCCAGTATTTTTTTCTTTTTTTTGAGACAAAGTTTCGCTCTTGTTTCCCAGGCTGGAGTGCAACGGAGCGATCTTGGCTCACCGCAACCTCTGCCTCCTGGGTTAAAGTAATTCTCCTGCCTCAGCATCCCGAGTAGCTGGGACTACAGGCACACGCCACCATGCCCAGCTAATCTTTGTATTTTTAATAAAGATGCGGTTTCACCATGTTGACCAGAAGGGTCTCGATCTCTTGACCTTGTGATCCACCCGCCTCGGCCTCCCAAAGTGCTGGGATTATAGGCGTGAGCCACCGCGCCTGGCCGAGGACTGTATTTTTAATATTTAATAAATATTAACAAGAAAATCTTCAACAAAATACTGAAAAACCAAATCCAGAAGTACATCAGAAAGTTAATCAATTGTGATCAAGTAGGACTTATCCCTGGGATGCAAGGTTGGTTCCAATTATACAAATCGGCAGGGCGTGGTGGCTCATGCCTGTAATCCACCCACTTAGGAGGACAAGGCGGGCAGATCACCCGAGGTCCGGAGTTCAAGACTAGCCTGACCAACATGGTGAAACCCCATCTTATAAAATAAATAAATAATAAATAAATAAAAATAAAAAAACACAAAATATACAAATCAATAATTATCATTCATCACATAAACAGAACTAAAGACAAATAACACAAAAATATCTCAATAGATGCAGAAAAAAAGCTTTCAATATAATTTAATATCCTTTATGTTATAACCTTCAACTAGCTAGGCATTGAAGGTACATACTTCAAAATAACAAGTGATGTGTGACACATTTACAGCCAACATACCAAATAGACACAACTTGGAAGCATTTTTTTTTAACTGACATAAAACAAGAATGCCTTCTTTCACCACTCCTATTCAATACAGAATCTGAAGTTCTGGCAAGAGCAATCAGGCAAGACAAAACAGTAAAAGGCACCCAAACAGAAAGAGAGGTACTCATACAACATCCTCAGCAGAAAAGTTTTGTAAGCTGACAACTTCAACAAAGTTTCAGAACACAAAATAAACACACAAAAATTAGTAGCACCTTTGTACATTAACAATATCCAAGCCAAAGGCCAAATTAAAAATACAATGCCATTTATAATTGCCCCAAAAAAAAAAAAAATATCTAGAAATACAGCTAAAAAGGGAGCTGAAAGATCTCTAGGACAAGAATTACAAAACACTTCTTCTTTTTTTTTTTTTTTTTTTGATAGAGTTTCGCTCTTGTTACCCAGGCTGGAGTGCAATGGCGCGATCTCGGCTCATCGCAACCTCTGTCTCCTGGGTTCAAGCAATTCTCCTGCCTCAGCCTCCCGAGAAGCTGGGACTACAGGCGTGAACTACCATGCCCAGCTAATTTTTTGTATTTTTAGTAAAGATGGGGTTTCACCATGTTGACCAGGATGGTCTCGATCTCTTGACCTCATGATCCACCCACTTTGGCCTCCCAAAGTGCTGGGATTATAGGCGTGAGCCACCGCGCCCGGCCACAAAACACTTCTTAAAGAAGTCAGAGATTAGCCTGGCATGGTGGTACATGCCTGTAGTCCCAGCTACTTAGGAGGCTGAGGCAGGAGAATCACTTGAACCCAGGAGGTGGAGGTTGCAGCGAGCCGAGATTGTAACATGTCACTCCAGCCTGGGCAACAGAGTGAGTCCTTCCTTACAATATATACAAAAATTAACCTGATGAATAAATTCTTAAATGTAAAACTTAGAAGTATAAAAAACTGTAGGAAGATAACCTAGGAAATATCATTCTAGACGTGGGAACTGGCAAATTTTATAATGACGATACCAAAAGCTATTGCAACTAACTGACAAATGGGACCTAATTGAACTAAAAAGTTTCTTCACAGAAAAGAAAACTATTAACAGAGTAAAAACAACCTACAGAATTTAAAAATATATATATTTACAAACTATGATTTTGACAAAAGTCTGATATCCAGAATCCATAATGACCTTAATTAAATTTACAAGAAATAAACAATCTGATTCAAAAGTAGGTGACTGGGCCTGGTGGTTCACGCCTGTAATCCCAGCACTTTGGGATGCTGAAGCAGGTGGATCACCTGAGGTCAGAAGTTCGAAAACAGCCTAGCCACCATGGTAAAACCTTGTCTCTACTAAAAATACAAAATTAGCCAGGCGTGGTAGTGCTTATGCCTCTAAAATTTCAGCTACTTGGGAGGCTGAGGAAGGAGAATGGCTTGAACCCAGGAGGTGAAGTTGAAGGGAGCCAAGATCACACCATTGCATTCTGGCCTGAGCAACAAGAACAAAACTCCGTCTCAAAAAAAAAAAAGAAGAGAAAAGAAAAGTAGGCAAAAAACATGAGCACTTTTTTTGCCTGCTTTTCAAAAGACAAATATGTAGTAGCTAAAAAGCATATTAAAAATGCTCATTACTAGGCTGGGCGCGGTGGCTCACGCCTGTAATCCCAGCCCTTTGGGAAGCTGAGGCGGGCAGATTGCCTGAGTTCAGGAGATCAAGACCAGCCTGGGCAACACGGTGAAACCCTGTCTCTACTAAAACACAGGAAGATCAGCCAGGCATGGCAGTATTCACCTGTAGTCCCAACTACTCTGGAGGCTGATGAAGGAGAATCGCTTGAACTCAGGAGGCGGAGGTTGCAAAGAGCAGAGATCGTGCTATTGCACTTTAGCCTGGACAACAAAGACTAGGTCTCAAAAAATAAATAAATAAATAGATAGATAGATAAAATAAAAATAAAAACTGCTCAATACTATTAGAGAAATACAAAAAAAAAATCACAATGAGAGACCATCTACACACCAGTCAAAATGGCTATTATACAAGTAAAAAAAGAAACAACAGATGCTGGCTAGATGTACGCCACCAGCGCTTTGGGAGGCCGAGGCAGGTGAACAGCCTGAGGTCAGGAGTTCAAGACCAATCTGGCCAACATGGAGAGACCCCCACCTCTACTAAAAATGCAAAAATTAGGCCAAGTGTGGTGGCTCATGTGTGTAATCCCAGCACTTTCGGAGGCCGAGGCAGGCAGATCACACGGTTAGGCGTTTGAGATCAGTCTAGCCAACGTAGTTAAATTCCATCTCTACTAAAAATACAAAGAAAGGCACAGTGGCTCAAGCCTGTAATCCCAGCACTCTGGGTGGAGGCCGAGCTGGGTGGATCATGAGGTCAAGAGATCGAGACCATCCTGGTCCAAATGGTGAAACCCCGTCTCTACTAAAGATACAAAAAAAAAAAAATTAGCTGGGCATGGTGGCGCATACCTGTAATCCCAGACACTTGGGAGGCTGAGGCAGGAGAATTGCCTGAACCCAGGAGGTGAAGGTTGTGGTGAGCCGAGATCGCACCATTGCACTCTAGCCTGGATAACAAGAGCGAAACTCCATTTAAAAAAAAAAAAAAAAAAAAATACAAAAAAATTATCCGGGTGTGGTGGTGGGCCCCTGTAATCCCAGCTACTCGGGAGCCAGGAGAATCACTTGAACATAGGAGGCAGAGGTTGCAGTGAGCTGAGATGGAGCCATTGCCTTCCAGCTTGGGTGACAGTGTAAGACAGCATCTCAAAAAAAAAAAAAAAAAAAAAAAAAAAAAGAAAAGAAAAAGCTAAATAATAAGAACACATGGACAAAAAAAAAAACAGGCCAGGCTTGGTGGCTCACGCCTATAATCCAAGCACTTTGGAGGCCAAGGCGGGCAGATCACTGGAGATTGGGAGTTCAATACCAGCCTGATCAACATGGTGAAACCCCATCTTAAAAAAAAAAAAAAAAAAAAGAAAGAAAGAAAAAAACAAACAATGAGACTTAGTTGAGAGTGAGGGCAGGAGGACAAAGAGAATCAGAAACAAATACTGGTTTGGCACCATGCTTAGTACCTCAGTGACAAAATCTGCACATTAACCTTCATGACACAATTTTATTTATATAACAAACCTACAGATGTACCCATGAACCAAAAATAAAAGTTCAAACAAAAAACTCCATGGGTGGGGAGAGTGCAATATAAGCTGAAGGACTGGTTTGTTCTACAAACAGTGGCTTAGGTGGGGCTGCATTCTGATTTATTTTTGTGTCCATGCAGGCAGATGGGATTATGAACAGTTGGTCCAGAACCCTAGGATGGTGGAGAAATCATATTACTGCTGCAGATTCAGTGTCTGCTGGTGGGGATGTTCCAGGAAACTTATAACCATTTTTTTTTAATGGCTTTGGCAAGAAGCACTGGAATAAAAAATGATGTGAATTTTCTGAGGGTGGTGCCTAGTCCTGGGAAGGCTGTGGGCACGTCAACGTCTTGTGGGTATGTTTGCAAGTGGGTGAAAATCTTGTGAAGGCAGCTGTGGGAAAGTGGGGTTTCTTATCAGAGCTCTGTCCTCTTAGAGGAGACCTGAAATCACAGGACAATGAGCAGTGTGACAGCTTGTGTACAGGAGAGCACAACCTTCCATCCCAGGCACGCAGAGTTCCATTCCAGGGAAGGCCTCTGTGATCTCTTTTTTATGGTACAAAATGTGTCATTTACTGAACACCAAGCAATTCTCCAACACTCACTGTCCAACATTTGAATTCTGACACCACACAGAGTCAGCACAGACCCTGATTCAGAGCACAGTCCCACAACACTGTCTTTACTACAGATGCCAGTCGCAAACTTTATAGGCTGATCTATGCTTCTCAGCCACTGATTAATAACTGGGGACTCCCAGAACATTCCTCAAGTTCAGTAATGTAATAGACTAACTCACAGAACTCAGTGAAACACTGGAGTTACGTTTAACAGTTTATTATAAAAGGTACAACTTAGGCCAGGTGTGGTCGCTCACACCTGTAATCCCAGCACTTTGGAAGGCCGAGGCAGGTGAATCACCTGAGGTCAGGAGTTAGACACCAGCCTGACCAACATGGGGAAACCTGGTCTCTACTAATAATACCAAAAAAAATTAGCTGGCTGTGGTGACATGCACCTGTAGTCCCAGCTACTCAGGAGGCTGAGGCAGGAGAATCGCTTGAACCAGGGAATTGTTGGTTGCAGTGAGTTGACATCGAACCACTTCACTGCACTCCAGGCTGGCAACAGAGTGAGACTCCATCTCAAAAAGCAATAATAGCTGGGCGCGCTGGCTCACGCCTGTAATCCCAACACTTTGGGAGGCCGAGGCGGGTGGATCACGAGGTCAAGAGATCGAGACCATCCTGGTCAACATAGTGAAACCCCGTTTCTACTAAAAATACAAAACCTTAGCTGGGCATGGTGGCACGTGCCTGTGATCTTAGCTACTCAGGAGGCTGAGGCAGGAGAATTGCCTGAACCCAGGAGGCGGAGCTTGCGGTGAGCGGAGATCGCGTCATTGCACTCCAGCCTGGGTAAAAGGGAAACTCTGTCTCAAAAAAAAAAATAAACAAACAAATAAATAAATAATAAAAACTCTACTTCAAATGCATTTTTTTTGGTAAATTACTGGATTCAGAGAAACAAAATTCAGGCTTAACCAACCATAAACTGCCAATTAATCTCTGATCACATAAGCAGAAAAAGTATAGCTTAATCGTACAAATCAAGCAACAATGTAACTGTACCTAACCAATTATTTAATTTTGTTTTCTTCATTGTGCACCTTTAAAAGTCTTTCCTGGACCGGGTGCGGTGGCTCACACCTGTAATCCCAGCACTTTGGGAGGCCGAGGCGGGTGGATCCCGAGGTCAAGAGATCGAGACCATCCTGGTCAACATGGTGAAACCCCGTCTCTGCTAAAAATACAAAAAATTAGCTAGGCATAGTGGCGCGTACCTGTAGTCCCAGCTACTCAGGAGGCTGAGGCAGGAGAATTGCCTGAACCCAGGAGGCGGAGGTTGCGGTGAGCCGAGATCGCGCCATTGCCCTCCAGCCTGGGTAACAAGAGCGAAACTCCGTCTCAAAAAAAAAAAAAAGAAATAAAATAAAATAAAAGTCTTTCCTTCAGCTGCTCCCATAAACCACAAACTACAAACCACAGCTGGGTCGTTCACAATTTTTGAATCACACTTTGATTAAATTTCTTCTAAATTTTTGCGGTGATGCTCATAATTTTTTTCTTTTTTTGAAACGGAGTTTCGCTCTTGTTGCCCAGGCTAGAGTGCAATGGTGCGATCCTGCCTCACCGCAATCTCCACCTTCCGGGTTCAAGCGATTCTCCTGCCTCAGCGTACCGAGTAGCTGGGATTACACGCATGCGCCTCCACGCCCTGATAATTTTGTATTTTTAATAGAGACGGGGTTTCACCATGTTGGTCAGGCTGATCCCGAAGTTCTAACCTCAGGTGATACGCCCGCCGCGGCCTCCCAAAGTGCAACATCACTGGCGTGAACCACTGCGCCCGACACTCTCATAAATTTGTAATAAGCGAAAAGAGGAACTGGGAACCCCCGGACCAAAGCTCTTCGCATTCATGAACCCGCACCCTTAATCAGGATTCTCCCCCGATGACCCTCCCGTGGTCCCTGCACAATCTGGGAGAGACACCGCCCTGTGGATGCCGAGCTGCCCAGAGATGGCTCCAGGCCAGGACACAGGCACTGCCCAGGGAAGAGACAGGACGCCTGGGGCCCGCAGTCAGCGAAGCCGCCATCTTATGGCTGAACGGGGCGGAGGCCGAGCTCGGCAAGCAGAACTCCGCAGAACTCCGGGCGCAGACTGTGGAGCTGACTGCGGGGAGGCCTGAGTCCCGCCACAGCCCCTTCCCCCCGATTTCAACCAGCCCCTCCCTCTCTCGGGATGTCGCACCCAGCGCTCTCACCATTTCTAAGGCTTCCAGAGGGTCCCGGCGTGTTAGCTGCAGATCTCCCAATTTATTCAGGTCGCAAGGCCACAGAGGCTGGGCCTCTAGGAGGAGAGGACACAGCAGGGAAAGTGAGACCTAGAGCTCCGGCTGCAGGGAGACACAAAAGTGCCGCCAAATCCCGGAAGCCATCTTGTCTGCTCCAGCTGCATGCCTGATTGGACGGTTCCCAGCTTGGGGTTTCTGATTGGATAAAGTTTAAGGTCCCGACCCTTCAGGGCCTGAGTGACAGAAGACGTGCTCAGACTCTGGGCTAAATGAAGAGTGACAGCCTAAGCTGCAGCCTTTTCAGCCAGGGATTCTTTTATTAACTGAGCCAAGCCCATCCCAGAGGGTATTTGCATTTAACCTTGTGTATAAGATCATATACATTACAAATGACATTCAGCTACTCACAAATAAAAATAATGTAAGTATTATTTTAGAATTTCAGATTTTATGACCTTTGTGGCTTCTAGTCCATTGAGTAGGGAGCTTGAGAATGTAAGAAAAGAGGCTTTTTGCAAGGGAGTGAAAAGCAAAAAAAAAAAAAGGGAAAAAGCAAAAAATAAAAAAGAGACAATTCTCTGAAATAAAATGTGAGCCATACGTGAATTTTAAATTTTCTAGTAGTCAGGCCGGGCGCGGTGGCTCAGGCCTGTAATCCCAGCACTTTGGGAGGCCGAGGCGGGTCGATCACGAGGTCAAGAGATCGAGACCATCCTGGTCAACACGGTGAAATCCTATCTCTACTAAAAATACAAAAAATTAGCTAAGCATGATGGCGGGTGCCTGTAATCCCAGCTACTCAGGAGGCTGAGGCAGGAGAATTGCCTGAACCCAGGAGGTGGAGGTTGCGGTCAGCCGAGATCCCGCCATTGCACTCCAGCCTGGGTAACAAGAGCGAAAACTCCGTCTTAAAATAAATAAATAAATAAAAATTAATTTTCTAGTAGTCAAACTTTAAAAAGAAAAAAACAGTGGAATTGATTGTTACAATCTAATTAACCTAATATATCCAAAGGACTCAATATGGACGCAAAATGTAATTATTAATGAAACACACACACACGTATATGGAACTAAATCTTTGAAAATAACTCTGTATTTTACCTTTATAGCACATTGCAATTTAGACCAGCCACATTCCAGGCTCCCAGTAGCCACATGTCGCCAATAGCTGCCACATTAAAGTGCAGCTCTGATGTCTGGTGGGTGAAGAGCCTGAGCATTCCTTTTTTGCCAGAGGGGAGGGGACAGCCTCTCTCTACCAACATCTCTTCAGTTCGGAGAAACAGTGACCACAGAACGAACAGGGGACAGAAAGAATAAAATAACCAGAGGTGGACCTGTGGTTACCTGTGGTTATTTTATTAACCACTGCTGACCACCTGTTGCTCACCTTAATTCCAAACATCAGACAGTGAAAAAAGAATCCTGAGGCCACAGCCGGGTGCGGTGGCACATGCCTGTAGTCTCAGCTACTCAGGAGGCTGAGGTGGGAGGATCGCTTGAGCCCAGCAGTTCTGGGCTGTAGTGCACTATGCCGATTGGGTGTCCTCACTAAGTTCAGCATCAGTATGGTGACATACTGTGGGGGTGGGGGGGCACCAGGTTGCTTAAGGAAGGGTGACTCGGCCCAGGTCGGAAACGGAGCAGGTCAAAACTTTTGTGCTGATCAGTAGTCGGATCGTACCTGTGAATAGCCACTGCACTCCAGCCTGGGCAACATAGGGAGAGCCTGTCTCTAAAAAAAAAAAAAAAGAAAGATGGGGCCACATTCTTAACCTGCAATGTTTAGATAAGGAGAAAATAGACTAAAGGCAAACTTATGTTGTTATTTGGCCTTGGTCCTCATGGTCAGCCTGTGGTTATCTCTTCTCTTCTGTGGTGTGGGGGACAGTGTGAGTATAAGCACCAATTACGCACAGACATGTCTACATGTATTTTTTTATATTTAATATTCTCCTACAAGACATGGACCTTAAATCAGGAATAAAGGGGCTGTGAGGTTTTTTTTCGTGCCTCGGCACTGTGCACACGGTGCATTGTGACATATTGCGAAGTTCTGCATTCAGGTTATGTGACTCTTTTCTTTTACCTTGGCCCAGAATATTTTGCACAATAAGACATATTACTGGCCCCAACATATATAAACTGTGAGGCCCTCACCTGGGTTCCTTCTACAGAGGGACTTGTGACATATCTCTGCATCAATCATCTAAGAGATGTGATGCTCCATTTTTGCCTGCACTCTGCCCAGAGGAAAAATTGTGACTTATCACTAAGCCTAGGTACGAGATGATGTGTCTCTCCTGCCTGGGCCTTGACCAGAGAGAGTGTTGTTACTCATTGCTTGGCTCAGCACCCAGGTGATGCGACTTTGCTTCCTGTGTTCTGCTTTCAGGAGTAAGTTGTAATGTATTTGTGGCTGAGAATTCAGGTGATGTGACACTCCTGTCTGGTCTCTGCCCTCAAAAAAGATTGTGAGGCCGGGCGCAGTGGCCCATGGCTGTAATTCCAGCACTTTGGGAGGCGGAGTCGGGTGGATCACGAGGTCAAGAGATGGAGACTATCCTGGTCAACATGGTGAAACCCTGTTTCTACTAAAAATACAAAAATGAGCTGGGCATGGTGGCATGTGCCTGTAATCCCAGCTACTCAGGAGTCTGAGGCAGGAGAATTGCCTGAACCCAGGAGGCAAAGGTTGCAATGAGCCGAGATCACGCCATTGTATTCTAGCCTGGGTAACAAAAGCGCCGTCTCAAAAAAAAAAATAATAATAATAATAAAATAAATAAATAAATAAAAATAAATTCATTAGGGAGAAAAAACACAAGTTGAAAAGTAAATTCTTGTCTGGGTGTGGTGGCTCTCTCCTGTAATCTCAGCACTTTGGGAGGCTGAGGCAGGTAAATTACGTGAGGTCAGGAGTTCAAGAGCAGTCTGACCAACATAGTGAAACCCCGTCTGAAAAAAAAAAAAGAAAAGTAAATACTTTTGGATACTAAATGCATGGCCTTGCAGGAGGCAGAGTGGATGCAGCTCTTGACATGAGACATATTTAGATTAAGAAGGAAGCCTTTTTCCCCCCTTTTTCTCCTTCTTTTCTGGATATCTTTCTCAGAGGAGATTCTCTGGACAAAGTACATCTGCATTTTGAGAATACGCCTTTGAAGGTGTCGACACCATCAGTTTATCTGCTACCACCCCACTCACAGGCAGAAGGACCAGGACCTGCAGAAAAAGTCTACCCATTTATGTCCTTTATAGAAAAGGAGTGTAAAGATTAAGATACAATTTCTGTCTTTTTCTTTTTTTTTTTGAGATAGAGTCTCGCTCTGTCACCCAAGGCTAGAATTCGGTGGCGAAATCTCCACTCACTGCAACCTCCGCCTCCCAGGTTCAAGTGATTCACCTGCCTCAGCTTCCTGAGTAGCTGAGATTACAGATGTGTGGCACCACGCCCAGTTAATTTTTATTTTATTTTATTTTATTTCATTATTGAGAAGGAGGCTTGCTCCATCGCTCGGAAGCTGGAGTGCAGTGGAGAAATCAGTTCACTGCAACCTCCGCCTCACAGGTTCCAGAATTCTCCAGTCTTACTCTCCTGAGTAGCTGGGACTACAGGCGCCTGCCACCATGCCTGGCTATTTTTGTATTTTTAGTAAAGATGTGGTTTCACCTTGCTGGTCAGGCTGGTCTTGAATTCCTGACCTCAGGTGATCCACTGTCTTGGCCTTCCAAAGTGCTGGGATTACAGGCGTGAGCCACGGTGTCCAGCCCTGTATTTTTAGTAGAGATGGGGTTTCACCACAGTGGTCAGGCTAGTCTCAAACTCCTTACCTTGTGAGTCAAAGTGCTGGGATTACGGGCATGAGTCAGCGCAACTGGCCAATTTCTCTTTTCTAGTCTTTAGAAGCCCTCCCTTGCCACAGAAACCAGCAATTTTTTCTTCAGTAATGGAAATATGGGCCACACTGTCCTGTCCTGTCCCTACCAAACCCAACCAGGACAGGCCCTGTGACCACCCTTTAGTTCAAAGGTAAAACTTAGCTCTCATAAATGTCTTGAACCCCTCATACTTGATTCTGGTCTCACCTAAAAGTTACATGAGAAACTTTATTTAAAAAAAAACATGATGCACCAGGCGCAGTGGCTCATGCCTGTAATCCCAGCACTTTGGGAGGCTGAGGTGGACAGATCACAAGGTCAAGAGATAGAGACCATCTTGGCCAACACGGTGAAACCCCGTCTCTACTAAAACTACAAAAATTTGCTGGGTGTGGTGGCGCACCCTGTAGTCCCAGCTACTTGTGAGACTGAGGCAGGGGAAGCACTTAAAAAACTGGGAGGTGGAGGTTGCAGTGACCTGAGTTCGTGCCACTGACCTCCAACCTGACAACAGAGTGAGATTCCATCTCAAAAAACAAACAAACAAAAAACATGAATGCTTCCACCCAGAACATTAAACAGAACCTGTGGAAAAACCAAAAGTAAAGAGATTGCTGCAGATGGGCCATTGGATTCTAATGAGAACCTGGGTTTGTAACACTTTGATAAGCATTGCCTCTCAAGCTTTAATGTGTTTATAATCACTTGGTAATTTTGGCCCCACTCTATGTAATGTGATTTTGCAGGTTTCGAAAGGGTCTGTGAGTGGGTGTTTTAAACAAGTTTCCTGTCAAAGCTGATGTTGCTCGCTCTATGATTATTATTAACACTAGTTAGAGGTTAGGCACGGTGGCTCAAGCCTATAATCCCAGCACTTTGGAAGGCCAAGGCCGTGGATCACGAGGTCAAGAGATCGAGACCATCCTGGTCAACACGGTGAAACCCTGTCTCTGCTAAAAATACAAAAAATTAGCTGGGCATGGTGGCGCATGCCTGTAATCCCAGCTACTCAGGAGGCTGAGGCAGGAGAATTGCCTGAACCCAGGAGGCGGAGGTTGCGGTGAGCCGAGATCATGCCATTGCACTCCAGCCTGGGTAACAAGAGCAAAACTCCATCTCAAATGAACAAACAAAAAACACTAGTTAGAGAAAGCAGGCACAGCACAGAGTCCCTTACATTCAGCACTCTTGTCACAACACAAATACCTGTAGTACAAATGGAGACAACCACTTAGCATCTGAATTCTTTGCTGACTCCTTAAAATTTACAGGCTACGCTGGGTCCAGTGACTCATGCCTGTAATCCCAGGACTTTGGGAGGCTGAGGCAGGCAGATACCCTGAGGTCAGGAGTTCGAGACCAGCCTGACCCACATGGTGAAACCCAATCTCTACCTAAAATACAAAAATTAGCCAGGCATACACCTGTAATTCCAGCTACTCAGAAGGCTGATGCGGGAGAATTGCTTGAACCCAGGAGGTAGAGGTTGCAGTGAATGGAGATCAGGCCATTGCACTCTAACCTAGGCAACAGAGCAAGACTCCATCTCAAAAAAAAGAAAGACGTACAGGCTAAACAGAAAGCAGCAATGTCTGAATAAATCTGTATTCTGAGAACAACACATACACACGTATTAATGCAGTGCATTCTGAACAGGTACTATGTGCTCAACATTATGTTACAGAGTGCTCACTTTGGCAGCACATACACTAAAATTGAAATGATACAGAGATTAACAATGGCTCCTGTGCAAGGATGACATGCAATTCTGTAATGCATTTCATATGTTTACAGCCAGGACAATCCTAAGCAAAAAGAAAAAAGCTAGAGGCATCATACTACCTGACTTCAAACTATACTACAAGGCTACAGTAACCAAAACAGCATGGTGCTGGTACCAAAATAGCATGGTGCTGTTACTAAAACAGATATATAGACCAATGAAACAGAACAGACGCCTCAGAAATAATGCCACACATAGTCAATCATCTGATCTTTGACAAACGTGACACAAACAAGCAATGGAGAAAGAATTCCCTATTTAATAAATGGTATTGGGAAAACTGGCTAGCCATATGCAGAAAACTAAAACTAGACCCCTGCCTTACACCTTATACAAAAATTAACTCAAGATAAATCAAAGACTTAAACATGCCAGGTACGATGGCTCATGCCTGTAATCCCAGTACTCTGAGGGGCTGAGGCAGGCAGATCACAGTCAGAAGATTGAGACCATCCTGGCCAACATGATAAAACCCCATCTCTACTAAAAATACATACATTAGTTGGGCATGGTGGTACATGCCTGTAATCCCAGCTACTCAGAAGGCTGAGGCAGGAGAATCACCTGAACCTGGGAGGTGGAGGTTGAAGTGAGCTGAAATTGTGCCAGTACACTCAAGCCTGGGTGACAGAGTGAGAATGTCTCAAAAAAGAAAGAAAAAAAAGCCAGGTGTGGTGGCTCACACCTGTAATACAAGCACTTTGGAGGCCAAGTCGAGTGGATCACCTGAGGTCAGAAGTTCAAGAAGAGCCTGACCAATATGGTGAAATCCCATCTTTAAATATATATATATGAAAGAAAGAAAAAATGAAATAAGTAAATGAGAATTTTTAACCAAAGAAATATATTAATTCTATTAGATTCTTTTGAGACTCACCTTCTTTATGCCTTTGTAAATACTTTACCTTTCAAGCTCTACCAATAAAATGCAACTTATGGTTAAAAAACTGATATATGGGCCGGGCACGGTGGCTCACGCCTATAATCCCAGCACTTTGGGAGGCCGAGGCGGGTGGATCACAAGGTCAAGAGATTGAGACCATCTGGCCAATGAGGTGAAACCCCATCTCTACTAAAAATACAAAAAATTAGCTGGGCATGGTGGCGCACGCCTGTAGTCACAGCTACTTGGGAGGCCAAGAAAGGAGAATTGCTTGAACCCAGGAGGTGGAGGTTGCAGTGAGCCGAGATGGTGCCACTGCAGTCTGGGTAAAAAGAGTGAAACTTTGTCTCAAAAAACAACAACAACAACAAAAAAACCTGATAGTTGGCTCAAGCCTGTAATCCCAACACTGGGTGACTGAGTCAGGCAGATCACGAGGTCAAGAGATCGAGACCATCCTGGCCAACATGGTAAAACCTTGTCTCTACTAAAAATACAAAAATTAGCTGGATGTGGTGGCATGCGCCTGAAGTCCCAGCTACTCGGGAGGTTGAGACAAGAGAATTGCTTGAACGCGGGAGGCGGAGGTTGCAGTGAGCCGAGTTTGTGCCACTGCACTCCAGCCTGGCACCTGTTGACAGAGTGAGACTCTGTCTTAAGAAAAAACCCTCCTGCGTTCAAGCAATTCTCCTGCCTTAGCCTGCTGAGTAGCTGAAATTACAGGCCCGCGCCACCATGCCCACTGAATTTTTTGTATTTTTAGTAGAGATTGGATTTCACCATGTTGACCAGGATTGTCTCGATCTCTTGACCTCGTGATTTACCTACCTCTGTCTCCCAAAGTGTTGAGATTACAGGCGTGAGCCACTGCACCCGGCCCCATTTCTTTTCTGTTTTTAAATACTCTCATTATTTCTAGTTGACATAGCATAAAAATTTATTTGCTGTGTCTGTAGAAACTGGAAATGCCGCAGGCCGTGGTGGCTCACATCTGTAATCCCAGCACTTTGGAAGGCTGAGGCAGGCAGATCACCTGAGGTCAAAAGTTCGAGAGCAACCTGACTAACATGGTGAAACCCTGTCTGTTAAAAAAGAAAGAAAGAAAGAAACTGAAAATGCTCTAGTTGACTCTGCTTTACTTCTTGCCTTCCTTTCTTATAGAAAAAAACCAGCACAAGAGAGACAAGAAAAGATACACCCACGGCCAGGCGTGGTGGCTCAGGCCTATAATCCCAGAACTTTGGGAGGCCGAGGTGGGTGGATCACGAGGTCCAGAAATCGAGACCATCCTGGTCAACAAGGTGAAACCCCGTTTCTACTAAAAATACAAAAATTAGCTGGGCATGGTGGCGCATGCCTGTAGTCCCAGCTACACAGGAGGCTGAGACAGAATTGCTTGAGCCCAGGAGGTGGAGGTTGCAGTGATCTAAGATTGTTCCATTGCACTCCAGCCTGGGTAACAAGAGTGAAACTCTGTCTCAAAAAATAGATAAATAAATAAATAAAAATTTTAAAAAAAGGCTACACCCTGATTGCAAACATATTGGTGTCTTTCTAGAGAGAATATATGAGTGAGAATATGAACTTGAAATTCATGGCATCTTTTGTAGGAGTACGGACATCTATATGGCAAATAATAAAGACAAGTAGGCCGGATGAGGTAGCTCATGCCTATAATCCCAGCACTTTGGGAGGCCAAGGCGGGTGGATCACAAGGTCAAGAGATCGAGACCATCCTGGTCAACATGGTGAAACACTGTCTCAACTAAAAATATAAAAATTAGCTGGGCATGATGGTGCAGGCCTGTAGTCCCAGCTACTCAAGAGGCTAAGGCAGGAGAATTGCTTGAACCCAGGAGGCAGAGGTTGCGGTGAGCTGAGGTCGCGCCATTGCACTCCAGCCTGGGTAACAAGAGCGAAACACCGTCCCCCCAAAAAAAAAATTCACCTCTATGCTCAAAGGGAACATAATTTCGTGTCTTTTTTGACTCCTAATTCCAACTATTAACCCAGAACTAGAAGAAATATAACATTTCATTATAGCACAAAACATTTTACGTCTATTTGAGGTTGAAGAGGAACAGGTAAAGATTTGTTACATAGGTATACTGCATGATGTTAAGGTTTTGACACTTGAAAATTCCATTGCCCAAGTAGTACATCGTATCAATGTCTTCTCCCTTATTTTATTTGTAGAATTCTGCTATTGTTTCTATCTTTGTTTCCATGTTCACCCAATGTTTAGCTCCCACTTACAAGTGAGAACAGGTAGTACATGACGTACGCAATGCAATACTATCCAGTCACAAGAAAGAAAATAGTGTTCTTTGCAGCAACATGGACATTAATTTTCTTTCTTTCTTTCTTTCTTTCTTTTTTTGAGACAGGGTCTTACTCTATTGCCCAGGCTGAAGTGCAGTGGTGTGATCTCAGCTCACTGCAACCTCTGCTGCATGGGTTCAAGCAATTCTGCCTCAACCTCCCAAGTAGCTGGGATTACAGGTGCCTGCCACCATGTCATTTTTCTATTTTTAGTAGAGACGGGGCCAGGCTGGTCTTGAACTTCTAACCTCATGATCCACCTTCCTCGGTCTCCCAAAGTGCTGGGATTACAGGTGTGAGCCACCGCGCCTGGCCTAATTTTCTTATTATAAGCAAGTTAACAAAGAAAATGAATCTGAAGGCCAGGTGCGGTGGCTCCCACTGGTAATCCCAGCACTTTGGGAGGCTGAAGTAGGCAGATCACAAGATCAAGAGATCCTGGCCAACATGGTGAAACCCTGACTCTACTAAAAATGCAAAACAAACTGGGTGTGGTGTCACATACCTGTAGTCCCAGCTACTCAGGAGGCTGAAGCAAGAGAATTGCTTGAACCAGGAATGTGGAGATTGCAGTGAGCCAAGATTGCACCACTGCACTTCAGCCTGAGGACAGAAGGGAGACTCCAGCTCAAAAAAAAAAAAAAAAAAGGAAAATGAATCTAAAATTTATGGGTACCTGGTTACATTCTATGTCTTTGCTATGGTGAATAGTGCTACCATAATTATGTGAGTTCAAGTGTTTTGGTTTTTTTTAACTGTATAAGCATTTTTATTCTTTTTCTTTTGAGACGGATTTTCGCTGTTACCCAGACTGGAGTGCAATGGCACGATCTCGGCTCACCACAAACTTCGCCTCCTGCCTCCAGCTAAGTTTTTGTATTTTTAGTAGAGACGGGGTTTCAGCATTTTGACGAGGATGGTCTCCATCTCTTGACCTCGTGATCCACCTGCCTTGGCCTCCCAAAGTGCTGGGATTACAGGCTTGAGCCACCGCGCTGGGCGTTTGCAAATATTTTATTTTATACTATAGGTTGTCTGTTTGTCAGTAGTTCCCTTTGCTATGAAGCTATTAGGTGCCAATTTCCAAGAGTTTTGGTTGCATTTCATAATTGCAATTCATGAGTTGGTATTAGTCATAAATTATTTACGGAGGCCTGTGTCTAGAAGAGTACTTTCTTTTTCTCTTTCTTTTTTTTTTTGAGACGGAGTTTGGCTCTTGTTACCCAGGCTGGAGTGCAATGACATAATTTTGGCTCACTGCACCTCCGCCTTCTGTGTTCAAGTAATTCTCCTGCCTCAGCCTCCGGGGTAGCTGGGACTACAGGCACGTGCCACCATGCCCTGCTAAGTTTTTTTGTATTTAGTAGAGACGGGGTTTCACCATGTTGGCCAAAATGGTCTCAGTAGAGACGTGTTTCACCTTGTTGAACAGGATGGTCTTGATCTCTTGACCTCGTGATCCACCCGCCTCGGCCTCCCAAAGTGTTGAAATTATAGGCGTGAGCCACCGCGCCTGGCCTTTTTATTTATTTATTTTTTTTGAGACGGAGTTTTGCTCTGGCGTGATCTCGGCTCACCGCAACCTCCGCCTTCTGGGTTCAAACGATTCTCCTGTCTCAGCCTCCCAAGTAGCTGGGATTACAGGCATGTGCCACCATGCCCTGCTAAGTTTTTTTGTATTTAGTAGAGACGGGGTTTCACCATGTTGGCCAAAATGGTCTCGATCTCTTGACCTCGTGATCCACCCGCCTAGCGTCCCAAAGTACTGGGATTACAGGCGTGAGCCACAGCGCCCGGCTTTTTTTTTTTTTTTTTACATATGGCATTTCACCATAATGGCCAGGTTGGTCTTGAACTCCTGACTTTAGGTGATCCACCCACCTTGGCCTCCCAAAGTGCTAGGATTACAGGTGTGAGCCACCGCGCCCAGCCATAGAAGAATACTTTCTAAGTATTCTAGAATTTTTATATATTGAAATCTCAGTTACTAATCCATCTTTTTTCTGTATATGAGAGGTAGGGCTTTGGTTTTCTTCTTTTGCATATGACCAGTTTTCACAATACTATTTATTAGATAGGTAGTTATTTTCATTTATTTTAACTTAGTCAAAAATAAGGTGGGGGCAGGAGTGATGGTGCTTGCTTGTAATCCCAGAACTTCAGGGACCGAGGTGAGATCACTTGAGGTCAAGTGTTGGAGATCAGTCTGGCCAACATGGTGAACCGCACCTCCACTAAAAATACATTAAGCTGGCCAGGCATGGTGGTGCATATCTGTAATCCCAGCTAGTTGGGAGGCTGAGACATGAGAATTACTTGAACTCAAGAGTCAGAGGTTGCAGTGTTCTGGGATCATTCAACTGTACTCCCTCAAAAATAAAATAAAATAAAAAGTTAGTTGGAGTGTAGCTTTATTTCATGGCTCTCTCTCTGCTCCATTGGTCCATATGTATATTTTTGCACCATGTTATATTTATCACTGTACCTTGCATTCAGGTTTGAAGTCAGGTAATGTGAGGCATCCAGGTTTGTTCTTGTTAATTTTGCCCTGGCTATTTAGACTTTTTTTATTGTTGTTTTTGAGATGGAGTTTCGCTCTTGTTACCCAGGCTGGAGAGCAATGGCGCATTCTCGGCTCACTGCAACCTCCGCCTCCTGGGTTCAGGCAATTCTCCTGCCTCAGCCTCCTGAGTAGCTGGGATTACAGGCATGGGCCACCATGCCCAGCTAATATTTTGTATTTTTAGTAGAAACGGGGTTTCACCACGTTAACCAGGATAGTCTCGATCTCTTGACCTCGTGATCCACCCGCCTCGGCCTCCCAAACTGCTGGGATTACAGGCATGAGCCACCGCGCCCAGCCCTATTCAGACTTTAAAAAATATATATCTATACACTTTAGAAGATTTTATTTGAATTCTATTGAAAATGGCATTAAGCGTTTGATAGAAATAGTACTTAATTTGTGGGTGGCTTTTGGGAGCATGAACACTTAAATTATATTGACTCTTCAAATCCATGAGCATAAAATGCTTTTACATTTACTTGTGTTTTCTGATTCCTTTCAGTAGTGTATTGTAGTTCTCCTTGTAGAGACATTTACCTCTTCGATTCAATGTGTGTGAGTATATAACATATGTGTGTGTGTGTGTGTATATATATATATATACACACACATATACTCAATGTGTATATTCACACATTGTATACACACACATATATACACACAATGAATATGTGTGTGTATACACACATATATAAACACACGTATATATACACACACATAAATATATATACATACATTAAAAAATATATATATATATGTTTGTGGGTATCATAAACTGCATTCTCTTTTTTTTTTTTTTTTGAGACGGAGTTTCGCTGTTGTTACTCAGACTGGAGTGCAATGGCAGGATCTCAGCTCACCGCAACCTCTGCCTTCTGGGTTCAAGCAATTCTCCTGCCTCAGCCTCCCGAGTAGCTGGGACTACAGGCGCGCACCACCATGCCCAGCTAATTTTTTTTGTATTTTTAGTGGAGACGGGGTTTCACCTAGTTGACCAGGATGGTCTCAATCTCTTGACCCTGTGATCTACCCGCCTCGGCCTCCTAAAGTGCTGGGATTATAGATGTCAGCCACTGGGCCCGGCATAAATTGCATTCTTGATTTTGTTCTCAGCTTGAGTGTTAGTAGCCTAAATAATGCTACTCAGTTTTCTGTTGATTTCATATCATCAGACATTGCTAAAGTCATTTTTTAGGCTTAAATGCCTTTTGGTGAAATATTTAAGTTTTCCCAAGTAAAGAATTATATCTTTGGCTGGTCGCAGTGGCTCACGCCTATAATCTCAGAACTTTGGGAGGCCGAGGCGGATGGATCACGAGGTCAAGAGGTGTTCATCCTGGTCAACAAGGTGAAACCCCATCTCTAATAAAAATACAAAAGTTAGCTGGGCATGGTGGTGCGCGCCTGTAGTCCCAGCTACTCGGGAGGCTGAGGCAGGAGAATTGCTTAAACTTAGGAGGCAGAGGTTGCGGTGAGCCGAGATCGTGCCATTGCATTCCAGTCTGGGTAACAACAGCGAAACTCCGTCTCAAAAAAAAAAAAGAATTATTTGTTCTGTGAAGATAATTCAACTTCCTATTTTTCTTTTCTTTTTTTTTTAAGATGGGGTTTCACCCTGATGGCCAGGCTGGTATGAAACTGCTGACCTCAGGTGATCCACCCACCTCAGTCTCCCAAAGTGCTAGGATTACAGGCGTGAGCCACCGCGCCCGGCCTCAACTTCCTATTTTTCTATTTAGATGCCTTTTATTTCTTTCGGTGCTCCGGCTAAGACCTCCAGAACTATATAGGAGTGTCAGTGTTGAGTGAATATTATTACATTTATGGAGAATGCACCCAGCTTTTATCTGTTCTGTATGATGTTAAATGAAGATTTTTCAGATGACTCATTATTTTGAGGCATGTTTCTTCAGTGTCTAGAGGACATTTTTATAAATGAATATTCAATTTTCTTGAATGATTTTTCTGCACCTATTTTGATAATTTTTGCTTTTAATCATCTTTAGAAGGTGAATTACAATTATTGACCTGCATATGATAAAACATTGCATTCATAAAGCTCACAGCTGTGGCAAAATAACTTGATTTGCTTATGAACTCAGCTTGCTAATATTTCATTGAGGATTTTCGTTTCAATGTTCATCAAGAATATTTACCTATAGTTTTTGTGTGAGTGTGTCTTTTTTTTTTTGTGACAGAGTTTCGCTGTTACCCAGACTGGAGTGCAATGGCACAATTTCAGCTCACTGCAACCTCGACCTTCTGGGTTTAAGCAATTCTCCTGCCTCAGCCTCCTGAGTAGCTGGGACTACAGATGCGCACCACCATGCCCAGCTAATTTTTTGTATTTTTAGTAGACACGGGGTTTCACTTTGTTCATGAGGATGGTCTCAATCTCTTGACCTCGTGATCCACCTGCCTCAGCCTCCCAACGTGGTGAGATTATAGTCATGAGCCACCTCACCCAGCCCGTGTGTGTGTCTTAATTAGATTTTCGTATTACGATGATACTGGTTTCATATAAATCCCACTTTGATTTTTTATATACATTCAAAAGAATTGCACCAGTTCATCTTGTTTATATGTGGTAAAATTTGCAGGTGAATTTATCTGATTCAGGGCTATTCATGTTTTATTAGTAATTCAATTTCATTATACATTTTTGCTGTGCTCTAGATTTTTGTTTCTTGATGGTTTAATTTTGGGAGATTGTGTGTATTTATGAATTCATTTATTTTCTCTAAATTTTTTTACTTTGCATGCATAGAATTGCTCATAGCAGTCTCTGAGAATGTTTTGTATTTATGTGAAATTAGCTGTGCTTTCACATGTTTAACATTTAAATACATGCAGAATAAAAGTTTGACAAAAGTCACATTCCCTCGTGATAAAGATGTGAATAAATTAGCTATAGGGTAAATGCACTGTAAGCCAATAAACACCACATATAACAAAAATCGCACAGCTGACAACATCCCAGACAGGGAAATGTGAGCTTTTACTCTAAGAGCTACAATAGGTGGGGCGTGGTGGCTCACATCTCTGGTCCGAGCACTTTGGAGGCCAAGGCGGGTGGATCACCTGAGGTCGGGAGCTCAAGACCAGCCTGACCAACACTGGTGAAACCCCATCTTATATTTAAAAAAAAATCTATTTATATATATATGAGCTACAATAACACAAGGATTTCCTCTCTCTTCAGTCTTACTAAACATAGTACTAAATTAGCTGGGTCAAGCCTGTAGTCCCAGCTACTCAGAAGGCAGGAGACTCGCTCGAACCTGGGAGGTGGAGGTAGCAGTGAGCCACTGCACTCCAGCCTGACAACAGAGTGAGACTCAGTATCAAAAAAAGAAAAAAGTTATATTGACAAGCAAATTCTCCAGTTAAAACCAAAGTTTTAAGTGCATTAAAAATACCATCTTTCTAACCAAAACCTACAAAGTAGCATGTAAAATGACACAACATTAAAAACAACAGTGAGAAAACTGCAGCCATAAAACAGAAAGAAAAGAAAGGCTGTGACATTATACATAGTTTTAAAACACATAAGACAAACAAAACAACATAATTTAAAAATAAAATAAGCAGAATTTTGCTTTATATTCAGCAAGATTCAGGTTTGCTGCCTAAAAAAAGGTCCTCTCCTCATAAACAATCAGTATTTGTTCTTAATTGTTGATATTTTATGTCTCTGACTTAAAGTTACAAACTGACTCTAACAGGAATATTTACGGATTATAAACCATCTGTTACTCAGCAAGCACTGTCTTTTTTTTGCTACATTTATATATTAAAACATCCTCATGACTTATGAAGACTTCTTAGCAGTTACCTGAACTGGCTAAATCAACAAATAAATTTACCTCTGTCAATTATAAAAAGCGAAAAGAACAACTAAAGGAAAGTAGGCTTACATATACAGTTCTTCAATTAAAAGAACAAAATGGAATGTTCTAATTCGATAAAATATAACTACATTAATTGTGGAATTACATCTAAAAATTATTGTATGCACTAAATTTTATAATTATATAATCTTTGACCACGTCACACAATGAAAACCTGAGAAACTGGCTGGGCGCGGTGGCTCAAGCCTGTAACCCCAGCACTTTGGGAGGCCGAGGTGGGTGGATTACGAGGTCATGAGATCGAGACCATCCTGGTCAACATGGTGAAACCCCACCTCTACTAAAAATACAAAAAATTAGCTGGGCATGTGGCGTACGCCTGTAGTCCCAGCTACTCAAGAGGCTGAGGCAGGAGAATTGCTTGAACCCAGGAGGCGGAGGTTGCAGTGAGCCAAGATCACGCCATTGCACTTCAGCCTGGGTAACAAGAGGGAAACTCTGTCTCAAAAAAAAAAAAACCTCATAAACTATAAAAGAAAATAATTATAAGAAACAAAAAATGTAGGTTTAGCATGAGTATCATGTAAGTAAAAATAAAATTTGCATCAAGAGATTTTGAACCATAAGCCATAATATTTTACAGTAATTAATCCAGTAGAGAGAAAGGAGTAGGCCGGGGGCGGTGGCTCGCGCCTGTAATTCCAGCACTTTTGGAGGCCAAAGAGAGTGGATCACGAGGTCAAGAGATCGAAACCATTTTGGTCAAAAAGGTGAAACCCTGTCTCTACTAAAAATACAAAAATTAGCTGGGTATGGTGGTGCGCGCCTGTAGTCTCACCTACTCGGGAGGTTGAGGCAGGAGAATTGCTTGAACCCAGGAGGTGGAGGTTGCGGTCAGCGGAGATCCTGACACTGCACTCCAGTCTGGGTAACAACAGCGAAACTCAAAAAAAAAAAAAAAAAAAAGAAGAAAGAAAGGAAAGAGTATAGGCCAGGTTCGATGGCCCAAGCCTGTAATCTCAGGACTTTGAGAGGCCAAGTCAGGTGGGTCACTTGAAGGCAGGAGTTCGAAACCAACATGGCAAAACCCTGTCTTTACTTAAGATACAAAATTAGCCAAGCATGGTGGTGCATGCCTGTAATCCCAGCTACTGGGGAGGCTGAGGTAGGAGAATCACTTGAACCTGGGAGGCGGAGGTTGTAGTGAGCCAAGATCATGCCACTGCACTCCAGCCTGGACAACAAAAGCAAAACTCCATTTCCAAAAAAAAAAAAAAAAGCATATAGCTTTGCTTTCAGCATTTTTTAGGTTTATACTTTCCTAGTAAATTACTCACCTTACTAAAATGGTTTTGTTCCAACACTGCTTTTCTTCTGAAAATAGGTACAGATTTTTACACATGCAAACATGCTTACTGACTCCAAAATTTTCTTTTTTTGAGACGGAGTTTCGCTCTTGTTACCCAGACCAAAGTGCAATGGCTCGATCTCAGCTCACCGCAACCTCCACTTTCTGGGTTCAAGCAATTCTCCTGCCTCAGCCTCCCAAGTAGCTGGGACTACAGGCATGCACCACCATGCCCAGCTAATTTTTGTATTTTTAGCAGAGATGGGTTTTCACCATGTTGAACAGAATGGTCTCGATCTCTTGACCTTGTGATACACCCGCCTCAGCTCCCAAAGTGCTGGGATTATAGGCGTGAGCCACCGCGCCCGGCCTTAAAATTTTAAGAATATATATTTATTTACATAACAGTACAACTAGTAAAATGATATACTACTAATTTCAACTAAAATTTAAAATGCTTTTTTTGGCCAGGCACATTGGCTCATGCCTTTAATCCCAGCACTTTGGGAGGCCGAGGCTGGTGGATCACGAGGTCAGGAGTTTGAGATCAGGCTGACCAACGTGGTGAAACCCCGGCTTTACCACAAATACAAAAATTATCTGGGCGTAGTGGCACACACCTGTAATCCCAACTACTCAGGAGGCTGAGGCTGGAGAATCCTTTGAACCCTGGGAAGTGGATGGAGGTTGCAGTGAGTCAAGATTGCACCACTGCACTCCAGTCTGGATGACAGAGAGAGACTTCATCTCAAAAAAACAAAAATAAAATGCTTCTTTCTCCCTATAATGCAGAATATTATTCTGAACACCTACCTTTAACACCACCTATGTTAAAAAGAGCCTCTCAACTTAGATATTTATCATTTGTCTTACATTTTAATGTCCTTACCCTTCCGTATAAAAGATCATAACTAATGCCCTCCTAATTTTAAAGTCTCATACAATAGGAATGAAGAGCATGAAGTAATTTGACAGTTGAAATTATGACATTATTCATGTTACAAATCTGGTTTTCTTTTTAAGGGGTATATATATAAACTTTTTTTTAGATGAAGTTTTGCTCTTGTTGCCCAGTCTGGAGTGCAATGCCATAATCTCGGTTTACCATAATCTCCACCTCCTGGACTGAAGCGATTCTCCTGCCTCAGCCTCCTGAGTAGCTGGATTACAAGTGTGTGCCACCACACACAGCTAATTTGTATTTTTAGTAGATGGGGTTTCTCCATTTTGATCAGGCTGGTCTCAAACTCCTCACCTCAGGTGATCCGCCTGCCTCAGCCTCCCAAAGTGCTGGGATTACAGATGTGAGCCACCATGCTAAGTGTACTTTGAATGTAATTATAACTTTTCAAAAAATTTTTGCATCTTTTACAGTTATATATAAATGATTTATCTACCAACTTTAGCTCTGGATTATTTTTTATACTCAGCACTCTGATTTACTGTAATGTCTCAGTCAGTGACTTAGATATTTTTACTGTAAGTTATCTGATATTTACATAAACTTTGTATTAAGAGTTTTATATTTACTGCATCTGCAAATATATATATATATATATATATTTTTTTTTTTTTTTTCAGAAAGTTTCACTCTTGTCACCCAGGTGGGAGTGCAATGGCACAATCTTGGCTCAATGCTCCCAGGTTCAAGCGATTCTCCTGCCTCAGCCTCCTGAGTAGCTGGGAATACATTACAGGCACCAGCCACCATGCCTGGGTAATTTTTGCATTTTTTGTAGGGATGAGGTTTCGCCATGTTGACCAGGCTAGTCTCGAACTCTTGACCTGAGGTGATCCACCTGCCTCGGCCTCCCAAAGTGCTGGGACTACAGGCGTGAGCCACCATGTCTGGCCTGCAAAAACGTATTTTAGTATAAACTCTCTTGTGTTTTCTAAGCTATAGGTTTTGAAAAGTAGGTTTTTCCAAATTTATTACATTTGCAGATTTTTTCTCCAATACAGAATGCCTGATGTTGAATAAAGTTTGAGCAACTGCTTCAGGGTTTTTCTCTAGTACAAAATGTGGGTGATAAGATCTGTGATACATGAAATGTACTAAAACCTTCTTTATGTTTGTAATACTTGTCTTCAAAATGAATACACTCAGCTTTAAAGGCTTATATTTTCCTTTTTGACAGTAATTGCATTTATTATGCTTTTATTAAGTGCCAACATTCTGATATTAAGATGTGAACAGATATTAATGGCTATTCCATATCTTTTGAATTTGTACAATTTTTCTCAAGTATAAATGCTTTCCTGTGCAATAAGATTTGGGCATTAACAGTATTGCCAAATACTTCGCACTTAGTTTTCTCCAGTATAAATTATCTTACGTACAACCAAGTGTGAATAAGTCTTTGACACATTCTTTACATTTCTAGTATGTTTCACCAGTATGACTTTCTTTATGTTTAGAAGAGCTTACGGTGTTGTCAAAATCATTATCACATCTTTCAGTTTTGTAGATTTTCTCTCCAATATGAATTTTTTTATGTTTAGCAAGGTTCGCAGATTGGTTAAAAGCTTTCTCACATCTCTCACATTTATAGGGTTTCTCTCCGGTATGAATTATCTTATGTTCAGTAAGTTTTGAGGATCGATTAAAAGCTTTGCCACATTCTTCACATTTGTAGGGTTTCTCTCCAGTATGAATTCTCTTATGTGTAGTAAGGGAGGAGGAGTGTTTAAAAGCTTTGCCACATTCTTCACATTTATAGGGTATCTCTCCAGTATGAATTTTCTTATGTTCAGTTAGTTTTGAGGACTGGATAAATGCTTTGCCACATTCCTCACATTTGTAGGGTTTCTTTCCAGTATGCAGTTTCTTATGTTCAGTAAGTTTTGAGGATCGGTTAAAAGCTTTTCCACATTCTTCACATTTGTAGGGTTTCTCACCAGTATGAATTCTTTTATGTGTAGTAAGGGCTGAGGAGTGTTTAAAAGCTTTACCACATTCTTTACATTTGTAGGGTTTCTCTTCAGTATGAATTTTCTTATGTTCAGTAAGATTTGAGGATCGGTTAAAAGCTTTGCCACATTCCTCACATTTGTAGGGTTGCTCTCCAGTATGAATGTTTTTATGTTCAGTAAGTTTTGAGGATCGGTTAAAAGCTTTTCCACATTCTTCACATTTGTAGGGTTTCTCTCCGGTATGAATTCTCTTATGCGTAGTAAGAGTTGAGGATTGGGTAAAAGCTTTGCCACATTCTTCACAGATGTAGGGTTGCTCTCCAGTATGAATTTTCTTATGTGTAGTAAGATTTGAGAACTGATTAAAGGCTTTGCCACATTCTTCACATTTGTAGGGTTTCTCTCCTGTATGAATTATCTTATGTGTAGTAAGGTGTGAGGACTGGTTAAAGGCTTTGCCACATTCTTCACATTTGTATAATTTTTCTCGAGTATAATTTTTTTTATATGTAGTAAGGCTTGAGAATTGGTTAAAAGCTTTGTCACATTCTTGACATTTGTAGAGTTTCTCACAAGTATAAATTCTCTTCTGTGTAGTAAGCTTTGAAGATTGGTTAAAAGCTTTTTCACATTCTTCACATTTGCCAAAATTCACTCTAGTATAAATTCTTTTAGGTTGAGTTAGGTGTGAAAGCATGCAAAATGACTTTTCACATTCTTTACATTTGAAATATTTATTTTCCATATGTTTGATCTTATGTCTATCTGAATGTGAAAATTTATGAAAGACTTGCACATATTTATCACACGGAAACATCTTGCTCTGGGTAGTTGGTAAACATTGGTCAAGTCCATTAAAACCTCCTTTGTGGACCTTACACTCAGCCATGCTTTTGCAGCCGTTTAATTGAAAATTCTCATTTCCACATTTTTCATATCTCCTCATTGTCATGTTTGGAGAAGAAACTTTTATGTTCTGTTCTGGCCAAAACTCTTGGGCAAAATGAGAACACATTACTGAAAGAAATAAAAATAACACATTACTTTACAGACTTAGATAAACAGACTTTCCAAATATAACTTATAAAATTATATAAATGACACAAGCAAGATGGCACCGCAGGTCGTAATTAAGTGAGTGCATTGCCCCAGATGGGTACAATGCAAAGAGTCACACACAAAAAAAGAAATTCTGTCATATTTATCCAACATAGCTTTTTCTACTTCCCCAACATAACATAATGCTTTTAGAAGTAAATTGCCAACTTTACCTCTTACAATTATTTACTTTATTTACTTACAATTTTTAAAATTTACTTACAACTAATTACATATAGAGGAATAATTGAGAGTTGATAATTTATTTATTTATTTTTATTTTATTTATTTATTTTGAGACGGAGTTTCACTCTCGTTACCCAGGCTGGAGTGCAATGGCACGATCTCAGCTCACGGCAGCCTCCGCCTCCTGGGTTCAGGCAATTCTCCTGCCTCAGCCTCCTGAGTAGCTGGGACTACAGATGTGCCCCACCATGTCCAGCTAATTTTTGTATTTTTAGTAGACATGAGATTTCACCATGTTGACCAGGATGGTCTCATCTCTTGACCTTGTGGTCCACTCGTCTCCACCTCCCAAAGTGCTGGGATTACAGGCTTGAGCCACCGAGCCCGGCCTCTGAGAAACTTTTAATAAATAATCATCTAAAAAAACTAGAAGGCTGGGCGTGGTAGCTTACACCTCTAATCCCAGCACTTTGGGAGACTGAGGCAGATGGATCACCTGAGGTCAAGAGTTCGAGACCAGCCTGGCCAATGTGGTGAAACCCATCTCCACTAAAAATACAAAAATTAGCCAGATGTGATGGTGAGCACCTGTAATTCCAGCTACTTGGGAGACTGGTGCAGGAGAATCACTTAACCCAGGAGGCAGAGGTGGCATTAAGTCAAGATCACGCCATTGCACTCACTCTAGCCTAGAAAACAGGAGCAAAACTGTGTCTCAAAAACAATACAAGATAATTTTGGGCTAAGCGTGGTGGCTCACACCTGCAATCCCAGAACTTTGGGAAGTCGAGGCATGTGGATCACCTGAGGTCAAGAGTTCAAGATCAGCCTGGCAAACATGGTAAATCCTGGTCTCTACTAAAAATACAAAAATTAGCCGGGTGTGGTGGTGAGGGCCCATAGTCCCTGCTACTCAGGAGGCTGAGGCAGGAGAATCACTTGAACCTGGGAGGCGGAAGTTTCAGTGAGCCGAGACTGCACCACTGCACTACAAGGTGGGCAACAGAGCAAGACTATATCTCAATAAAAACAAAAACTAGAGATAGTTTTATGTTTTAAATACATGCTATTCTTACATAAAATGTAACTGCTGTAATCAAACTTTAGAAGCAAAAATTAGCCTTACACTGCTAAATATATATATAATGCAAAACATGTATCAGTGTTAAATATATAAATACATATATTGCAGAATATGGTTAGGGTGTCTGATGTATAAAACAAATATTTGGGAATAAATTACATTATTTAGGTATGTATTATTAGGCTAGAGAAAGTGGGTGGTAATCATAGAATTATTTTTCCTACAGGGAGCTCAAATTTGTAAGTAACTGTTTCAGTAAATATGAAGGACCTACTAAGTATCTAATTTACTTCAGGTATTACATGTAAATTCTAGCATATTGTTCTACATTTCTTAATCTAGGCCGGGCATGGTGGCTCACACCTATAATCTCAGCACTTTGGGAGGCTGAGGCGGCTGGATAACGAGGTCAAGAGATTGAGACCATCCTGGTCAACATGGTGAAACCCAGTCTCTACTAAAAATACAAAAATGAGCTGGGCATGGTGGCGCGTGCCTGTAATCCCAGCTACTCAAGAGGCTGAGGCAGGAGAATTGCTTGAACCCAGGAGGCGGAGGTTGCGGTGAGCCGAGATCGTGCCATTGCACTCCAGCCTGGGTAACAAGAGCGAAACTCCATCTTAAAACCAAAAACTAAATTTCTTAATGTAAAATTCTACACAAATTTAAAATAAAAAATGGAGAACAAAAATATATAGGGAGAACGATGGGAGAATAAAAGGTGCCCTATTTTGTTATCTCCTGCACAGCAAGACAATTTGTCAGCCATCCCTGACAAAAATGCCTTTATGAGACAGCCAGATATCATGGCTCACACCTGCAATGAAAGATACACGGTACATTGAGTTTAGAGAACTGCTTCAGGTTAGGATTTCAAAACCAGCCTGAATTATGTAGCAAGACTCCATCTCAAAATAAGTGCCTTTGATAGCTTTGAGATCCAGAGAGAGACTTGTGGAACTCTCATACAGCCCAAGATTGAAAAGTCTTTTCAGAAGGTGCGACCTCATTCAGGCCCTGGTGCAAACTACAGAATCCCGTTCCTAACTACAGACTAGGACATGGCCCACCCAACTTGGCCCCACTGAGAAACCTGAACTTAGTATTTAACCATCCCAATATCCTCCCAGCCAAAGTCTGGGAAAGATCCTGCTTTTTCAGAGGCCGGTGGGAAGATACCCATTTATACCCACTCGGGCAGGTCTGCAGACCTTGGCCTTTACTGTGGTCTCTGAAGCAGTTCAGTGACTCAGTTCCAGCTCCCTGAGCCACAGTTTATCATCAGTTCTGCCTACACAGAAACCCACCCAGTGACCTGGAAAGATCCTTTCTGGTACTTGCTGAAAGCCGTAATCATCTACATGATGATATAAGGCCCATGATATGCAGACCGAACTGCAGAAACCTGGTCTAGTGTCTGCCCTACAGAACAAAGTCCCCCCACAAAATTCAGTCTGTCTGAAAAATAAAATGGGAACTTAAACTATCCAAGTTTCTTATAAAAAGCCAACTAAAGGTAGACCCTAGATTAAGCAGCCTTATGGCAAAGCTACAACCTCTCTCTACTAAAAAGCCACAGGGTATCCCATCACCCTTAGGGTCAAACCAAAGAAGATCTTTACCTTCTGAAACCAGTTTATAAAAACTTAAGCTGGGTGCAGTGGCTCACACCTATAATCCTAGCACTTTGGGAGGCTGAGGAGGGTGGATCATAAGGTCAGGAGATCAAGACCATCCTGGCTAACACAGTGAAACCCCTTTCTACTAAAAATACAAAAAACAAAAACAAAAACAAAAAAACCCAGGTGTGGTGGCATATGCCTGTAATCTCAGCTACACAGGAGGCTGAGGCAGGAGAATCGCTTGAACCCGGGAGGTGGAGGTTGCAGTGAGCCGAGATGCAACCTCCAGCCTGGTTTGACAGCGTGAGAGTTCACCTCAAAAAAAACAAAAAACAACCCAAAAACAAAATCAACAACAACAAACTTGAGGTGTTTTCCTCTATACACCAATGCCAATGCAAAACTATTATTTCGCCCATTGCCAATACTGCTATTTTAACGTAACACTGAAAGTATGTAGCAGATTAGTCAAAAAATGAAAAAGAGCAATTGAAATTAAAGACAAGTATGGTAAAAGTTGCTGGCTGTAGCTCATAATCACATATAGAAACAAAGACAGTACAATTAAAACTTGTTTCAACTACTAAATATACTCAGTAAATTAGATAAATATAAAATTAACATACAAGTTAAGGTTCCATAAACTTAAACTCTCTGATAAAGTAGAGGAAAAAAATCTTATTTACAACAGCATTAAAATAATACATTTCAGAGAACAAATTTAACCAATGAGGTACAAAATTTTTACAATGAGAAATATATAAAGAAATTAGACAAGACATAAATAAATTTGAAGATATGTTATGTCTATAAATTGAAAGAATAAATATTATTAAAGTGCCATGTTATCCTAAGAAACATATAGATTCAATAAACTCCCTATCAAAATTCCAGTGGCATTTGTTTTTCACAGTAAGAAAAAACATAATTCTAAAATTTACATGAAACTATGACATACTTTAAATAGTCAAAGCCAGGCCGGGCATGGTGGCTCATGCTTGTAATCCCAGCACTTTGGGAGGCAGAGGCAGGTGGATCAAAAGGTCAGGAGATCAAGACCATTCTGGCTAAAAGGGTGAAACCCTGTCTCTAGTAGTAATACAAAAAAATTACATGGGTGTGGTGGCATGTGCCTGTAATTCCAGCTACTGGGGAGGCTGAGGCACAAGAATCGCTTGAACCCAGAAGGCAGAGGTTGCAGTGAGTGACAACAAAGCAGAATCCATCTCAAAAAAAAAAAAAAAAAAAAAAAAAGTTTCAGCTTTCTTTTGCTTTGTTTTCTAAACAAATTCATTTCTGTAATTCATTCACTTGCTCATTTGTTCATCTACTCAATCCTTATTACATTAATGAAAAAGTAATCCCGGTTTTCACCATTACTTTTAGTGGCAAAAACTGGTTACTTATGCAAAACCAAATAAATATCTACTGTGTGCTATGCTCTTAATAAATAAACAAACAAACAAATAAATAGTCAAAGCAAGCATGAGAAAAAAAAGAAGAAAAATAGCATACTTTAAAATTTCTTTTTTTTTTTTTTTTAAACGGAGTTTCGCTCCTATTACCCAGGCTGGAGTGCAATGGCGCGATCTCAGCTCACCACAACCTCCGCCTCCTGGGTTCAGGCAATTCTCCTGTCTCAGCCTCCTGAGTAGCTGGGATTACAGGCACGTGCCACCATGCCCAGCTAATTTTTTGTATTTTTAGTAGAGACGGGGTTTCACCATGTTGACCAAGATGGTCTCGATCTGTTGACCTCGTGATCCACCTGCCTCGGCCTCCCAAAGGGCTGGGATTATGGGCTTGAGCCACCACGCTTGGCCTACTTTAAAATTTCAAGACTACATTTGAAGATTACAGAAATACAAACAAGATAAAATGTGGAGAAAAGAAAAAAAAGGCTGGGCACAATAGCTTACACCAGCAATCCCAGCACTTTGGGAAGCTGAGGCAGACAAATCACTTGAGGGCAGGAGTTCACGACCAGCCTTGCCAACATGGTGAAACCCCATCTCTACTAAAAATACAAAATTAGCCTGGGGTAGTGGCACACCCGTAATCCCAGCTACTTGGGAGGCTGAGGCAGGAGAAATGCTTAAACCCAGGAGGGAGAGTTGTAGTGAGCCGAGATTGTGCCACTGAGATCTAGCCTGGGAAACAGAGTGATGCTCTGTCTCAAAAAAAAAAAAAGTAGAGAAACCACTTCTCATACGTTTCAGACATGATGCAAAAAAATTATTTAACATCAAGTTGCTCAAAATTATGCAGACATTTCCTTGTCTCCAAAAAAATTGAATAAGCATTCAGAATGCAGAGTCTCTTATACGCCATGAAGAGGACATTGGTTCTCACTGAAAACTTGAAGGAAAATCACCAAAAAAGTAAATAGAAACCTTAGAGAATTTAAAACCATACGACAGAAAATGCTCAAATGTGAGAACAAATAAAAAAACTCAGGTTTTCCAGAAACTATTTCCTTTAAAACACAGATTCCCAAATTGCTATTCTAAGAACTGGCTTTCTCTTTGACCTTTGGACCCTCATCTGTGTCATGTGTTGTATTCACTTTTACTCTCACTCACCTGGGGGTTCATCTGCCATCTCATCTCTCTTCATAATCAAAGGCTCCTTTTCTTGCTCCAGACAGGTGATCAGGTCTGGCTTAGAGACAGCAATACCTGTTTGATTAAAAAATAAATAACATGAATCTTGCTCATATTCTTCAATTACCAACCTAGTAATGTGTTCATGATGTAATAGAATAGTCTAATGTATAACAGAAATTTTTAAATATTTAGGAAAATATTCTAAATTTGTAAGTTCTTAATTTCATTACCCAGTAATACTGAGTCAAAACTTGGTGTTGGCAATTAGATTTTAAGGTATGGGAAACAATATGTCACTAAATTTCTCAAATTACCACTAATCTAGAGTGAATGACACAGATCCGGTCAGGAATGTGGTAAATTCACGTCAAGATGAAACATATTAGGCCAGGTGCAGTGGCTCACGCCTGTAATCCCAGCACTTTGGGAGGCCGAGGCGGGTGGATCACGAGGTCAAAAGATCGAGACCATCCTGGTCAACGTGGTGAAACCCCATCTCTATTAAAAATTAAAAAAATTAGCTGGGCATGGTGGCGCGTGCCTGTAGTCGCAGCAACTCAGGAGGCTGAGGCAAAAGAATTGCCTGAACCCAGGAGGTGGAGGTTGCGGTGAGCTGAGATTGCGCCAATGCACTCCAGCCTGGGTAACAAGAGCAAAACTCCAACTCAAAACAATCAAACAAACAAAAAAAAACCCAGAAAGAAACATATTAAAGAAAATTTTTTCTATTTATATAAATCCTTAACAGTTTCTCAAAAATGGGGATCTGAAACTCATTTATGCAAAACATATATTACCAAAATACATTTTAGAAATAAGAGAAATACAACCTTTAGGGTATATTAGAAACTGTGTGTTGAAATTATCCTTACCCAGGAAGACAAGGTTTCTGTAGTTTTCTAAAATCACATTTTTATATAAATTCCGCTGTGCAGTGTCCAGGCATTGCCACTCTTCCAGAGAAAATTCTATGGCCACATCCCTAAATGTCAACAGTCCCTGAAAAACACACACACACAAACATATATGCCAGGTAGCCAACAGAATTTATAATTTGAATCAAGGTCAAATGAGAGACTAACAAGAACAGGCTCTGACTTGTAGAAGTGACAGAAATTATCCAATACAATAAATTTGTACACAGACATATTTCCTAATGTGTTCTCTAACCCTGAGAAAACGGAGTGGCATAAGAGGCAGGCCATCAGTGTGTATATAATAATTTTCTAGATAATAACATATGTAATAGACCAAGTGAGGTAGCTCATGCCTGTAATCCCAGCACTTTGGGAGTCCGAGGTGGGCAGATCTTCTGAGGTCAGGAGACCAGCCTGATCAACACAGAGAAAACCCATCTCTACTAAAAATACAAAATTAGCTAGGCATGGTGGCATATGCCTCTAATACAAGCTACTCGGGAGGCTGAGACAGGAGAATTGCTTCAACCCAAAAGGCGGAGGTTGTGGTGAGCCGAGATTGCTCCACTGCATTTCAGCCTGGGCAGCAAAGAGTAAGATGCCATCTCAGAAACAAAAACAACAACAAAAAAATAAATAACATATATAATTAAGGGCATAAACACAAACATGTACATTTTTTAGTGCTTCAGAAGTTTCCGTATAATAGACTATCTTGTTTAAATAAGCATTTTGTTAATAGTGTTCTGCATAGAGCTGATGGAGAACACAGATGAAACCTCAACATTAGATGTTCTCCATCTTTAATAAAAACCCCAGCTTTTCCCAACAGAAACCATGAGTTTCCACACCTTCCCATGTCCAACAGCCACCTGGAAAATTTTTAATATTGCAGATTATAAAATAATGGTGAGAATTCTGCATGGCATATAAGAAGCCTTGATGTAGAGAAGACAGATATAAAAGAAATATTTTTCAGAGATTCCTGACTATCATTGGAAGTTTTAGAAGTCAAAGTTTGCAAGTACCACATGCATGGCATTCCAGGAGGAAAACACAGCTCTTGATCTGAGACATGTTTTACTGAAAATAAGTAATTTTTTTCCTCTTTCTCTGAAAATTCTTTTCAGATGCAATTCTCTGAACAAATCACACGTGCATCTGGAGAATATGCCTTTAAAGGTGTCAACACCACATGTTTACCTGCTACCACCACACCCACAGGCAGGACCAAGACTCACAGAAAAAGTCCACCCATTTCTGTTCTTTATACCAGAAGAGATTCAGGAACACTGAGCTGCTCCACGGAGATAAAAGTAAAGCTTTCTCTTTCTTTTTTTTTTTTTTTTTTTGGGGGGGGTGGAGGAGGAAGGCAGGAAGGGAGGGAAGAAGGACGGTAGGGAGGGAGGGAGGGAGGAAGGAAGGAAGGAAGGAAGGAAGGAAGGAAGGAAGGAAGGAAGGAAGGAAGGAAGGAAGCAAGCAAGCGGGGAGAGAGGGAGGGAGGGAGGGAAGGGAAGAAAGGAAATCAAGCAATGAGAGAGACATTGCCGACCTGGACTAGAGGTTTACAAGTTGATTTCTTTTTTTTTGAGAGAAGGAAAGAAAAAAAAAAAGATAAGTAAAGGAGAAAAAGAAAGACGAAGAGAAAGAGGGAGAGTAAATGGAAATATTGCTTTATTTTGAAAAAAATTGGGTATTAATGATGGCCAATCAATGTTTCATTTAAGCTATAGGTAGGTGTGATGTGGTATTGACAAGAATGTATATTTTGTGTATTTGAAGTGGAGAGCTCTATAAATATTTATTAAGTTTACTTGTTCCGGATCTGAGTCGAGTCCTTGATATCCTTATTAATTTTCTGTCTCATTGCATCTAAGTCTCGTATCTGGGTGTTAGGATCGTTAGCTCTTGTTGTTGCATTGATCCTTTTACCACTATATCTTTGTTGCTTTAAAATCTATTTTATCCGATACAAGAATTGCAACTCCTGCTTTTTATTTATTTATTATTTATTTTTGCTCTCCATTTGGTTGGTAAATCTTTCTCCATCCCTTTGAGTCTTTATGTATCCTTGCATGTGAAACAGGTCTGGATGTAACATGCTGTTGGGTTTTGGCTGTGTCTTTTGATTGGGAATTTAGTCAATTTAAATTTAGGGTTACTGCCATTTGATGTTGACTGGCTGTTTTATCCATTCGTTGGTGTAAATTCTTCTTTATGTTGGTGCTCTTTACTTTTTGGTGTATTTTTAGAAAGGCTAATACTGGTTGTTTCTTTCTGTGTGTAATGCTTCTTTCAGAAGCTCTTGTAAAGCAGGCCTGGTGGTAATAAAATCTCTGAGTACTTGCTTGTTCATAAAAGATTTTATTTTTCCTTCAGTTGTGAAGCTTAGTTTGGCTGGATATGAAATTCTGGGCTGAAGGTTCTGTTCTTTGAGGATGTTGAATATTGGCCCCCACTCTCTTCTGGCTTGTAGAGTTTCTGCTGAGAGATCTGCTGTAAGTCTGATAGGCTTGCCTTTGTGGGTAACCTGACCTTTCTCTCTGGCTGCCCTTAGTATTTTCTCCTTCGTTTCAACCCTGGTGAATCTAACGATTATGTGCCTTGGGGTTGCTCTTCTTGAGGAATATCTTTGTGGTGTTCTCTGTATTACCTGGGGTTGAGTGTTGACCTGCTTTGCTAGTTTAGGAAAATTTTCCTGAATAATATCCTGAAGGGTATTTTCCAGCTTGGATTCATTCTCTCCGTCGCATTCAGGTACACCTATCAAACGTAAATTTGGTCTTTTCACATAGTCCCACATTTCTTGGAGACTTTGCTCATTCCTTTTTATCCTTTTTTCTCTAATCTTTTCTTCACGTTTTATTTCATTAAGTTGGACTTTGACCTCTGATATCCCTTCTTCTGCTTGAACAATTCGAGTGTTTAAACCTGTGCATACTTCTAGGAGTTCCTGTATTGTAGTCTTCAGTTCCATTAATTCACTCATACTCCGCTCTAAGTTGTCTATTCTCAATAGGATTTCATCAAACCTTTTTTCAAAGTTCCTAGTTTCTTTACGTTGGGCTACAACATGGTCTTTTAACTCACAGAAGTTTGTTATTATCCATTCCTTGAAGAGTGATTCTGTCATCAGGAGGCGCTCGTTCTCCATCAAGCCTTGTTCCATTGTTGATGTGGAACTGTGATCATCTTTAGAGGGAGAGGCGTTCTGACTTTGAGTATTCTCAGCTTTTTTACGCTGGTTTCTTCCCGTCATTGTAAATTTATCCTCCTGTCGTCTTTGAAATTACCAACTTTCAGATTAGGTCTCTTGAGTGGACGTCCAGGTTGTTAGTTCCCAGGGCCAGAGCAGCGGCGTTAAAACTGATGGTGCTTTTCTGCCCAGGATTCTCCTGTCTGGCTTCCTTCTTGTGTCCGTAATGGGCAACTCTGCCTTCCTGGGGCTCCAAACCTCGGTCAGAAGGGGAACCGGTCCCGTTTACTCTGCGCCGAGCGCTGCCACGCCAAGGTGCCGTCGCAGCCGCTGCGCCGGGCTCTGGTGTCCTTCTGGGGCCCTTGTGGGTCCTCCGAACCTGTTTACTCTGCTCCGAGCGCTGCCACGCTGAGGTGCCGGTGGAACCGCTGCGCCGGCTACGAGAGTCGCGCTGGCCACCCGTGTGTTTCCTCCACTGGGGGATCTTCTGCTCCGCGAGCCACCAGAATTTGTCTGAAAGTGTGGCGTCCTCTAGTTCTCTGCGCCTTCGCTGAGAGCTGCAATCCCGGGATGTTAGCAATCGGCCATCTTGGATCGTTCTCTTCGCTTTCTTTTTTTTGAGATGGAGTTTTGCTCCACCGCCAGGCTGGAGTGCCGTGGTGAATCTCGGCTCACTGCAACCTCTGCCTCCTGGGTTCAAGGGATTCTTCCGCCTCAGCCTTCCGAGTAGCTGGGACCACAGGCATGTGCCACCACGCCCAGCTAATTTTTGTATTTGTAGTAGAGACAAGGTTTCACCATGTTGACCAGGATGGTCTTGATCTCTTGACCTTGTGATCCGCCCACCTCGGCTTCCCATAGTGCTGGGATTACAGGCGTGAGCCATTGCGTCTTGCCCAAAAGTTTCTTTTTGGTCCTCAGGTGCCCTCTTCTGCCATGGACACCAGTAATTTCTTCTACAGTAATGAAAATATGGGTCACACTTTCCTGTCACTACCAAACCAAACAGAACCAGCCCTCTGATTCTTTAGTGCAGAGGTGAAACTTAATTCTAATGAATGTATCTTGAACCCCACGTACTTGATTCTGGCCTCACCTTAGAGTCACATGAGGCATTTAATTAAAACAACATGGACTGGGTGCAGTGGCTCACCATTGTAATCCCAGCAGTTTGGGAGGCCAAGGTGGGTAAGTCATGAGGTGAAGAGTTCGAGGCCAACCTGGCCGACATGGTGAAACCTCATCTCTACTTAAAAAATACAAAAAAAGTGGCCAGGCCTGGTGGCTCATGCCTGTAATTCTAGCACTGTGGGAGGTCGAGGCGGGTGGATCACCTGAGGTCGGAAGTTCAAGACCAGCCTGACCAACATGGTGAAACCCATCTTTTTAAAATATAGAAAAATACAAAAAAAGTAATTAGCTGGGTGTGGTGGTACATGCCTGTAATCCCAGCTATTAAGGATGCTGAGTCATAAGAATTGCTTGAACCCAGGATGTAGAAGCTGCAATGAGCTGAGATCATGCCACTGCACTCCAGCCTGGCAACAAAGCAAGACACCATATCAAAAAAAAAAAAAAAAAAAAACCTTGGCTGGGCTGGGCACAGTAGCTCAACCCTGTAATCCCAGCACTTTGGGAGGCCAAAGTGGGCAGATCACTTGAGGTCCGAAGTTTGAGACAGACCTGGCTCACATGGTAAAATCCCCAACTCTACTAAAAATATACAAATTAGCTGTGCATAATGATGTGGGCCTGTAATCTCAGCTACTTGGGAAGGCAAAGTATCGCTTAAAACTAGCAGGTGAATGTTGCAGTGAGCCGAGATCACACCACTGCACTCCAGCCTGGGCAACAGAGCAAGACTGTCTCAAAAAACAAAAAACAACAACAAAAAAAGATGCCACCTCCACCCAGGACAATAAACAGACCTGTAAATAGGATGTAAGAAGATATTTCTGCAACTTGGTCATGTAATCTTAACTGGAAACCTGGGCTGGGCTGGGAATCATGACTCGCGCCTGTAATCCTAACACTTTGGGAGGCTGAGGCAGGTAGATCACTTGAGGTCAGGAATTCAAGACCAACCTGGCCCACATGGTGAAACCCCATCTGTACTAAATATACAAAAATTAGCCTAGCATGGTGGCACATGCCTGTAATCCCAGCTACTCGGGAGGCTGAGGCACGAGAATCACTTGAACCCAGGAGGCAGAGGTGGCAGTGAGCCAAAATTGCACCACTACACCACTCCAGCCTGGACACAGAGCAAGATCCCACCTCAAAAAAAAAAAAAAATTAAAAAAGAAACCTGGGTTGATAACCACTTAGCTAAGTATTGCCTCTAAAGCTTTAATGAGCTTAAAACATACTTGGAAACTGTGGCCCCACTTTCTGTGATGTAATTCTTCAAACTTAGGAAGGGGTCAGGAAGGGTTTGTTTGTTTGTTGCTCTGAGATGGAGTCTCACTCTGTCAGTGCAGGCTGGTGTCCAGTGGCAAGATCTCATCTCACTGCAGGCTGGTGTCCAGTGGCATGATCTCAGCTCACTGCAACCTCCACTTCCCATGTTCAGGCGATTCTCTTGCCTCAGCCTTCTGAGTAACTGGGATTATACAGGCATCTTCCACCACCCCCGGCTAATTGTGTGTGTGTGTGTGTGTTTGTGTGTATGTGTGTTTATGTTTTTAGTAGAGACAGGGTTTCACCATGTTGGCCGGGCTGGTCTCAAACTCCCGACCTCTAGTGACCATGCATCTCAGCCTCCCACAGTGCTGGGATTACAGGCATAAGCCGCTGTGCCCAACCATGAATGCGTAAACAAGTTCCCTATCAATGCTGATGTTGCTCTTCTCCCCAGAAGGGAGAAAGACTTTCTCAACTTTCCAGTTATAGTCCCAGATCCCTACATGTTAAACAGTCGGCAGTGGCAGCTCAACCTGGGTGAACCCACACATTTCAAGAGACTTAAACCTTCTTCTTATGCTAACGTCTTCCCTTCACCCACTCAACTGGCTATGACCAAAAAAACCTACCAAGCTATGCAAAAAGATTATGTAAGTCAGAGGGTCCAGGCATGTTGCAGGTGGCCTTCGAGGTGCATGGTGGAGGGGGAAGCGACTTATGAAAGGAAATGTATTATTGCCTAAGAGAGTTAAAGGGTTGCTTAAAGCGGGATAAAATGTATAATATTTTTTCTGCAATACTGCCTGGTCCTATTATGAGCTGCCCAGTTTAGAACAATGGGCAGTCAATGGTAGCATTAATTATGACACTATCCTGCAATTAGGCCTATATTGCAAGAGGCAGGGCAAATGGTCAGAAATCTCATGTACAGCCCTTCATGACCTTATACCAAAACCCAACAATCTGTGAAACTCCCAAAACCCACACACCAAAGGCAAGTTCTAGGCAGAAGTAGATATTATAGATGACCTTCTTTCACAGGCCTACATGGTTTTCAGGGTGAGCAGTGACCATCCTTACACAGCCCCTTAACAAGTGCTCCTGAGTCTAAAACCCAGGAGCAAACACTGGGGACCCCACTAAGGTAACCTCACACTCAGAGGGAGTACTATATTGAACTCTCTCTCCAGCCTTGCTACTCCACAGGGTAGCAGGAGCTGCAGGGCCAGTCCCAATGCAGGCCCCCTTCTCTGTAACTGACACACAACACTGTAAGGAGAAGCTAGGAAGCTATTCTGAGAATCTTAGAAAATTTGCAGATGTGCTTCAAACTGATCTCTCATGGAGAGATGTTCAATTTATTCTAGCAACCTGTTGCATCCCTTCAGAAAAGGGACATATCTTTGGGGGCCACCAACCAGAAAGTGGACAAATTATTCACCTGAACCCTTCAGGGCAATCACTCAGGCCCAGAAACACTTCCCACTATTGATCCTAATTGGAATCGTAACACCACTGTGGTAATAAACAACCAGGCCAAATTTCTTGAGGCTCTCCTTGGAGGAATAATAAAGGAAATAACTAAGGCAGAAAATTATGATAAAGAGTGGAAGGTTACACAAAGGAAGAAGAAAAATCCAGCCATGTTTTATGGCAAACTGGAAGAAGCCTTTAAAAAAAAAATACTAATCTGCCAGGCGTGGTGGCTCACGCCTGTAATCCCAGCACTTTGGGAGGCCGAGGCAGATGGATCACAGGTGAAAAGATTGAGACCATCCCGCTCAACATGGTGAAACCCCATCGCTACTAAAAATACAAAAAAATTAGCTGGGCATGGTGGTGTGTGCCTGTAACCCCAGCTACTCAGGAGACTGAGGCAGGAGACTTGCCTGAACCCAGAAGGCGGAGGTTGCGGTGAGCCGAGATCGTACCATTGCACTCCAGCCTGGGTAACAAAAGCCAAATTCAGTCTCAAATTAAAAAAAAAAAAAAAAAAAGAAAGAAAAGCTGGGCGTGGTGGCTCAAGTCTGTAATCCCAGCACTTTGGGAGGCCGAGGCGGGTGGATGACGAGGTCAAAAGATCATGACCATCCTGGTCAGCATGGTGAAACCCCGTCTCTACTAAAAATATAAAAAAATTAGGGGGGCATGGTGGCACGTGCCTGTAATCCCAGCTATTCAGGAGGCTGAGGCAGGAGAATTGCCTGAATCCAGGAGGCGGAGGTTGCCGTAAGCCGAGATTACACCATTGTACTCCAGCCTGGGTAACAAGAACAAAACTCTGTCTCAAAATAAACAAGTAAGTAAGTAAATAAGTAAATAAGCACTAATCTACTCTCTTCCTCTCTTGAAAGAAACATACTAACGGCAAAGCATTTTATTAGCCAATCTGCCCCAGGCATTAGACATAAGCTCCACAAGCTACAGATCGAGCCACAGACTAATCAAAATCAGCTTCTTGATACCATCTTTATGGGTGTTTAACACTTGTTACCTGAAGGAAGGAAAAAGAAACAGAGTGAAGAAAACTGGCAAGCCAAATATATGGCAGCCATCACTGGTGATGTGCTGAATGCTCCAAGAGCATCTAAGAGAAATCTGAAGGGCCATAAAGATAAAGCCAGCGTAGGCTCTTGGTTCAAATGCAAGAAAAGTGGGTATTGGGCAAAGGGATGTACTATGCCCCTGCCAGGTCCCTGCCATCAATGCAAAGGCAACAGTCATTATCTTTGAAGAATTAACTGCCCCGTGCCACCAGGGGCAGGTCAGACAAAACTCTAGCAGTGCAAAAGGTGGAATTAGATGAAGACTGAAGGGACCCAGGGTCTTGCTCACTGCCCCTGTCCAGGAACATTGCAATTACAACTGAGGAGCCCTGGGTAACTCTGGATGTCATGGACACTCAAATTCAGTTTTTCTTTGATACAAGGGCAAATTACTCTGACCTTACTGCTTATACAAAAAACCTTTCCTCCTGGTCCATGAGTGCTACGGGAGGGAAAGCCAGAAACAAAATTTTAAACTCCTCTTTTGATTTGTCAATTTGAGAAAAAAAAATTCCAACAGTAATTTCTATGAGTACCAAGCTGCCCAATCTCCTTGTTTGGAAAAGATATCATGATTCAAATAGGGGCACTACTATAATTTAAGCATCACTCGGTGAAATTGCTAACAGTCAGAAATACAATGTCCCAGGCACATTGATAAACAACTCAACCTGATGGCATGGTATACTGGAAAACCAGGGAAGGCTAAAACCACAGTGCCAGTCAAAATACAGCTTAAAGACCAAAGACCTCTGCTATTTTCCTAATTTCACACACACACACACACACACACACACACACACACACACACACACACACACATATATATATAAAAAACGGGGTTTCACCATGGTGGTTAAGCTGGTATTGAACTCCCGACCTCAGGTGATCCACCCGCCTTGGCCTTTAAATTGCTTACATTACAGGCATTGAGCCACCATGCCCAGCCTATTTTCCTAATTTAAAACAATATCCATACTAAGCAGAAAGCAAGAAAAGGTCTGGCATCCATACTTGAGGTATTACTTACCCATGGGCTCTTAAAACCCTCCCTGTAAGGCTCCCTGAAATACCCACATCCTGCCTGTTTTAAAGGCTTTGGGGAAATACCGGTTAGTATAAGACCTCAGAATAAGTAATGAGGCTTTTATTTCCATTCATCCATTGGTGGCAGATTCATATACCTTTGTGGATCAGATGCCAGGGGTGCAAAATTGTTCTTTTTGTTTTAAATGAGAAAATCTTGGCCGGGTGCGGTGGCTCACGCTTATAATCCCAGCACTTTGGGAGGCCGAGGCGGGTGGATCACGAGGTCAAGAGATCGAGACCATCCTGGTCAACAAGCTGAAACCCCGTCTCTACTAAAAATACAAAAAAAAATTAGCTGGGCATGGTGGTGCGCGCCTGTAGTCCCAGCTACTCAGGAGGCTGAGGCAGGAGAATTGCTTGAACCCAGAAGGCAGAGGTTGCAGTGAGCCGAGATCATGCCATTGCACTCATCTGGGTAACAAGAGCAAAACTCCGTTTCAAAAAAAAAAAAAAAAGAAAATCTTAACACCAGGAAAAAAACAAACATACACTTGGGCAGTGCTCCCCCTCAGGGCTTTTGAAATAGCCCATTTAAAAAATATTATTATTATTATTATTATAATATTTTGAGACGGAGTTTTGCTCTTGTTACCCAGGCTGGAGTGCAAAGGCGCGATCTCGGCTCACCGCAACCTCCTCCTACGGGGTTCAGCCAATTCTGCCTCAGCCAGTAGAGTAGCTGGGATTACAGGCAAGCGCCACCATGCCCAGCTAATATCTTGTATTTTTAGTAGAGACGGGGTTTCACCATGTTGACCAGGATTGTCTCGATCTCTTGACCTCGTGATCCACCCGCCTCGGCCTCCCAAAGTGCTGGGATTACAGGCTTGAGCCACCATGCCCGGCTTTTAAATTTTTTTTAAAGACAGGGTTTCACCATGTTGGTCAAGTTGGTCTTGAACTCCCAACTTCAGGTAATCCGCCTGCCTTGGCCTCCAAAGTGCTTGGATTACAGGCGTCAGCCACCACACCTGGCCTAGATAGCCCCTATTTTTTGCCCAAGTCTTACAGAGAAATCTGAGGGGTCTGAAACTCAAGAATGGGCGTATACTTCACTATGTGGATGACCTTCTCTGTAGCCCAATCCAAGAGCTTTCTGACCAAACTACTATAAGAACTTTTAATTTCCTGGCAGATGGGATACAAAGCATCCAAAAAGAAGGCACAGATTATTCTCCAGTGGGTACAATATTTAGGTTATTTGTTAACACCCAGATCCTGGAAAATGTCTCCAGAACAAGTGTAAGCCATAGGTAATCTAGGAGTTCCCAAAACCAAGCAGCAGCATTGTTCTTTTTTGGGAATGGCCAAGTTTTGCAAAATATAGATACAAATTTTGGGACTCATAGCAAAGCCTCACTATGAAGCAGCAAGAAGGTCTGAAAATGAGCTAACAGAATAAACCCCCAAAATTAGAGAAGCTTTTGTCAAGTTAAAACAGGCTCACCCAGGTTCACACTCCTGGCATCCCAGACCTAACTAAGCCCTTCTCCCCATATGTAGCAGAGAAGAGGGGCATAGCTATGGAAGTGCTGGCCAAGAAATTAGAATCAGAACCCAGACGAACTGACTATTTGTCAAAGAAGTTGGGCAGAGTGACCTTGGGATGGCCAAGTTGCCTTCAGGCAATAGCAGCCACTGTTACTGCAGTGGAGGAAGCCACTAACATCACCCTAGGACAACCACTGGCAGTTCTAACCCCCATCAGGTAAAGTCAGTCTTACAGATAAGGGGACACAGCTGGATGACAGGGGAAAGGTTAACCAAACACCAGGCCATGCTTCTAGGCGATCCAGATGTAACCCTTAAAATCTGGAACACACTGAATTCACTTTTATTGCTGCCCACAGGCCCAACAGCAGATCATTCCTGCAAGCAGGTCATTGCACACACATATGTTAGCTGGCCTGATTTAAAAGACCAGCCTCTCCCAGATTCTGAGAGGATGACTGGTGTACAGATAGCAGTAGTTTTGTGTCAAATGGGACACGCCAAGCTGAATATGAATAGCAAATTATAACACGATTGAAGCCCAGCCATTGCCCCCCACCATCAGCACAAAAGGCTGAAATTAGTGCTCTTACTCGAGCACTAATACTGGGACAAAAAAAAAAAAAAAACCTTAACATCTATACAGATTTAAAATATGCATTCTTTATGGTTCGTACTCACGCTGCCATCTGGAAAGAAAGAGAACTGCTAACTAGCAAACACTCCCCTATAAAGGGGAATGATTTTTTTTTTTTTTTTTAAAGATGGGTTTCACCATAATGGCTAGGCTGGTCTTGAACTCCTGACTTCAGGTGATCCACCCACCTCGGCCTCCCAAAGTGCTAGGATTACAGGCGTAAGCCACCACGCCCGGCCAAAGGGAATTATATTTCTATCAAAAAAGAAAAAGCTGAGGCAACATAAATATAAGTAGACGGCTTTTTGTGGGGACCAAGCTTGAGGATTATAACATGAAAGCAAAGATTCAAGTTGCCTGAAAGCTATACTTTGTTTACCACATGTTACAAGATTTGTAAAGGCAAAAAGAGGACAGAGACTGGCCCTTCTTTGGGCTGGTACAAAGCTGTTTGTCAGAAATTCTTAGGCCAAGGTGGGTGGATCACGAGGTCAAGAGATCGAGACCATCCTGGTCAACATGGTGAAACCCCGTCTCTACTAAAAATACAAAAAATTAGCTGGGCATGGTGGCACGTGCCTGTAATCCCAGCCACTCAGGAGGCTGAGGCAGGAGAATTGCCGGAACCCAGGAGGCGGAGGCGGAGGATGCGGTGAGCCGAGATCGCATCATTGCACTCCAGCCTGGGTAACAAGACCGCAACTCCATCTCAAAAAAAAAAAAAAAAAGAAATTCTTCTTTACGCAAATAACATTAATTATTCATTGGATGTACATCATTAAGGTTTAGAGTGTCCAGTGTCATTATTATTTTCATTCACAGCTACTGGTGGCAATAGCAAATAGTTTCAAGAGATGAATACACAGGCTGGGCGCTGTGACTCACACCTGTAATCCTAGCACTTTGGTGGGTGGATAACCTGAGGTCAGGAGTTCAAGACCAGCCTGGCCATCATGGTGAATCCCCATCTTTAAAAAAAAAAAGAAAAGAAAAAGAAAAAAAAGGGATGAATACACAGTTGAAAGGAGGGGAAGGAATAATTGTGCTCTCATTTTAAAGTCTCTTCAAGTTTAACAACTAAAATGACCTGCATTTCTCAGATTTGAATTTCTTAATTTTCTAAATCTCTAGACCTAGATTCAGAATTTGGAGCTGCAGATTTAGATTCTGGATAGAGTATCAGCAGGGGTTACCTGCACATTTGTGGACATTTCAGCAATAGGAGGAACTGGAAATACTCAGTGCATTCATGTTACTCTAATTGGGTTTGTAAGCCCCATGGTCTCTAATCAGTTTCAGCTCTGAAGACAGGTAACTGAAAGAGGTTAAATGGTTGATTGCAGCCCTGTGAAGTTTGTAGGAATCTGGTCTAGCCCCTCTAGAAGTGACCGTAGAAAACTACAAATACCAAATAGGCAGATATTATTCTGCCTGTGAGCAGCACTTTGCAGTGAATTTGGGACTTGACTGGAAGCCTGAGAGGGTAAGGCCACTCCAGAGTAGATCCTGGTTGGCACCTTATATGTTTATTTCATATCTGGTCATTCTAGACAATGTTTGGAAAATATCATTAAAAGAAAATTTTTTGGGTGAGGGGCAACAGGAGAAAAAGCATTAGGACAAACATTTAATGCATGTGGGGATTAAAATTAGATGACAGGTTGACAGGTGGAGCAAACCACTATGGCACATGTATACCTGTGTCACAAAGCTGCACATTCTACACATGTATCCCAGAACTTAAAATAAAATAAAGAAAAAATAATACAAATTTTTGGATGAGCGTGGTGGCTCACGCCTTTAATCCCAGCACTTTGGAAGGCCGAGCTGGGTGGATCATGAGGTCAAGGAGTTCCAGACCAGCCTGACCAACACAGTGAAACCTGTCTCTACTAAAAATACAAAAATTAGCTGGGCATGGTGGTGCCTATCTGTAATCACAGCTACTTGGGAGGCTGAGGCACGAGAATCACTTAAGTAGAGGTTGCAATAAGCCAAGATCATGCTACTCTACTCCAGCCTGGGCAATACAGCAGGGACGCAGTCTCAAAAAAAAAAATTTTTTTTTCTTCAGCCAGAGGAACTCCGCAATGATAGAACAGAAAGAAAACTATTTTATTATACAAATAACTTAGAATGTGCCATGCATCACAGCCAATCTGCCTAAGAGATGAGAAAGATGGTTATCATAGTCTACACATAAAATAATTTACAGCACCACATCATACATAGTTTATCTTCAATTCACCTGGTAATTGGAGAAACCATCCATGTATGCTAATTGGCTATATTCAGTAATAAAAACATTTTTCTTTTCTTTTTTTTTTTTGAGACAGAGTCTTGGTTTGTCGCCAGGCGCTAGGCTGGAGTGCAGTGGCACAATCTCGGCTCACTGCAACCTCTGCCTTCTGGGTTCAAGCAATTCTCCTGCCTCAGCCTCCTGAGTACCTGGGATACAGGCATATGCCACCATGCCCAGCAAATTTTTTGTATTTCTAGTAGAGACAGGGTTTCACCATGTTGGCCAGGATGGTCTTGATCTCCTGACCTTGTGATCCGCCCGAATCTGCCTCCCAAAGTGCTGAGATTACAGCTGTGAGCCACCGCGCCCGGCCTCTTTTGTTTTTTGAGACAGAGTCTTACACTGTCACCTACCCAGGATGGAGTGCAGTGGTGCGATCTCGGCTCACTGTGACCTCAGCCTCCAAGGTTCAAGCAGTTCTCCTGCCTCAACCTCCCAAGTAGCTGGGATTACAGGTACACACCACCACACCTGGCTAATTTTTTGTACTTTTAGTAGAAATGGGGTTTCACCATGTTGGCCAGGCTGGTCTCTAACTCCTGACCTCAGGTGATCCACCAGCCTTCGCCTCCCAAATGCTGAAATTATAGGCGTGAGCCACTGCACCCAGCATCTACTTACATTTTAAAGCAATGGCTCTCTACTTCCTGAGCACTGGGCTCCAATACTCCTGCTTGCCCTCTCGTGATGGCTAGTGTCCTCTCTAGACCCCATCATCTGCCACTGAAACACAGCCCACAGCACAGCACAGGGCTCACAGTTGGAAGCTGACATTACGTGAAGACTAATTGCCACATCAGCACTCCAGTGCCACGTCAGAGTGAAGCCTGAGCAGCAGCAAAACAACCTGCAGGCCTCCTGGGTAAAATTTCACTTTCAGAATAATGGAACTGAGAGCAATGCTTCAGCCTTGGTTTCTCTTTAAAAAAAAAAAAAGAGTTGGTTTTTTTTTTGAGATGGAGTTTCGTTCTTGTTACCCAGACCGGAGTGCAATGGCATGATCTCTGCTCACTGCAACCTCCGCCTCCTGGGTTCAGGCAATTCTCCTGCCTCAGCCTTCCGAGTAGCTGGGACTACAGGCGTGTGCCACCATGCCCAGCTAATTTTTTGTATTTTTAGTAGAGACAGGGTTTTACCATGTTGATCAGGATGGTCTCGATCTCTTGACCTTGTGATCCACCCGCCTCGGCCTCCCAAAGTGCTGGGATTACAGGCTTGAGCCACTGCGCCCGGCAAAAAAAAGAGTTTTTAAAAATTATTATTGAATATAGCCAATTAGCATACATGGAAAAATACTGCTGGATTTCCAGCATGAGTCAAGATAGAGATAGCTCCAAGAGTTCTTGCTGTGACAGCCCACCTCATTCACAGACACCAAAGGATAGTAATAGGGTCTCTGAAACAGCCAGCCAGAGCATTGGAGAGAAAAACAGCCCTCAGTTCTGAGAAAGATTATATTGAGAGGCCGGGCGCGGTTGCTCACACCTATAATCCCAGCACTTTGGGAGGCCGAGGTGGGTGGATCACAAGGTCAAGAGGTTGAGACCATCCTAGTCAACATGGTGAAACCCCGTCTCTACTAAATATACAAAATTTAGCTGGGCATGGTGGCGCGTGCCTGTAATTTCAGCTACTAAGGAGGCTGAGGCAGCAGAATTGCCTGAACCCAGGAGGCGGAGGGTGCAGTGAGCCAAGATCGCACCATTGCACTCCAGCCTGGGTAACAAGAGTGAAACTCTGTCACAAAAAAAAAAAAAAAAAAATTATATTGAGAATAAGAAAGTTAAAAGCATCTTTAAAAAAATTCTCAGATTAGATATAAGACTGATCAAGTTAGCCAGAAAAGATTCCCTTCAAAGGATTACACTCAAAGTGCACAGCTACTCTCAGCATGAGACACGTGAGCATTATATAAAAGGAGAAAACATTCTCGGCAGAATTTAATAAGCTTTCTCTTTCATCTCTGCTGCTTTCATCTTCTATTCTTGTAATTGGAGATCTACACTGAAACACAACTGAGAATGTCTATAAGCATAGAATAATTGGAATCTGATTTTGTTCACATAGTGGAATATATTTGAGCTTGCAACAGAGCTAACAAGAGCTATTGCGGTTTTTCAGTGGCCACTGTGCCCTTGTTTATTTGTCCTGTAATAACAGCATTCCAATTTAGGATGAAATGACATTAAAATCATGCTTACCTGTAATTATTCATATTGGATAAATTAAGCATATCAGAATAATATCTACTGTTAACAATTTGGTAGTAAATTTTCTTTGGATATAGATATATCTAATTATAAATATTTTTAATGTACTAGTCACAATGAAAGATTTTTAAAAATTGTCTATAGCCATAATTCAGTTAAAACTTCATACTTTAAAAGTATGAAAAACAATATTCAAATGACCTTAAAGGATTTATTTGAAGGAAATACTGTGGCCTTATGTCCATACTATTGTATAAATACTATCATATAAAATACTGTTTAATTTATATAAATGCAAGTTGTCTGCACATACTACACTAATTATTCTGATGTAATAGAAAGCAAAGTACAACTACAGACTTCACTGTTGAGTTTATACACTGAACTGTATCTATTTGCTTTTGCAGTGGTAAGTACTTCGGCCTATAAATATAATGACCTTGGATTATCAGTTTTCTGTTAAAGAAACTTATCTCTTAATCTATATTATTCTGTATTGTTAGGTTGAATTCTATCTTTGTGCAAAGCTTCTGTGTACTCTTTTGTTTGAATTTAAATCATCTTCCAAATATTACATTTGGCCCTTTCTTTATTGCAAGTTTATCTGAAAGTACACCAAAATTAATAAATTGCTTTTACTATACAATTCTGAAATATCAAGTCTGCCTCCAATAAAAAATCAGTAACTACTTTTATAACATTAAGGTCAAGTCATTTGTAAAGATAGTATCAACTGACACTTTTTGGCATTTAGACTAATCCATTATAAACAATTGTCAATCTTAACACAGTTCCAGTAAACATATAGTTACACTGGGTACAGATAAGAAAATACAAGGCCGGCATGGTCACTCATGCCTATAATCCCAGCACTTTGGGAGACTGAGGGAGGTGGATCATATGAGGTCAGCCAGGAGATGAAGACCAGCCTAACCAACATGGCAAAACCCCATCTCTACTAAAAATACAAAAAAAAATTAGTCGAGCGTGGTGGCGTTCACTCGTAATCCCAGCTACTCAGGAGGCTGAGGCATGAGAATCACTTGAACCCGGAGGCAGTGGTTGCAGTGAGCCAAGATCATGCTACTGCACTCCAGCCTAGGTGACAGAGCGTGTGAGACTCTGTCTCAAAATAAGAAGAAAGTACAAGAAGCACACTGACTATACTAAACCAAAAGCAGCAAAACTGATTTTATACTGTGGGTCCATACAAATAGATAAACAAAATCCTATCCTCTCCTTTCCATATATTTTCTTACATTTCTTATATAAATAACAGAATGCTTCATTTTATTCACTGCAATAGGACAAAGTCCTTAGAGAAAGATTGAAAAGAGCTGATAATCAAAATCCCAAATTTTATGCTTGTGTTCTAGCTCTATAAATTTTCTGACATATTTAACATAGGCAGGAAAACGTTCTCAGGAAATTGAGCATTTGAGTACAAATGTCTTGAAGCACTCTGGCAAGTTACATATATCCCATGTTGCTTTTGGTTTCCCATCTCTTCTTTGCTTCAAACCCCCATGCGAGTTTCTTCTTTTTTTGGGCAGCCTGTGAATTTTCAACCTCCTTTTTGGATTTTACAAAGTTGTGGCAGGCAACTGCTTTGGCAATTTTGACACCAAGCTCTCGAGTAGCTAGGTGGTTGCTAAGTTCCTCAGCCTTCTCAACATTCCACTCACCCACAGCCTGGTCTATCCTCTTTTCAAGGCCTGACTTCTCAACTTTTTTCCTTTTAACAGGAGGGTCAAATCTATCATTGACTCCAGAATACTGAGTAAGCTTCTTCCACTGGGTTTCATTTGAGGACTCTTCACTATGAAATTTTTTCTCATTCTTCAATTTATCTTTTCTGGAGCGTTTTCTTTTTTCCCCTCTGAATCTTGAGGTTGTTTTTTTCTGTTCAGAATGTTTTTTATGCAATTCTTGAAATTTATTCCACATATCTATGGGAATTCCAGAAGGACACTCTTCATAGGCATTTACATTTGACTCCATTTCAGTTTTTGGTTCATCTGTTGAGAAATCTGTGATTTCTGTTTTACTGATGCTCCCATCCTCTTTATCTTCCTGTAAGTTCAGTACAGAGTTCTCCAACGTAGCTTCATCTTCAGAGTTTGACTCAACATCACTTTCATTTAGGCCAGGAGGTAGCAGCCCACTCCACATCTTTTCTTCTGTCAGGAAGCGGCAGCCCAGCAGCCATCTTAAGACCTCTGTGTACTCTTAAAATGAGCTTTAGTCTGAACAAATCTGTGTCTACTTTAAAAGACTAATACTAAAAATATAAACCTTTGCCAAAATAAAAACAAGGAATTAATCTGAGGTCCTAGGTAAAAAAAATCCTGAGTCGAGTAATACTTTCCAGTGCTGTTGACCCTATTTCCCATGCTGCTCTGCGGCTCCTTTCTCTTCCGGTCCTAGGCGCAGACACGGCCAAGTCCAAGAACCACACCACACACCACCAGTCCCAAAAATGGCACAGAAATGGTATCAAGAAACCTTGATCACAAAGATACGAATCTCTTAAGGGAGTGGACCCCAAGTTCCCGAGGAACATATGCTTTGCCAAGAAGGACAACAAGAAGGGCCTAAAGAAGATGCAGGCCAACAATGCCAAGGCCATGAGTGCACATGCCGAGGCCATCAAGGCCCTTGTTAAAGCCCAAGATCCCAAAGGGTGTCAGCCGCAAGCTGGATCGACTTGCCTACATTGCCCACCACAAGCTTGGGAAGAGAGCTCCTGCAGGCATTGCCAAGAGGCTCAGGCTCTGCTGACCAAAGGTCAAGGCCAAGGTCAAGGATCAAACCAAGGCCCAGGCTGCAGCTCCAGCTTCAGTTCCAGCTCAGGCTCTCGAAGGTGCCCAGGCCCCTACAAAGGCTTCAGAGTAGATATCTCTGTCTGCCAATGTGAGGACAGGACTGGTGCAACCCCCGGGGGCTGCCATCTGCATGGGGCTAAGGTCCTCCTGTGCTATTTGTACAAATAAACCTGAGGCAGGATTTGTTAAAAGAAAAACAAAAAAATCCTGAGTCAGGCCAGGTACACTGGCTCACGCCTGTAATCCCACCACTTTGAAAGGCTAAGACAATGTATCACCTGAAGTCAGGAGTTTGGAAACAGCCTGGTCAACGTGGTGAAACTCCATCTCTACTAAAAATGTAAAAATTAGCTGGGCATGGTGGTGGGCACCTGTAATCCCAGCTACTTGGAAGGCTGAGGCAGAATTGCTTGAACCTTGGAGGCGGAGGTTGTAGTGAGCCGAAATCGAGACATTGCACCCCAGGCTGGGTGACAAGAGCAAAACTCCATCTCAAAAAAAAAAAAGAAAAGCAATCCTGAGTCACAAAAAAATGCCAAAAGGTTTATTTAGCTGCTAATGTGATATACACATATTTAAAAAGCAGAGAAAAATATCTACATATAATCTAAATTCTTTAAGAAGAGAGAGATTGGCCGGGCACAGTGGCTCACGCGGTCAAGAGATTGAGACCATCCTGATCAACATGGTCGATCACAAGGTCAAGAGATCGAGATCATTTTGGTCAACATGGTGAAACCACATCTCTACTAAAAATACAAAAATTAGCTGGGCGTGGTGGTGCACACCTGTAGTCCCAGCTACTCGGGAGGCTGAGGCAGGAGAATTGCCTGAACCCAAGAGGTGGAGGTTGTGGTAAGCCGAGATCGTCCCATTGCACTCCAGCCTGGGTGTAACAAGAGTGAAACTCTGTCTCAAAAAAAAAAAAAAGAAAAGAAATGTTTTGTAATTCTTGTCCTAGAGATCTTTCATCTCCCTATTTAGCTATATTTCTAGATATTTTATTCTTTTTTGTGGCAATTATAAATAGGATTGTATTTTAAATTTGGCCTTTGGCTTGGATATTGTTAATGTACAGAGGCCTACTAATTTTTGTAGGCTCTCTATGTGCTGGGCCTCCCTATGTGCTGGAATTATAGGCGTGAGCCGCGGCGCCCGGCCACAAAAGACTTCTTCTTCTTCTTTTTTTTTAAACACTTCTTAAAGAAGTCAGAGATTAGCCGGGTATGGTGGTACATGCCTGTAGTGCCAGCTACTTAGGAAGCTGAGGCAGGAGAATCACTTGAACCCGGGAGGTGGAGGTTGCAGTGAGCCGAGATTGCAACACTGCACTCCCGCTTGGGCAACAGAGTGAGTCCTTCCTTACAACATATACAAAAGTTAACCTGATGAATAAATTCTTAAATGTAAAACTTAGAATTATAAAAAACTGTAGAAGATAACCTAGGAAATATCATTCTAGACGTGGGAACCAGCAAATTTTATAATGACGATACCAAAAGCTATTGCAACTAACTGACAAATGGGACCTAATTGAACTAAAAAGTTTCTTCACAGAAAAGAAAACTATTAACAGAGTAAAAACCTACAGAATTTAAAAATATATATATTTGCAAACTATGCTTTTGACAAAAGTCTAATAACCAGAATCCATAATGACCTTAAGTAAGTTTACAAGAAATAAACAATCTCATTAAAAAGTAGGTGACTGAGCATGGTGGTTCACTCCTGTAATCCCAGCACTCTGGGATGCTCAGGCAGATGGATCACCTGAGGTCCCAAGTTCGAAACCAGCCTAGCCACCATGGTAAAACCTTGTCTCTACTAAAAATACAAAATTAGCCAGGCGTGGTAGTGCTTATGCCTCTAAAATTCCAGCTACTTGGGAGGCTGATGAAGGAGAATAGCTTGAACCTGGGAGGTGAATTGAAGAGAGGCAAGATCACACCATTGTATTCTGGCCTGAGCAACAAGAGCAAAACTCTGTCTCAAAAAAACAAAAAAAGAAAAAAAAGAAAAGTAGGCAAAAAACATGAGCAATTTTTTGCCTGTTTTCAAAAGACATACATGTAGTAGCTAAAAAGAATATTAAAAAATGCTCATTACTAGGCTGGGTGCGGTGGCTCACGCCTATAATCCCAGCCCTTTGATAGGCTATGGCGGGCAGATTGCCTGAGTTAAGGAGTTTGAGACCATCCTGATCAACATGGTGAAACCCCGTCTCTACTAAAAATACAAAAAATTAGCTGGGCATGGTGGCACGTGCCCATAATCCCAGCTGCTCAGGAGGCTAAGGCAGGAGAATTGCCTGAACCCAGGAGGCGGAGGTTGCAGTGGCCAAGATCACGCCATTGCACTCCAGCCTGGGTAACAAAAGTGAAACTCCAACTCAAAAAAAAATAATAAATAATAAATAAATAATAAAATAAAAATTAAAAATGCTCAATACTAATTAGAGAAATGCAAAGGAAAATCACAATGAGATACCATCGACACACCAGTCAAAATGGCCATTATACAAAGTAAAAAAAAAACAACAGATGCTGGCCAGATGTATGCCACCTGCACTTTAGGAGGCCGAGGAAGGTAAACAGCCTGAGGTCAGGAGTTCAAGACCAACCTGGCCAAGGTGGAGAGACCCCACTTCTACTAAAAATGCAAAAATTAGGCCAAGTGTGGTGGCTCATGCCTGTAATCCCAGCACTTCTGGAGGCCGAGGCAGGCAGATCACGCAGTTAAGCATTTGAGATCAGCCTGGCCAACATAGTGAAACTTCATCTCTACTAAAAATACAAAAAAAAAATTAGCCGAGTGTGGTGGTGGGCCTCTGTAATCCCAGCTACTCGGGAGCCAGGAGAATCACTTGAACACAGGAGGCAGAGGTTGCAGCGAGCTGAGATGGAGTCATTGCGCTCCAGCCTGGGTGACAGTGCAAGACTGCATCTCAAAAAAAAAAAAAAAGCAAAAATTAGCCTGGTGGCAGGTACCTGTAATCTCAGCTACTTGGAAGGCTAAGATAGGACACTCCAGCCTAGGTGATAGAACAAGACTCCATCTCAAAGGAAAAAAAAATAGATTGCTTGAGCCCGGGAGGTTGAGGCTGCAGTGAGCCGAGACCATGCCACTTGCACTCCAGCCTGGATAACAAAGTTAAACTCTGTCTCCAAAAATAAAATACAATAATTTAATAAAAACATAATATGGCAAATAAATATCACGAAATACTGTGTGGCCATAAAAAGAGATCAAGATAATTTCTTTTGTAGCAAAATGGATGGAGCTAGAGACCATTATCCTTAAAAGACTAATGTAGAAACAGAAGACCAAATTCATGTTATCATTTATAAATAGCTGGCTGAGGGCTCACATCTGTAATCCCAGCACTTTGTGAGGCCGAGGCAGGTGGATCACAAGGTCAGGAGTTCGAGACCAGCCCGGCCAGCATGGTAAAATGCTGTCTCTACTAAAAATACAAAAATTAGCCAGGCATGGTTGTGGGTACCGGTAATCCCAGCTATTCAGAATGCTGAAATCCCAGCTATTCAGAATTCTGAGACAGGAAAATCATTTGAACCCAGGAGCAAAAGTTGCAGTGAGCCGAGATTGAGCCATTGCACTCCAGCCTGGGCAACAAGAGCAAAACTCTGCCTTAAAAAAAAGAAAAGAAAAGAATAAGAAAAAGCTAAATAATAAGAACACACTGACACAAAGAAAAGAATAACAGGCCAGGCATGGTGGCTCACGCCTATAATCCAAGCACTTTGGAGGCCAAGGCGGACAGATCACCTGAGATCAGGAGTTCAAGACCAGCCTGATCAACATGGTGAAACCCCATCTAAAGAAAAAGAAAGAAAAGAACAACAAACACTGAGACTTAGTTGAGAGTGAGGGCAGGAGGACAAAGAGAATCAGAAAAAAATACTGGTTTGGCGCCATGCTTAGTACCTCAGTGACAAAATCTGCACATCAACCTCCATGACACAATTTTATTTATATAACAAACCTACAGATGTACCCATGAACCAAAAAAAAAAACTTAAAACTAAAAACTCCATGGGTGGGGAGAGTGCAATATAGGCTGAAGGACTGGTTTGTACTACAAACAGTGGCTTAGGTGGGGCTGCATTCTAATTTTTTTGTGTGTCCATGCAGGCAGATGGGATTATGAACAGTTGGTCCAGAACCCTAGGATGGTGGAGAAATCACATTACTGCTGCAGATTCAGTGTCTGCTGGTGGGGATGTTCCAGGAGACTTGTAACCATTTTTTTTTTTATGGTTTTGGCAAGAAGCACTGGGATCAAAAATGATGTGAATTTTCTGAAGGTGGTGCCTAGTCCTGGGAAGGTTGTGGGCACGTCAATGTCTTGTGGGTATGTTTGCAAGTGGGTGAAAATCTTGTGAAGGCAGCTGTGGGAAAGTGGGGTTTCTTATCAGATCTCTGTCCTCTTAGAGGAGACCTGAAATCACAGGACAATGAGCAGTGTGACAGCTTGTGTACAGGAGAGCACAGCCTCCCATCCCAGGCACGCAGAGTTCCATTCCAGGGAAGGCCTCTGTGATCTCTTTTTTCTGGCACAAAATGTGTCATTTACTGAACACCAAGCATTTCTCCAACACTCACTGTCCAACATTTGAATTCTGACACCACACAGTCAGCACAGACCCTGATTCAGAGCACAGTCCCACAACACTGTCTCTACTACAGATGCCAGTCGCAAACTTCATAGGCTGATCTACGCTTCTGAGCCACTGTTTAATAATTGGGGACTCCCAGAACATTCCTCAAGTTCAGTAATGTAATAGACTAACTCACAGAACTCAGTGAAACACTGGAGTTATGTTTACCAGTTTATTGTAAAAGATACAACTCAGGCCGGGCTCGGTGGCTCACACCTGTAATCCCAGCACTTTGGAAGACAGAGGCAGGTGAATCACCTGAGGTCAGGAGTTAGACAGCAGCCTGACCAACATGGTCTACTAAAAATACCAAAAAAAAAAAAAATAATTAGCTGGCTGCAGTGGCATGCACCTGTAATCCCAGCTACTCAGGAGGCTGAGGCAGGAGAATCGCTTGTACCTGGGAATTGGAGGTTGCAATGAGTTGAGATCCCAACACCGCACTGCACTCCAGCCTGGCAACAAAGTGGGACTCCATCTCAAAAAACAGTAATAGCTGGGCGCAGTGGCTCACGCCTGAAATCCCAGCAGTTTGGGAGGCCGAGGCGGGTGGACCATGACGTCAAGAGGGTCGAGACCATCCTGGTCAACATGGTGAAACCCCGTCTCTATTAAAAATACAAAAAATTAGCTGGCTATGGTGGCTTGTGCCTATAATCCCAGCTACTCAGGAAGCTGAGGCAGGAGAATTGCCTGACCCAGGAGGCGGAGGTTGCGGTGAGCCGAGATCCCGCCATCGCACTCCAGCGTGGGTAACAAGAGCGAAACTCCATCTCTAAAACAAAACAACAACAACAAAAAACAATAATAATAATAAAAGACAAACAGTTGATCATGTGAATTAGAAAGGGGACGTTGGCATTTGAGCATGTGAGAAGAAACTGAAAATTTAGTATTTTACTACAAGTCACAGACTGGAGGAATGGGAGGTGAGGGGTAGACTTGAGACCCAAACTGAAAAATGCGGGGGAAAATTCGTCCCCTATGGAGTGTGAAAATAACTAAGTAGCAGGCAATTAAACTGAGGTTTCTCTATTTCCTGGGTTCCTACTTTTTAAAAACTCTTAATTCAAATGCATTTTTTTGCGTAAATTACTGGATTGAGAGAAACAAAATTCAGGCTTAACCAACCATAAACTGCCAGTTAACCTCTGATCACATAAGCAGAAAAAGTATACCTTAATCGTACAAATCAAGCAACAATGTAACTGTCCCTAACCAATTATTTAATTTTGTTTTCTTCATTGTGCACCTTTAAAAGTCTTTCCTTCAAGCTGCTCCCATAAACCACAAACTACAAACCACAGCTGGGTGGTTCACAGTTTTTGCATCACACTTTGATTAAATTTCTTCTAAATTTTCGCGGTGATGCCCATAATTTTTTTTTTTTTTTAAACGGAGTTTCGCTCTTGTTGCCCAGGCTTGAGTGCAATGGCGCGATCCTGCCTCACCGCAATCTCCACCTTCCGGGTTCAAGCGATTCTCCTGCCTCAGCGTGCCGAGTAGCTGGGATTACACGCATGTGCCTCCACGCCCTGATAATTTTGTATTTTTAATAGAGACGGGGTTTCACCATGTTGGTCAGGCTGATCGCGAAGTCCTAATCTCAGGTGATCCGCCCGCCGCGGCTTCCCAAAGTGCAACATCACTGGCGTGAGCCACTGCGCCCGACACTCTCATAAATTTGTAATAGGTGAAAAGAGGAACTGGGAACCCCCGGACCAAAGCTCTTCGCATTCATGAACCCGCACCCTGAATCAGGATTCTCCCCCGTTGACCCTCCCGTGGTCCCTGCACAATCTGGGAGAGACACCGCCCTGTGGATGCCGAGCTGCCCAGAGATGGCTCCAGGCCAGGGCACAGTCACTGCCCAGGGAAGAGACAGGACGCCTGGGGCCCGCAGTCAGCGAAGCCGCCATCTTATGGCTGAAGGGGGCGGAGGCCGAGCTCGGCAAGCAGAACTCCGGAGAACTCCAGGCGCAGACTGTGGAGCTGACTGCGGGGAGGCCTGAGTCCCGCCACAGCCCCTTCCCCGCCCCCCCCGCGATTTCAACCAGCCCCTCCCTCTTTCGGGATGTCGCATCCAGCACTCTCACCATCTCTAGGCTTCCAGAGGGTCCCGCCGTCTTAGTTGCGGATCTCCCAATTTATTCAGGTCGCAACGCCACAGAGGCTGGGCTTCTAGGAGGAGAGGACACAGCAGAGAAAGTGAGACCTAGACCTCCAGCTGCAGGGAGACACAAAGGCGCCGCCAAATTCCGGAAGCCATCTTGTCTGTTCCAGCTGCATGCCTGATTGGACGGTTCCCAGCCCAGGGTTTCTGATTGGATAACGTTTAAGGTCCCGACCCTTCAGGGCCTGAGTGACAGAAGACGTGCTCAGACTCTGGGCTGAATGAAGAGTGACAGCCTAAGCTGCAGCCTTTGCAGCCAGGGCTTCTTTTTTTTAACTGAGCCAAGCCCATCCCAGAGGGTATTTGCATTTAACCTTGTGTATAAGATCATGTACATTTACAAATGATATTCGGCTACTCACAAATAAAAATAATGTAAGTATTATTTTAGAATTTCAGATTTTATGACCTTGGTGGCTTCTGGTCCATTGAGTAGGGAGCTTGAGAATTTAAAAAAAAGAGGCTTTTTGCAAGGGAGTGAAAAGCAAAGAAAAAAAAAAGAGACAATTCTCTGAAATCAAATGTGAGCCATACGTGAATTTTAAATTTTCTAGTAGTCAGGCCAGGCGCGGTGGCTCACGCCTGTAATCCCAGCACTTTGGGAGGCCGAGGCGGGTGGATCATGAGGTCAAGAGATCGAGACCATCCTGGTCAACACGGTGAAACCCTGTCTGTACTAAAAATACAAAAAAATTAGCTGGGCATGGTGGCGCATGCCTGTAATCGCAGCTACTCAGGAGGCTGAGGCAGGAGAATTGCCTGAACCCTGGAAGCGGAGGTTGCGGTGAGCCGAGATCGCGCCATTGCATTCCAGCGTGGGTAACAAGAACGAAAACTCCGTCTCAAAAAAATAAATAAATAAATAAATAAAAATTTTCTAGTAGTCAAACTTTAAAAAGAAAAATACAGTGGAATTGATTGTTACAATCTAATTAACCTAATATATCCAAAGTAATATGGATGCAAAATGCAAGTATTAATGAAACACACACATAGACACACACACACACACACACACATACACACACATACACATGTATACGGAACTAAATCTTTGAAAATAACTCTGTATTTTACCTTTCTAGGACATTGCAATTCCGACCAGCCACATTCCAGGCTCCCAGTAGCCACATGTCGCCAATAGCTGCCACATTAAAGTGCAGCTCTGATGTCTGGTGGGTGAAGAGCCTGAGCATTCCTTTTTTGCCAGAGGGGAGGGGACAGCCTCTCTCTACCAACATCTCTTCAGTTCGGAGAAAGAAACAGTGACCACAGAATGAACAGAGGACAAAAAGAATAAAATAACCAGAGGAGGACCTGCGGTTACCTGTGGTTATTATCCACTGCTGACCACCTGTTGCTCACCTTAATTCCAAACATCAGACAGTGAAAAAAGGATGCTGAGGCCACAGCTGGGCGCGGTGGCACATGCCTGTAGTCTCAGCTACTCGGGAGGCTGAGGTGGGAGGATCGCTTGAGCCCAGGAGTTCTGGGCTGTAGTGCACTATGCCGATCGGGTTCTAAGTTCGGCATCAATATGGTGACCTACCGGGAGCGGGGACCACCAGGTTGCCTAAGGAAGGATGAATCGGCCCAGGTCAGAAACGGAGCAGGTCAAAACTCCCGTGCTGATCAATAGTGGGATGGTGCCAGTGAATAGCCACTGCACTTCAGCCTGAGCAACATAGGGAGACCCTATGTCTCAAAAAAAATAAAAAATAAAAAAAGAATGATGGGGCCACAGTCTTAACCTGAAATATTTAGATAAGGAGAAAATAGACTAAAGCCAACTTATTTTGTTATTTGGCCTTGGTCCTAATGATCAGCCTGTGGTTATCTGTTGTCTTCTGTGGTGTGGGGGACGGTGTGAGTATAAGCACCAATCACGCACAGACTCTTACAAGACATGGACTTTAAATCAGGAATAAAGGTGCTGTGAGGTTTTTTTTCTTGCCTTGGCACTGTGCACAGGGTGCATTGTGACATATTGCTAAGTTCTGCATTCAGGTTATGTGACTCTTTTCTTTTACCTTGGCCCAGAATATTTTGCACAAGAAGACATATTACTGGCCCCAACATATATAAACTGTGAGACCCTCCCCTGGGTTCCTTCTACAGAGGGACTTGTGCCATATCTCTGCATCAATCATCTTTTTAAAATTTATTTATTTTTATAAAGACAGGGTTCCACCATGTTGGTCAGGCTGGTCTTGAATTCCCGACCCCAGGTGATCCACCAGCCTTGGCCTCCAAAGTGCTTGGATTACAGGTGTCAGCCACCATGCCCGGCCTGCATCAGTCATCTAAGAGATGCGATGCTCCATTTTTGCCTGCACTCTACCCACAGGAAAAATTGTGACTTATCACTAAGCCTAGGTACCAGATGATGTGTCTCTCCTGCCTGGGCCTTGACCACAGAAAGTGTTGTTACTCATTGCTGGGCTCGGCACCCAGGTGATGTGACTTCACTTCCTGTGTTCTGCTTTCAGGAGAAGATTGTAACATATTCATGGCTGAGAATTCAAGTGATGTGACACTGCTGTCTGGTCTCTGCCCTCAAAAAAGATTGTGACATATTCTTGGCCCAGGTATGAGAATCAGCATATCCCCCAGCAATACTTCAGGACCTTTAAGCTTGGGTACATCATCACAATTTAGAAAGGCCCCTCCGAAATCAGGAAGGAACAAGTGGCTGTTGGCTTTCTAGGTTCTGCATGAGTTCACGTTTAATATTGAAGTTACATCCACTTAAATATCAAGATTGTTTCTTCAATTTAGGAGTATAACACTTCAATTTAGGTGTATAACCATAGGTAATTTAACTTGAACCACAAAGTTTATTCAAATGGCATATCTAATAGATTTTAGTACTGGCTGATTTAACATAAAAATGTGGCAGAGGCCAGGTGCAGTGGCTCACACCTGTAATCCCAGCACTTTGGGAGGCCAAGGCAGATGGATCACAAGGTTGGGAGATCAAAACTATCCTGGCCAACATAGTGAAACCGTGTCTTTACTAAAAATACAAAAATTAGCTGGGCATGGTGGCATGTGCTACTCAGGACGCTGAGGCAGGAGAATCGCCTGAACCCCAGAGGTGGAGGTTGCAGTGAACCAAGATTACACCACTGAGACTCCAGCCTGGTGGCAGAGCATGACTCTGTCTCAAAAAAAAAAAAAAAAAAAAATGGCAGAGTATTTTCTCGATGTTCAACTAATTTTTGCTTAGCAGATGTTCAACTAATTTTTGCTTAGCATGAATTAGCAGTTTTATTAGTCAGTCTCATCATTAGAATTCTCACAATCCTTATCCAGTCCAAACAATATAATTTAAAAATTATCAGAAACCTGTACTCAAGTTGTCTGGGCTATTTATATTTTTTCTTGAACCTCCTTACACACACAGTACTCTAGGATTTTGCATGCTTTTGAAGTTTATAGAAACTACATGAGAATTGCTGGGTGAGGTGGCTCACCCTTGTAATTCCAGCACTCTGGGAGGCCCGAGACAGGTGGATCATGAGGTTAGGAGTTCAAGACCAGCCTGGCCAAGACGGTGAAACCCTGTCTCTACTAATACAAAAATTAGCCAGGCATGGTGGCACTTGCCTGTAATCCCAGCTACTCGGGAGTCTAAGGCAGAGAACTGCTTAAACCCAGGAGACAGAGGTTGCAGTGAGCCGAGGTCACGCCATTGCACTCCAGTCTGAGTGACAGAGTGGGACTCCATCTCAAAAAATATAAATAAATAAAATAAGGGCCAGGCGCGGTGGCTCATGCCTATAATCCTAGCACTTTGGGAGGCCGAAATGGGTGGATCACCTGAGGTCAGGAGTCCAAGACCAGCCTGGCCATCATGGTGAAACCCCATCTTATAAATAAATAAATAAATAAATAAATAAAATAAAAATAAACTACATCAGAATTAAACCATTAACTATACAAATGACTTTAAATAATTATGAAGAAACAAGTGAAACAAATCGATTATATCTGTGGCCTACAATAACTTATAATAACTATTATTATGGGTTTCACCATGTTGGTCAGGCTGGTCTCGAACTCCTGACCTCAGGTAATCTGATCGCCTTGGCCTCCGAAGTGCTTGGATTACAAGCGCGAGCCACCACGCCCAGTCATTTTTCATGTAATTTAACATATCAAATAATTATGTTTTTTTGGCTGTGCACAGTGGCTCATGTTTGTAATCCCACACTTTGAGAGGCCGAGGCTGGCAGATCATGAGGTCAGGAGTTCGAGACCAGCCTGACCAACATGGAGAAACCTCTGTCTCTACTAAAAATACAAAAATTAGCTGCTGGTCATGATGGCACACTCCTGTAATTCCAGCTACTCGGGAGGCTGAGGCAGGAGAATCGCTTGAACCCAGGAGGCAGAGGTTGCAGTCAGTTGAGATCAAGCTGCTGCACTCCAGCCTGGGAGACAGAACAAGTCTCCATCTCATAAAAAAAAAATTATATATTTTTGGCCGGGTTCAGTTGCTCACACCTATAATCTCAACACTTTGGGAGGCCGAGGTGGGTGGATCACGAGGTCAAGAGATCGAGACCATGCTGGTCAACAAGGTGAAACCCCATCTCTACTAAAAATACAAAAATTAGCTGGGCATGGTGATGCATGCTTGTAGTCCCAGCTACTCAGGAGGCTGAGGCAGGAGAATTCCTTGAACCCAGGAGACGGAGGTTGCGGTGAGCAGAGATCGTGCCATTGCACTCCAGTCTGGGTAACAACAGTGAAACTCCGTCTCAAAAAAAAAAAAAATTATGTTTTTTACTCTTTTGGATGTTGCATTGGCCCTCTGTAGCATCCAAATTTAGGGGACTAGGCTGGGTGTGGCCTAGTAATCCCAGCACTTTGAGAGGCTTAGGCGGGTGGATCACCTGAGGTAAGAAGTTTGAAACCAGCTTGGCCAACATGGCAAAAACCCATCTCTACTAAACATCCAAAAACTTAGCCAGGCATTGTGGCAGGTGCCTATAATCCCAGCAACCTGGGAGGCTGAAGCAGGAGAACTGCTTGAACCTGGGAGGCAGAAGTTACAGTAAGCTGAGATCATGGCATTGCACTCCAGCCTCGGTGACAGAGTGAGATACTGTCTCAATTAAAAGAAAAAAGTTAGGGGTCTAATTATACATAAAATTTGTTCCAAGAGAAAATTGCTATACTTTTTTATTAGTATATTATATATGGTAAAGCTAATTTTAATAAAACCTTACAAATAAATTCATCATATTTGTCATTTTTTTGCCACTCTAGATTTTCATAAATATTTTATAATCTCATAATTAATCATTTAAACTTTTTACATTTGATTTACTATTTCAGTTTTTCAATTTGAAACAACCATTAAGTAATTTCAAACTAGACTAATGTTTCTAACTTCCTTCATCAAAAGCATTTTTTGCTTTCATTTTAATGATCTATGCAGAATTGTTTTTCATACATTTATTTGATTTAATTACATATAAATTACATTAACTCTTTTTTTTCTTTTGGAGACTGAGTGTTGCTCTGTCACCCAGGCTGGAGTGCAATGGTGCAATATTAGCTCACTGCCTCCCAGGTTCAAGTGATTCTCCTGCCTCAACCTCCCAAGTAGCTGGGACTACAGGTGTGTGACACCACACCTGGCTAATTTTTTTTGAGACAGAGTTTCACTCTTGTTACTCAGGCTGGAGTGCAATGTCATGATCTCGGCTCACTGCAACCTCCGCCTTCTGGGTTCAAGCAATTCTCCTGCCTCAGCCTCCTGAGTAGCTGGGACTACAGGCGTGCACCACCATGCCCAGCTAATTTTTGTATTTTTAGTAGAGATGGGGTTTCACCTTGTTGACCAGGATGGTCTCGATCTCTTGACCTCGTGATCCACCCGCCTCGGCCTCCCAAAGTGCTAGTATTCCAGGCGTGAGCCACCACGCCTAGCAGATAATTTTTTGCATTTTCAGTAGAGACAGGTTTTCACCGTGTTAACCAGGATGGCCTGTGTATAATTCTTTTATGCCTTTGCATTCTCATAGCTTAGCTCCCAGTTTTGAGTGAGAATATACAGTATTTCGTTTTTTATTTCTGAGTTACTGAACTTAGAATAATTGTCTCCAACTTCATCCACGTTGCCTTGAATGCCAATATTTTGCTCCTTTTTATGACTGAATAGTATTCCATTGTGTGTGTGTGTGTGTGTGTGTGTGTGCATCATGTTTTCTTCTTAGAGATGAAGACTCACTCTGTCACCCAGACTGGCATGATCTCGGCTTACTGCAACCTCCACCTCCCAGGTTCAAGAGATTCTCCTGCCTTAGCCTTCTAAGTAGCTGGGGTTACAGGCACTTGCCACGGCACCCAGCTAATTTTTGTATTTTTAGTAGATACTGGGTTTCACCATGTTGGTCAGTCTGATCGCAAACACTTGACCTTGTGATCTGCCAGCCTTGGCCTCCCAAAGTGCTGGTGTTGTAACCGAGGCAGCGCAAAATCACCATTGAGACAAAACCTAGGCCAAATTACAGGGTCTTTATTGCTGGCAGCCACGGAGCCCTCTCTAACCTGTGGCCCCAAAAGGAGGGTGTCAAGACCTTTTATGTCCAGAAACCACCTCCTGGGTGGGGGTGAGGGAAAGAGGCTTTCGACATTCCGAGGGCCAGGGGACTTTGGACATTCCAACTGCTACTTAAGTGGTTCCCAGAAGTCAAGATAAGCGTTTGGTTATATATCGAGTAGGGTGGAAATTACAGACCTTAGTTACTTATTACCAGTCTTAGTTTTTCTTAAAATGGCTCAAGGGCCAAAATGGCATTGGTTTGGACTGCTTGCCTGTCCCATTAGGGACGCAGAGAGCAGTTCAATGGAAAGCTGAGGTAGGTCCGGGTATGCAGTTTATGGGGCAATTACCATGTCACACTGAGATGACAGACATGAGTCACTGTGCCTGGCCTCACATTTTCTTTATCCACTCATTAGTTGATGGACATTTAGGCTGGTTCCGTAGTTTTGCAATTGCAAATTGTGCTGCTATAAACATGTATGTGTGTGTGTCTTTTTTATATAATGATTTCTTTTTCTGTGTATAGATACCCAGGAGCAGGATTGCTGGATTAAACGATAGTTCTACTTCTAGTTCTTTCTTTCTTTCTTTCTTTTTCTTTTTGGTAGCCTTCTCTGAACTATACTTCTAGCTCTTTAAAAAAATCTTCATACTGGGCAGGGCGTGGTGGCTCAAGCCTGTAATCCCAGCACTTTGGGAGGTCGAGGCGGGTGGATCACGAGGTCAAGAGATCGAGACCATTCTGGTCAACATGGTGAAACCCCGTCTCCACTAAAAATACAAAAAATTAGCTGGGCATGGTGGCCCGTGCCTGTAGTCCCAGCTACTCAGGAGGCTGAGGCAGAAGAATTGCCTGAACCCAGGAGGCGGAGGTTGCGGTGAGCCGAGATCGCGCCATTGCACTCCAGCTTGTGTAACAAGAGCAAAACTCCATCTAAAAAAAAAAAAAAAATATCATACTGTTCAATTTTATTTTTATTTTCTTCAGACAGAGTCTCACTCTGTCGCCAGGCACCAGGCTGGAGTGCAGTGGCACAATCTCGACTAACTATAACCTCTGCCTCCCATGTTCAAGCAATTCTCCTGCCTCAGCCTCCCGAGTAGCTGGGATTACAGGCATGGGCCACCATGCCCAGTTAAGTTTTTGTATTTTTAGTAGAGACGGGGTTTCATCATGTTGACCAGGATGGTCTCGATCTCTTGACCTCGTGATCCACCCGCCTCGGCCTCCCAAAGTGCTAGAATTACAGGCATGAGCCCGGTCGACTTCCTCTTTATGGATTTGGATGCCATTTATTTTTTATTTTACTTTTTTATTTCTGGTCTAATTGATCTGGCTAGGACTTCCAGCACTATGTTGAATATAAGTGGTGTAAGTGAGCATTCTCGTTTTGTTCCAGTTGTCAGGAAGAAAGTTTTAATTTTTCCTCATTTAGTATAGTGTTGGCTGTGGGTATGTCATAAATGGCTTTTATTACCTTAAGGTATGTACCCCCTATGCAGATTTTGCTAAGGGTTTCAATCATAAAAAGATGCTGGATTTTTTCAAATGTTTTTCTGGGCTGGATGTGGTGGCTCATGCCTGTAATTCTAGCAGTTTGAGAGGCCAACGCTGGTGGGTTGCCTGAGTTCAGGAGTTCAATATCCGCATGGGCAACACGGTGAAACTCCTTCTTTACAAAAGTACAAACAATTAGCTGGCGTAGTGGTGCACACCTGTAATTTTAGCTACTTGGGAGGCCGAGGCATGAGGACTGCTTGAACCTGGGAGGCAGAAGTTTCAGTGAGCCAAGATCATGCCACTGCATTGTAGCCCAGGTGACAAAGATTTCATCTGAAGAAAAAAACTAATGTTATTCTGCAACTATTGATATGATCATGTGGCTTTTTAAAAAAATTCTGCTTATGTGCTGTATCACATTTATTGACTTACATATTATGTTAAACCATCCATCCATCCCTGGTATAAAATGTACTTGATCATGGTGTATTATTATTTGATATGCTGTTGTATTTGGTAAGCTAGTATTTTGTTAAGAACTTGGCCAGGCGCGGTGGCTCATGCCTGTAATCCCAGCACTTTGGGAGGCTGAGGCAGGTGGATCACGAGGTCAAGAGATCGAGACCATCCTGGTCAACATGGTGAAACCCCGTCTCTACTAAAAATACAAAAAAAATTAGCTGGGCATGGTGGCGCGTGCCTGTGATCCCAGCTACTCAGGAGGCTGAGGCAGGAGAATTTCCTGAACCCAGGAGGCGGAGGTTGCGGTGAGCCAAGATTGCGCCATTGCACTCAGGGCAACAAGAGCGAAACTCCATCTCAAGAAAAAAAAAAAAAAGAATTTGGTTGGGCACAGTGGCTCATGCCTGTAATCCCAGCACATTGGGAGGCCAACGCTGGCAGATCACCTGAGGTCGGGAGTTTGAGACCAGCCTGACCAACATGGAGAAACCCTATCTCTACTAAAAGCACAAAAATAAATCAATAAATTAGCTCGGCATTGTGGTGCAGACCTGTAATCCCAGATACTAGGGAGGCTGAGGCAGGAGAATTGCTTGAACCTAAGAAGCAGAGGCTGTGGTGAGCTGAGATTGTCCTAGTGCACTAGGCAATAAGAGTGAAACTCTGTCTCAAAAAAAAAAAAAAAAAAAAGAGGCCAGGTACAGTGGCTCATGCCTATAATCCCAGCACTTTGGGAGGCCAAGGCGGGTGGATCATGAGGTCAAGAGATCGAGACCATCCTCGTCAACAAGGTGAAACCCCATCTCTACTAAAAAATACAAAAATTAGCTGGGCATGGTGGCGCGTGCCTGTAATCCCAGCTACTCAGGAGGCTGAGGCAGGAGAATTGCTTGAACCCAGGAGGCAGAGGTTGAGGTGAGCCAAGATCACACCATTGCACTCCAGCCTGGGTGACAAGAGCGAAACTCCGTCACCCCCCAAAAAAAGAAAGAAAAAGATTTTTGGCGGGACTTTGTCGCCCATACCTGTAATTCCAGCACTTTGGGAGGCCGAGGGGGGCAGATCACCTGAGGTTGAGTTTGAGACCAGGCTGACCAACAGGGAGAAACTCCGCCTCTACTAAAAATACAAAAAAAACTGGCCGGGTGCAATGGCTCATGCCTGTAATCCCAGCACTTTGGAGGCCGAAGTGGGCGGATTGCCTGAGCTCAGGAGTTCGAGACCAGCCTGGGCAATACGGTGAAACCCGGTCTCTATTAAAATACAAAAAATTAGCCGGGTGTGGCGGCGCCCGCCTGTAGTCCCAGCTACTCCGGAGCTTGAGGCAGGAGAATTGCAAGAACCCAGGAGGTGGAGGTTACAGTGAGCCGAGATCGCATCACTGCACTCCAGCCTGGAGACACAGCAAGACTCGGTCTCAAAAACAAACAAACAAAAAAACCAAACTGGGTGTGGTGGCTCATGCCTGTAATCCCAGCTACCCTAGAAGCTAAGGCAGGAGAATCGCTTGAACCCGGAAGGCGGAGGTTGAGAGGAAACGAGATCAGGCCATTGCACTTCAGCCTGGGCAACAAGAGAGAATCTCCGTTTGAAGAAAAGAAAAGAATTTTTGCCCTATGTTCCTCAGAAATATTAGTGTGTCGTTTTGTTTTGTGCTATGTTCTTTCCTGGTTTTGGTATTAGGGTGATAATTGACTTCATAGAATGATTTAGGAAAGAGTCCCTATTTTTCTATTTTTGAAATAGTTTCACTTGGGTTGGTACTAATTTTTCCTTGAATGCCTCATAGAATTGAGCTGTGAATCCATCTGGTCCTGGACTTTTTTTTTTTTTGCAATGTTTATATTACTTTCAATCTCACTACTTTTTATTGGTCTATGCAGAATTTCTATTTCTTTCTGGTTTAACCAAAAAGGGTTGTACATTTCCAAGAATTTATCCATCTCCTCTAGGTTTTCTGGTTTGTGCATGTAAAAGTATTCATAGTAGCAGTGAATGATCTTTTGTAGTCCTGTTTTGTTTCTAATCGAGCTTATTTAGGTCTTCTCTCTTCTTGGTTAATCTAACTAATGGTCTATCAATTTTGGTTATCTTTTTTAAAAAACACCTTTTTGTTTCATTTGTCTTTTGTGTTATTTAAAATTTCAATAATATTACTTATTCTCTGATTATTGTCTTTTTTTCTTCCTATTGCTTTGAGCAAAATAATTATTGTCATATTTGTTTCCTTTTGTTGGGTTGGGGTTTAGTTTGTTCTCGTTTTTCTAGTTCTCTGAAGCGAGAGGTTAAATTTGAATTTTTTTTTTTTTTTTTTGAGATGAAGTTTCGCTCTTGTTACCCAGGCTGGAGTTCGATGGCGTGATATCGGCTCACCGCAACCTCCGACTCCTGGGTTCAGGCAATTCTCCTGCCTCAGTCTCCTGAGTAGCTGGGATTACAGGCACACGCCATCATGCTCAGCTAATTTTTTGTATTTTTAGTAGAGACGGGGTTTCATCATGTTGACCAGGATGGTCTCGATCTCTTGACCTCGTGATCCACCCACTTTGGCCTCCCAAAGTGCTTGGATAACAGGCATGAGCTTCCGTGCCCGGCCCTGATTTTTTTTTGAGATGGTGTCTCGCACTGTTGTCCAGGCTAGAGGGAGTAACCTGGCTCACTGTAAACTCCACCTCCCAGTTTCAAGCAATTCTCTGCCTCAGCCTCCCGAGTAGCTGGGATTACAGGTGCTCGCCACCACGCCCAGCTAATTTTTGTATTTTCAGTAGAGACAGGGTTTCACCATCTTGGCCAGGCTGGTATTGAACTCCTGACCTTGTGATTCACCCGCCTTGGCTTCCCAAAGTGCTGGAATGACAGGCATGAGACACTGCACCTGGCCTAGATTTTCTATTTGTGCCTTTTCAGACTTTTTGCTGTAGGTATTTAATGCTGTATTCCAGAGGTTTTGATAGGTTGTGTCACTACTGTTAGGGACGAGCTGTGCTGCCTCAGAAAACCCCCTCCTTGCGGGCTGACCCCTTCCCCCTTCTAATTGCTCCGCAGCTGCATTCCTGAACCCCTATCTAGGCACCACACCAAGGCTGCCAGATATGTGGCAATTAAGCAAAGCCTGATTATAGCCATCCAGGCAGCTCGAGGGAGGACAGGGAAAGCATATGTTGGTTATCCATACTTGTAAATTCCCGTTTGACACATATCTGTAAACAATCCTGGTTTCCGTCTTTTTTTAAAGACTGCTGCCGCAAAAGTCACAGGATGATGTATTGTAGGTCTGTTACAAGTTAACAAACTCTGTGCCTGTGAATAGATTACGCTGCTCTCACCCTATATAAACCCTGGTTTTGTAAGCTCAGGGCTGCCTCCTCTGACTGTTGGGGAGCAGCCCGGCAGGTTAATAAAACTTTCTTGCCTGACTTTAGGTCTATTCTACTTTCTCTTGTCGACCCTTTAAACTACTATTGTTTAGGTTTTTTTTTTTTATTCATAATCTCCAGAAACAGACATTATTAAAATCTCACAAATCATATTTCCAAAAAGGTTTTATAGTTTTTTTTTTTTTTTTGGAGACGGAGTCTCACTCTGTCACCCAGGCTGGAGTGCAGTGGGGTGATCTCAGCTCACTGCAACCTCTGCCTCCTGGGTTCAAGCAATTCTCCTGCCTCAAACCTCCTGAGTAGCTGGGATTACAGGCGTGTGCCACGACACCTGGCTAATTTTTATCTTTTTTTTTTAGTAGAGACAGGGTTTCGCCAAATTGGCCAGGCTTATCTCCAACCCCTGACCTTGTGATCTGCCTGCCTCTGCCTCCCAAAGAGCTGGGATCACAGGCATGAGCCACTGTGCCTGGCTATTTTAAAAGGAGTCTCTCATCTTATGTGGTGCAGCCTGGCTTGTCCTTTGGCCTAGCTACATCATGGCAGGGATCTCTGAAGACACTGTGTCCAGGGGCTGCCAATTCATCAGAGCGTCATACAGCTCCTCACTCTGTTCCATGAACTCCTTGTTGGCCTCAGTCACATCCAGCTGTGGCATGGGGTCTTCCAATGCATTGTCTCCAACTTCTTCATATGTCTGCATGGTGCTCTGAGTATAGCCATACTGGGGGTAACTGTAGCTGTAGCTGCCTGTGTTTTGGTCATAGCCCCACTGAGCATAGTAGTTCTGGTACTGCTGGTAATACTGATTTTAGCTGTAACTGTACATCTGACTATATTCCACTGGCTTTACACAGCTCGCTTTAGGGATTGCTGCGCCCAGCTGCACAGGTTTAGACCCCAGTCCCACTGCTCCCTGGCACTCCATCAGGGCTCGTGTCTGTTCCAGTTCAACTGTGAATTTCACAAAACCATAACCCTTAGACACACCTGTCTGGTCCAAAACCAGCTTGCCTCCCCGACAGGAGGGATAGACTTTGATGAAGAATTCATACAGCATGCCATCTTCCACATCTGGGGTTAGGTCCCCCACAAAGCGGAATTTTGTTTGTTATCTGGTTGTTTCCCATAAGTGGCATAGTTCAGTTTAAAACGTTTCACAGGTGTGGCTCCTGGAAGGGGTTTCCCATTAATTTTATGCAAACACTTCTCAGCTGTGACCAAATCTGCTCATTCTACAAAGCAGTAGCCAGCTGGGATCCCGGTGAGGCGGTTTCAGATAAATTTGATGCTCATTACAGTCTCCCCCATGTAGGAAGTTCTCATCCATGTAGGGTTCCAGGTCACCCATCCACAGGCTGGCCACCATGCCCACGCATCTGTTTAGTTTTAGAAACATTTAGATTTTTATCTTAATTTCATTGTTGATGCAACAATCATTCAAGACCAGGTTATTTAATTTCCAAACATTTGCAAGGTTTTGAGGATTCATTTTGGAATTGATTTCCAATATTATTCCAATGTGGTCAGAAAGAGTATTTGATATAATTTTGATTTTCTTAAATTTGGTGAGACTTGTTTTATGGCCTATATATGGTCTAATTTGGAAAATATTTTATGAACTGATAAATAGAATGTATATTCTTCAGTCGTTGGGTAAAATGTTCTGTAAATATCTGTTAAGTTCATTTGTTCTAGGCTATAATTTAAGTTCCTTGTATCTTTGTTGACTTTTTTTTTTTGAGACGGAGTTTCACTGTTGTTACCCAGACTGGAGTGCAATGGCATGATCTCAGCTCACCGCAACCTCCGCCTTCTGGGTTCAGGCAATTCTCCTGCCTCAGCCTCCCGAGTAGCTGGGATTACAGGCATGCACCACCATGCCCAGCTAATTTTTTTTGTATTTTTAGTAGAGACGGGCTTTCACCTCATTGACCAGGATGGTCTCTTCTGCTGGGAACTCTTGACCAGCAAGAGGGTTCCAACCTGAATGGGGAGCGTGCAGGAAATAATAAAGGAGACAGAAGCAGGGTCAGGAGGGATGAAGAGACATTGCTCTGTCATTCAGTTTATTATCTGAGGGCTAAGAATATATAGTTTTCAGGGTCTGATTGATGTCATGGTAAGGAGAAAAATAAGTAGCTAAATCATCAATTCTATATAATAAATTGACAGCTAAGTGAAAGGTGGCTATGGAAGAAAATAATATCTTTGGTGCTCATAAGCAAGTTTCTTGTAGCAAAAAAGTTTGTTCCTCATGAATGCGGGGGGCCATCTGGTTTCGCCCATCTGGTTATCTTTTAGCTAGATTCTCCTTTTTTCCTGTCCTCAACTTCCCTATCTCTACTTCCCTCTGTCTAGGGGCTCTGCTTCTGGGGTCAACCTCCCATATAGTGAACACCTGCTCTGCAGTCGCACACGGGAGGGTCCCCAACATTCTCAATCTCTTGACCTCGTGATCCACCCACCTTGGCCTCCCAAAGTGCTGGGATTATAGGCGTGAGCTGTGGGGGTTCGGCATGTCTACTGGGGGGCTTCCGACCAGTGGAGAGCCTCAGCTCCACTCAAATGTTCTCAACCTGGAAGAGGGAGTGCACGGAAGAAAATATAGATAGACAGTGGGGTCTGGAGGACTGCCAGGCAATGCCAGAACAGCAAGTTTATTTGTGCACACCACAGGTTATATACCTTTCAGTACTTGAGGAGTGACATACATTCCATTGTATCTTGAAATAAAATCAAGAACAAAAATCACAAAAAAGGGGTACAGAAAGTATGACTCATAGTCAGAGGGTGTACAGCAAAGAAACAATAAAGTTTGCAAAAGGGGGTCATAAATCTAAACATGTGTTTATCTAAATTCAGTCAAGCAAGCAGGTAAGATCGTTAACAAGGTACAGCTGGAAATTTCCAAATGTCATTCTAAATAGAGATAATCTTTATCTATTCTTTTAGGATTACATGCAGACAATATGAGTGAGTTAGCTGAAATAAACAGAGTTATAAAGTTATTGTGCAGAGAAGGAACTATGAGGCACACAACGTCTATTAAACCACACAATGTCTTGTTAGACCACAAGGCCTGAGCTCAGCCATTGTGTTGCAAATGTCAGAGGCAAAAATAAATGATTAAATAATCAATACAATTAGACTTCCTCTTTTCCCTTAGCTCAACAGCCTCCAGGAGAGGAGAAATGTGTATGGGCTCAAGCTCAAGTTGGAGAGGGTCCTGTCAAGGACCCTTCACAGGAGCCATCCCCACAGTGAGCCATTGCGCTCAGCCCTTTGTTGACTTTCTATCTAGATGACCTTCCTAGTGTTGTCAGTGGGGTATTCTAGTACCCCACAATTATTGTTCCTTCCTTCCTTCCTTCCTTCCTTCCTTCCTTCCTTCCTTCCTTCCTTCCTTCCTTCCTTCCTTTTCTCCCTCCCTCTGTTATCCAGGCTGGAGTGCAGTGGTGCAATCTCAGTTTACTGCAACCTTCAAACAATTATTCTGCCTCAGCCTCCTAAGTAGTTGGGACTACAGGCAGGTGCCACCATGCCAGGCTAATTTTTTGTACTTTTAGTAAAGATGGGGTTTCACCGTCTTAGCCAGGATGGTCTCAACCTCCTGACCTTGTGATCCACCCACCTCGGCCTTCCAAAGTGCTGGGATTACAGGTGTGAACCACCATGCCCAGCTCTTTATTGCCTTGCTTTCTATCTCATTTCTTACGTCTAGAATAAATTATTTTATAAATTTGGGAGCTCCCATGTTAGGTGCATGTGTATGTAGAATTGTGATGCTTTCTTGTTGGACTAGTTCTTTTATTATTATATAATGTTATTCCTTGTTTTTTTGCCATTGTTAATTTTTTTTATTAATTTTTTTTAAAGACGGAGTTTCACCATATTTGTCAGGCTGGTCTTGAACTTCCAACCTCAGGTGATCCGCCCGCCTTGGCCTCCAAAGTGCTTGGATTACAGGCATGAGCCACTGCGCCCGGCTGCCATTGTTAATTTAAAGTCTGTTTTGTGGCTGGGTGTGGTGGCTCAAGCCTGTAATCTCAGCACTTTGGGAGGCCAAGGCAGGTGGATCACCAGGTCAAGAGATCGAGACCATCCTGGCCAACATGGTGAAACCCTGTCTCTACTAAAAACACAAAAATTAGCTGGGTGTGGTAGCATGCACCTGTAGTCCTGGCTACTTGGGAGGCTGAGGCAGGAGAATTTCTTAAACCCGGGAGGTGGAGGTTGCAGTGAGCCGAGATTGTGCCACTGCACTCCAGCCTGGTGACTGGAGACAGAGCTAGATTCTGTCTCAAAAAAAAAAAAGTCTGTTTTGTCTGCTATCAGAACAGCTACTCCTTTTTCATTTTGGTTTGCATGTGCATAGATTATCTGTTTCCACTTCTTTACCTTAAGTTTATTTGAGTTTTCATTTGTTAGGTGTCAGCCTCCATGTGCCAGCCTGGACCCAGACAGTCTTAAACCAGGCATGGTTGCTCCCGCCTGTAATCCCAGCACTTTTGGAGGCTGAGGCGGGTGGATCACCTAAAGTCAGAAGTTGAAGACCAGCCTGACCAATATGGTGAAACCCCATCTTTAAAACAACAACAACAACGACAACAACAACAACAAGAAAGTCTTAAGTCCTGCCTGCCTCAGCTAATCACCCCTCACACTGTGTGATTTTGCCATTATCCCTTATCGCCCAGCTGAGCTTCCCCCTCTCTCAGACATTGAGCTTCTCTCCCCACCCTGCCATCTTAACTGTTTTTATAATAATGTATTCCAGAAGCATGGAACAAAAAGGAAAAAAAAAAGATAATGTGAATACTCCTCACTCCACCCTGCCATTTTTAATTGTTCTTTGCTCTGTGAATATCTCTCCACCCCAACCTACCATTTTTTCTATTCTTTATTTTTATTTTTTAGAGACGGGGTTTCACCATGTTGGCCAAGGTGGTCTCGATCTCTTGACCTCATGATCCACCTGCCTTGGCCTCCCAAAGTGCTGGGATTATAGGTGTGAGCCACCGCGCCCCGCCACATCCTTTCCATTCTTAAACCCCACCCGCCATTGCAACTATACTTATGGTAATGTATACTCCTGGCCCCTCCCCCACCACTGTAACTGATCTTACTCTGTAACATGCCTGCCCCTCCCCAAATTGCCCCAACCTATAAAACCAATTCCCACCCCTACTCCCTTTGCCTATCCTTTCTTGGATTCAGCCCACTTGCACCAAAACATGAAACAAAACAGCCTTGTCGCCCACACAAAGCCTGTTTGGAGGATCTCTTTATTAAAGGCATTTAATATTTGGTACTATTGGATGCGAATAACATTAGGCAGATAATAATGCCATAGGTGCACCAGGCACACAGCAAGTGAACAGAAAATTTGTTAATTTTTGTTAATTCTGTTACATCATAATAATAAGTGTTAAGTCTGAAAAAAAAAAGTGACCACATCAGTGATTTGTAACCCATGTTTATCTTTTTTTTTTTTTATTATTTGAGAAGGATTCTCTCTGTCACCCAGCCTGGAGTGCAGTGTTGTGATCTGGGCTCACTGCAACCTCTGCTTCCCAGGTTCAAGTGATTCTCCTGCTTCAGCCTCCCGAGTAATTGGGATTACAAGTGCCTGCCACTGTACCTGGCTAATTTTTGTAGTTTTAGTAGAAAAGGGGTTTCACCATTTTGGCCAGGCTGGTCTTGAACTCCTGATCTCATGATCAACCCTCCTCTGCCTCCCAAAATGTTTGGGAATACAGGTTTGAGCCACTGTGTCCAGCCACCCATGTTTATTCTCATCAGCCAGGCATGAGCTATAATGGTAGTTAGATTCATTTTATTTTATTTCTTTATTTTTGATACAAAGTTTCATTCTTGTTGCCTAGGCTGGAGTGCTATGGCACTCTCAGCTCACTGCAACCTCCACCTCCTGTGTTCAAGTGATTCTTCTGCCTCAGGCTCCCAAGCAGCTGGAATTTCAGGCCTGCACCACCACACCCAGCTAAGGTTGTATTTTTAGTAGAGAAGGGGTTTCTCCCTGTTAGTCAGACTGGTCTTGAACTCCCAACCACAGGTGATCTGCCTGCCTCAGCCTCCCAAACTGCTGGAATTACAGGCATGAGCCACGAAGCCTATCAAGAGTCTTGGTAATTAAATATAATTTAAAGTATTATTGTTTGGAAAACTCTGCCCCTACCGTGAAAGCTCTCTTTCCCTCCCCCACGAAGAGGCTCCCTTATCTCTCACTCTACATACCGCTCTAGCCTTCCCTCCCGGAGGCAGCCACCTCCCGCCCGGCAACCGGTTGACCAATCACCGCCCGCCTCATTAGCTCTTCCCAGTTTCCCGCCGCCCGGCTTCCCCGCCCAGCGGTTTAAACTGACCAACCGTTGCCCGCCACCTCAGCTCCCTCAGCTTCCCACTCCCTCAGGCCTTCAGCCCCCTATAAAAAAGCTCTGCTCCTCTGAGCGGAGAGACCATTTTCCTCTTCCTCCCGGCTAGTCTGTCCGGAGGCTCTTTCCTCTCAATAAAGCCTGAACTTAAGGAATTTCCTCTAACCTGCTGTCCGGTTTTTTCCGAACGAGCTCAGTCCTCCCGCAGAGGGTAGGTCGGACAATTATATTATTTTGAACATTAAAAAAATAATTTATTCCTGAGTTCTGGGTTCATACTATTAATAATATTAAAAGTTTTCTTATCTACATTACTCAGTCAGCAAGCCATTTAAAATTAAAAAAAAAAAATACAGCCGTGTGCGGTGGCTCACACCTATAATCCCTGCACTTTGGGAGACCGAGGCGGGGGGGGGGGGGGGATCATGAGGTCAAAACATTGAGACCATCCTGGTCAACAAGGTGAAACCCCGTCTCTACTAAAAATACAAAAATTAGCTGGGCATGGTGGCGTGCACCTGTAGTCCCAGCTACTCGGGAGGCTGAGCCAGGAGAATTGCTTGAACCTGGGAAGCAGAGGTTGCGGTGAGCCAAGATCATGACATTGCACTCCAGCCTGGGTAACAAGAGTGAAACTTCATCTCAAAAAAAATTAGCCAGGTGTGGTGTCACACACCTGTAGTCCCAGCTACTTGGGAGGTTGAGGCAGGAGAATCACTTGAACCTGGGAGGCTGAGGTCGCAGTGAGCTAATATTGCACCATTGCACTCCAGCCTGGGTGACAGAGCAACACTCAGTCTCCAAAAGAATAAAAAAGAGTGAATGTAATTTATATATAATTAAATCAACTAAATGTATGAAAAACAATTCTGCATAGAGCGTTGAAATGAAAGCAAAATGCGCTTTTGGTGAAGGAATTTAGAAACATTAGTCTAGTTTGAAATTACTTAATGGTTGTTTCAAATTGAAAAACTGAAATAGTAAATCAAATGTAAAAAGTTTAAATGATTAATTATGAGATTATAAAATGAAAATCTAGAGTGGCAAAGAAACGACTAATATGAGAAATTTATTTGTAAGGTTTTATTAAAATTAGCTTTACCATAAATAATATACTAATAAAAAAGTAGAGCAATTTTCTCTTGGAACACAAATTTTATGTATTATTAGACCCCTAACTTTTTTTTTTTTAATTGAGACAGAACCTCACTCTGTCACCGAGGCTGGAGTGCAATGGCATGATCTCAGCTTACTGCAACCTCTGCCTCCCAGGTTCAAGCAGTTCTCCTGCTTCAGCCTCCCAAGTTGCTGGGATTATAGGCACCTGCCACAATGCCTGGCTAGTTTTTTGGATGTTTAGTAGAGATGGGTTTTTGCCATGTTGGCCAAGCTGGTTTCAAACTTCTTACCTCAGGTGATCCACCCGCCTAAGCCTCTCAAAGTGCTGGAATTACTAGGCCGCACCCAGCCTAGTCCCCTAAATTTGGATGCTACAGAGGGCCAATGCAACATCCAAAAGAGAAAAAACATAATTTTTTTTTTTGAGGTGGAGCCTTGTTCTGTCTCCCAGGCTGGAGTGCAGCATCTTGATCTCAACTGACTGCAACCTCCACCTCCCAGGTTCAAGCGGTTCTCCTGCCTCAGCCTCCTGAGTAGCTGGAATTACAGGAGTATGCCATCATGTCCAGCAGCTAATTTTTGTATTTTTAGTAGAGACGGAGGTTTCACCGTGTTGGTCAGGCTGGTCTCGAACTCCTGACCTCGGGATCCGCCAGCCTCAGCCTCCCAAAGTGCAGGATTACAGACATGAGCCACTGTGCACAGCCAAAAAAACCATAATTATTTGATATGTTAAATTACATGAAAAACGGCCGGGTGTGGTGGGTCACGCTTGTAATCCAAGCACTTTGGAGGGCAAGGCAGGCAGATCGCCTGAGGTCGGGAGTTCAAGACCAGCCTGACCAAGATGGTGAAACCCCATCTTGATAAGAAAAGAAAATTACATGAAAAACATTGTTGAATTAGAGATAATGTTTGATCTTCAACTTCTATTTTAATAAATATATTATTAATATTTATTCCACAGTTGTATGAAATTTCTAAAAATCATTTATTTCAGTATAAGTCATTAGTCATTATTATGTTTATTTTTGTTTCACTTGTTTCTTCATAATTATTTAAAGTTATTTGTAGCTGGGCACAGTGGCTCAAGCCTGTAATCCCAGCACTTTGGGAGGCTTAGGCAAGTGGATCACGAGGTCAAGAGATCGAGACCATCCTGGTCAACACAGTGAAACCCCTGTCTCTACTAAAAATACAAAAAATTAGCTGGGCACGGTGGCATGTGCCAGTTATCCCAGCTACTCAGGAGGCTGAGGCAGGAGAATTGCCTGAACCCAGGAGGTGGAGGTTGCAGTGAGCCAAGATTTTGCCATTGCACTCCAGCCTGGGTAACAAGAGCGAAACTCCATCTCAAAAATAAATAAATAAATAAATAAATAAATACAGTCATTTGTATAGTTAATGGTTTAATTCTGATGTAGTTTCTTTTTATTTTATTTATTTATGTATTTATAAGATGAAGTTTTGGCCAGGCACGGTGGCTCAATCCTGTAATCCCAGCACTTTGGGAGGCCAAAGAGGGTGGATCACGAGGTCAAGAGGTCGAGACCATCCTGGCCAACACGGTGAAACCCTGTCTCTACTAAAAATACAAAAATTAGTTAGGCATGGTGGCACTTGCCTGTAATCCCAGCTACTCAGGAGGCTTGCCTGAACCCAGGAGGCGGAGATTGCAGTGAGCCGAGATTGCACCATTGCACTCCAGCCTGGGTAACAAGAGTGAAACTGTCTCAAAAAAAAAAAAAAAAAAAAAAAAAGATGGGGTTTCACCATAATGGCCAGGCTGGTCTTGAACTGCTGACCTCAGGTGAACCACCCACCTTGGCCTCCCAAAGTGCTAAAATTACAGGCATGACCCACAGTGCCCGGCCCTTATTTTATTTATTTATATTTTTTGTGATGAAGTCCTGCTCTGTCACTCAAGCTGGAGTACAATGGCTTGATCTTGACTCACTGCAACCTCTCTCTTCTGGGTTTAAGCAGTTCTCTGCCTTAGACTGCCGAGTAGCTGGGATTACAGGCAAGTGCCACCATGCCTAACTAATTTTTGTATTTTTACTAGAGACAGGGTTTCACCGTGTTGGCCAGGCTGGTCTTGAGCTTGTAACCTCGTGATCCACCCGTCTCGGCCTCCCAGAGTGCTGGAATTACAGGCGTGAGCCACCTCACCTAAAAATTCTAATGTAGTCTCTATAAACTTCAAAAGCATGCAAAATCCTAGAGTACTGGTTCTGTAAGGAGGTTAAAGAAAGCATGGAAATAGCCCGGACAACTTGAGTACAGGTTTCTGATAATTTTTAAATTATATTGTTTGGACTGAATAAGGATTGTGAGAAGTCTAATGATGAGACTAACTAATAAAACTGCTCATTCATGCTAAGCAAAAATTAGTTGAACATCAGGAAAATACTTTGCCATGTATATTTTTTTGAGACAGAGTCATGCTCTGCCACCAGGCTGGAGTCTCAGTGGTGTAATCTCGGCTCACTGCAACCTCCAACTCTGGGGTTCAAGTGATTCTCCTGCCTCAGCCTCCTGAGTAGCTGGGAGTACAGGCGTGCACCACCATGCCCAGCTAATTTTTGTATTTTTAGTAGAGACAGCATTTCACCTTGTTGACCAGGATGGTCTCGATCTCTTGACCTAGTGATCCACCCGCCTCTGCCTCCCAAAGTGCTGGGATTATAGACGTGAGCAACTGTGCCCAGCCAAGTTTTGTATTTTTTAGTAAAGACAGGGTTTCACCATGCTGGCCAGGATAGTCTCGATTTCCTTACCTTGTAATTCGTCCGCCTTGGCCTCCCAAAGTGCTGGGATTACAGGCATGAGCCCCCACACCTGGCCTCTGCCCCATTTTTATCTTAAATTAGCCAGTACTAAAATCTTTTAGATATGCCATTTGAATAAACTTTGTGGTTCAAATCAAATTACCTATGATTACCCCTAAGTTGTCAGTGTTATGCACCTAAATTGAAGAAACAATCTTGATATTTAAGTGGACATAACCACAATATTAAATGTGAACTCATGCTGATCCTAGAAAGCCAACAGCCACTTGTTCCTTCCTGAGTTTGGAGGGGCCTTTCTGCATTGTGAGATGACGTATCGAAGGTTGAAGGTCCTGAAGTGTTCCTGGGGGACATGTTGATTCTCACACCTGGGCCAAGAATATGTCACAATCTTTATTTTATTTATTTATTTATTTATTTATTTATTGAGACAGAGTTTTGCTCTTGTTACCCAGGCTGGAGTGCAATGGCACAATCTCGGCTCACCGCAACCTCTGCCTCCTGGGTTCAGGCAATTCTCCTGCCTCAGCCTCCAGAGTAGCTGGGATTACAGGCATGTGCCACCATGCCCAACTAATTTTTTGTATCTTTAGTAGAGACCGGGTTTCACCATGTTGACCAGGATGGTATCCATCTCTTGACGTAGTGATCTACCCGCCTCGGCCTCCCAAAGTGCTGGGATTACAGTCATGAGCCACCCGCCCAGCCTCATAATCTTTTTTGAGGGCAGAGACCAGACAGGCATGTCACATCACCTGAATTCTCAGCCAAAAATATGTTACAACTTACTTCTGAAAGCAGAACACAGGAAGCAAAGTCGCATCACCTGGGTGCTGAGCCCAGCAATGAGTAACAACACTCCCTGTGGTCAAGGCCCAGGCAGGAGAGACACACCATCTGGTCCCTAGGCTTCGAGATAAGTCACCATTTTTCCTGTGGGCAGAGTGCAGGCAAAAATAAAGCATCACATCTCTTAGATGATTGATGCAGAGATATGTCACAAGTCCCTCTGTAGAAGGAACCCAGGGGAGGGCCCCACATTTTATATATGTTGGGGCTAGTAATATGTCTTCTTGTGCAAAATATTCTGGGCCAAGGTAAAAGAAAAGAGTCACATAACCTGAATGCAGAACTTCGCAATATGTCACAGTATACCCTGTGCACAGTGCCAAGGGAAGAAGAAAAACCTCAGAGCATCTTTATTCCTGATTTAAAGTCCATGTCTTGTAAGAGAATATTAAATATGCAAAAAACACATGTAGACATGTCTGTGCGTGATTGGTGCTTATACTCACACCGTCCCCCACACCACAGAAGAGAACGGATAACCACAGCCTGACCATTAGGACCAAGGCCAAATCACAAAATAAGTTTGCCTTTAGTGTATTTCCTACTTATCTAAACATTGCAGGTTAAGACTGTGGCTCCATCATTTTTTTATTTTTATTGTTTTTAGAGACTGGGTCTCCCTATGTTGCTCAGGCTGGAGTGCAGTGGCTATTCACAGGCGCGATCCCACTACTGATCAGCACGGGAGTTTTGACCTGCTCTGTTTCTGACCTGGGCCGATTCACCATTCCTTAGGCAACCTGGTGGTCCCCTGCTCCCGGTAGGTCACCATACTGATGCCGAACTTAGTGAGGACACCCGATCGGCATAGTGCACTACAGCCCAGAACTCCTGCGCTCAAGCGATCCTCCCACCTCAGCCTCCCGAGTAGCTGAGAATACAGGCATATGCCACTGCGCCCAGCTGTGGCCTCATCATTCTTTTTTCACTGTCTGATGTTTGGAATTAAGGTGAGCAACAGGTGGTCAGCAGTGGATAATAAAATAACCACAGGTAACCACAGGTCCACCTCTGGTTATTTTATTATTTCTGTCCTCTGTTTGTTCTGTGGTCACTGTTTCTCGGAACTGAAGAGATGTTGGTAGAGAGAGGCTGTCCCCTCCCCTCTGGCAAAAAAGGAATGCTCAGGCTCTTCACCCACCAGACATCAGAGCTGCACTTTAATGTGGCAGCTATTGGCGACATGTGGCTACTGGGAGCCTGGAATGTGGCTGGTCTGAATTACAATGTGCTATAAAGGTAAAATACAAAGTTATTTTCAAAGATTTAGTTCCATATATGTGTGTGTGTGTGTGTGTGTTTGTGTGCGTGTTTCATTAATACTTGCATTTTGCATCCATATTAAATACTTTGGATATGTTAGGTTAATTAGATTGTAACAATCAATTGCACTGTTTTTTTTTTCTTTTTAAAGTTTGACTGCTAAAAAATTTATTTTTATTTCCTTTTTTTGCTATTTAAAGACGGAGTTTTCGCTCTTGTTACCCAGGCTGCAGTGCAATGGCACGATCTTGGCTCACCGCAACCTTCGCCTCCGGGGTTCAGGCAATTCTCCTGCCTCAGCCTCCTGAGTAGCTGGGATTACAGGCACGCGCCACCATGCCCAGCTAATTTTTTGTATTGTAGAGACAGGGTTTCACCGTATTGACCAGGATGGTCTCGATCTCTTGACCTCGTTATCCACCCGCCTCAGCCTCCCAAAGTGACGGGATTACAGGCGTAAGCCACCGCGCCCGGCCTGACTACTAGAAAATTTAAAATTCACGTATGGCTCACATTTTATTTCAGAGGATTGTCTTTTTTTTTTTTTTTTTGCTATTTTCTTTTTTTTTTTTTTGCTTTTCACTCCCTTGCAGAAAGCCTCTTTTTTAAAAGTCTCAAGCTCCCTACTTAATGGACCAGAAGCCTCAAAGGCCATAAAATCTGAAATTCTAAAATAATACTTACATTATTTTTGTGAGTAGCCGAATATCATTTGTAAATGTATATGATCTTATACACAAGGTTAAATGCAAATACCCTCTGGGATGGGCTTGGCTCAGTTAATAAAAGAAGCCCTGGCTGCAAAGGCTGCAGCTTAGGCTGTCACTCTTCATTGAGCCCAGAGTCTGAGCACATCTTCTGTCACTCAGGCCCTGAAGGGTCGGGACCTTAAACGTTATCCAATCAGAAACTCTGGACTAGGACCCGTCCAATCAGGCATGCAGCTGGAGCAGACAAGACGGCTTCCGGGATTTGGCGGCACTTTTGTGTCTCCCTGCAGCCGGAGCTCTAGGTCTCACTTTCTCTGCTGTGTCCTCTCCTCCTAGAGGCCCAGCCTCTGTGGCCTTGCGAACTGCATAAATTGGAAGATCCGCAGCTAAGACGCCGGGACCCTCTGGAAGCCTAGAAATGGTGAGAGTGCTGGGTACGACATCCCGAGAGAGGGAGGGGCTGGTTGAAATCGGGGGGAAGGGGCTGTGGCGGGACTCAGGCCTCCCCGCAGTTAGCTCCACAGTCTGCGCCCGGAGTTCTCCGGAGTTCTGCTTGCCGAGCTCGGCCTCCGCCCCCTTCAGCAATAAGATGGCGGCTTCGCTGACTGCGAGCCCCAGGCGTCCTGTCTCTTCCCTGGGCAGTGACTGTGTCCTGGCCTGGAGCCATCTCTGGGCGGCTCGGCATCCACAGGGCCGTGTCTCTCCCAGATTGTGCAGGGACCACGGGAGGGTCATCGGGTGAGAATCCTGATTCAGGGTGCGGGTTCATGAATGCGAAGAGCTTTTGTCCGGGGGTTCCCAGTTCCTCTTTTCACCTATTACAAATTTATGAGAGTGTCGGGCGCAGTGGCTCACGCCAGTGATGTTGCACTTTGGGAGGCCGAGGCGGGCGAATCACCGGAGGTTAGGACTTCGCGATCAGCCTGACCAACATGGTGAAACCCCGTCTCTATTAAAAATACAAAATTATCAGGGCGTGGAGGCGCACGCGTGTAATCCCAGCTACTCGGCACGCTGAGGCAGGAGAATCGCTTGAACCCGGAAGGTGGAGATTGCGGTGAGGCAGGATCGCGCCATTGCACTCTAGCCTGGGAAACAATACGAAACTCCGTCTCAAAAAAAAAAAAAAAAAAAAAAAAAATTATGGGCATCACCGCAAAAAATTAGAAGAAATTTAATCAAAGTGTGATGCAAAAACTGTGGACCGCCCAGCTGTGGTTTGTAGTTTGTGGTTTATGGGAGCAGCTTGAAGGAAAGACTTTTAAAGGTGCACAATGACTAAAACAAAATTAAATAACTGGTTAGGTACAGTTACATTGTTGCTTGATTTGTACGATTAATGTATACTTTTTCTGCTTATGTGATCAGAGGTTAATTGGCAGTTTTTGGTTGGTGAATCCTGAATTTTGTTTCTCTCAATCCAGTGAGTTACCAAAAAAATGCATCTGAATTAGAGTTTTTATTTATTTATTTATTTTAGACAGAGTTTCGCTCTTGTTACCCAGGCTGGAGTGCAATGGCGCGATCTCGGCTCACCGCAACCTCCGCCTCCTGGGTTCAGGCAATTCTCCTGCCTCAGCCTCCTGAGTATCTGGGATTACAGGCACGCGCCACTATGCCAAGCTAATTTTTAAATTTTTTGTGTTTTTTATTAGTAGAGACGGGGTTTCACCTTGTTGACCAGGATGGTCTTGATCTCTTGACATCGTGATCCACCCGCCTCGGCCTCCCAAAGTACTGGGATTACACGCTTGAGCCACCGTGCCCGGCCATCTGAGTGATTATTTTATAGATGCTTTTAACTTTTTTATTCTCAATATAATCTTTCTCAGAATTGAGGGCTGTTTTTCTCTTCAATGCTCTGACTGGCTGTTTCAGAGACCCTATTACTATCCTTTGGTGTCTGTGAATGAGGTGGGCTGTCACAGCAAGAACTCTGGAGCTATCTCTATCTAGACTCATTCTGGAAATCCAGCAGTATTTTTCCATGTATGCTAATTGGCTATATTCAATAATAATACTTTTTAAAACCTTTTTTTTTTTTTTTAATAGAAACTGCAGCTGAAGCAGTGCTCTCAGTTGCATTATTCTGAAAGTGAAATTTTACCCAGGGCACCTGAAGGTTCTTTTCCTGCTGCTCAGGCTTCATTCTCTGATGTGGCACTGGAGTGCTGATATGGCAATTACTCTTCACGTAAAGTGATCTTCCAACTGTGAGCCCTGTGCTGTGCTGTGGGCTGTGTTTTAGTGACAGATGATGGGGTCTTGAGAAGACACTAGCCATCAGGAGAGGGCAAGCAGGAGTGCTGGAGCCTAGTGGTAAGGAAGTAGAGAGCCATTGCTTTAAAATGTAAGTAGACACTGGGTGCAGTGGCTCACACCTATAATTCCAGCATTTGGGAGGCCAAGGTGGGTGGATCACCTGAGGTTAGGAGTTAGAGACCAGCCTGGCAAACATGGTGAAACCCCATTTCTACTAAAAGTATAAAAAATTAGCCGGGTGTGCTGGTGTGTACCTGTAATCCCAGCTACTTGGGAGTCTGAGGCAGAAAAATTGTTTGAACCCAGGAGTCTGAGGTTGCAGTGAGCCGAAATCGTACCACTGCACTCCATCCAGCCTGGGTGGGTGATAGTGTGAGACTCTGTCTCAAAAAAAAAAAAAGTTTTTTCATTACTGAATATAGCCAATTAGCATACATGGATGGTTTCTCCAATTACCAGGTGAATTGAAGATAAACTATGTATGATGTGGTGCTGTAAATTATTTTATGTGTAGACTAATTATGATAACCATCTTTCTCATCTCTTAGGCAGATTGGCTGTGATGCATGTCACATTCTAAGTTATTTGTATAATAAAATAGTTTTCTTTCTGTTCTATCATAGTGGAGTTTCTCTGGCTGAAGAAAAAAAATTACTTTTTTGAGACTGAGTCCCACTGTATTGCCCAGTACTGGAGTAGAGTAGCATGATCTTGGCTTGCTGCAACCTCCACTTCCTTGGTTCAAGCAATTCTTGTGCCTCAGCCTCCCAAGTAGCTGTGATTACAGACACGCACAACCATGCCCAGCTAATTTTTGTATTTTTAGTAGAGACAGGGTTTCACTGTGTTGGTCAGGCTGGTCTGGAACTCCTTGACCTCAGGAATTCCCTGATCCACCCAGCTTGGCCTTCCAAAGTGCTGGGATTAAAGGCGTGAGCCACCACACTCAGCCAAAAATTTGTATTATTATTTTTTCTTTATTTTATTTTAAGTTCTGGGATACATGTGTAAAATGTGCAGGTTTGTGACACAGTTATACATGTGCCACAGTGGTTTGCTCCACCTGTCGACCTGTTATCTAATTTTAATCCCCACATACATTAAATATTTGTCCTAATGCTGTCCCTCCCTTTGCCCCTCACCCAAAAATTTTTCTTTTAATGATATTTTCCAAACACTGTCTAGAATTACCAGATATAAAATAAACATATAAAGTGCCACCCAGGATCTACTCTGGAGTGGCCTTACCCTCTCAGGCTTCCAGTCAAGTCCCAAATTTGCTGCAAAGTGCTGCTATCACAGGCAGAATAATATCTCTGCCTATTTGGTATTTATAGTCCTCTACAGTCACTTCTAAAGGGGCTAGACCAGATTCCTACAAACTTCACAGGGCTGCAATCAACCATTTTACCCTCTTTCGGTTACCTATCTTTAGAGCTGAAACTGATTAGAGACCATGGGGCTTACAAACCCAATTAGAGTAACATGTATTCACTGAGTATTTCTAGTTCCTCCTATTGCTGAAATGTTCACAAATGTGCAGGTAACCCCTGCTGATACTCTATCCAGAATCTAAATCTGCAGCTCCAAATTCTGAATCTAGGTCTAGAGATTTAGAAAATTAAAAAACTCATATCTGAGAAATGCAGGTCATTTTAGTTGTTAAACTTGAAGAGACTTTAAAATGAGAGCACAATTATTCCTTTTCCCCCTTTCAACTGTGTATTCATCCTTTTTTTTTTTTTTTTTAAAGATGGGGATTCACCATGATGGCCAGACTGGTCTTGAACTCCTGACCTCAGGTTATCCACCCACCAAAGTGCTAGGATTACAGGTGTGAGCCACAGCGCCCGGCCTGTGTATTTATCTCTTGAAACTATTTGCTATTGCTACAAGTAGCTGTGAATGAAACTAATACTGCCACACTGGACACTCTGAACCTTAATGATGTACATGCAATCAATAATTAATGTTATTTGTGTAAATAAGAATTTCTGACAGACAACTTTGTACCAGACCAAAGAAGGGCCAGTCTCTGTCCTTTTTTTGCCTTTACAAATCCACTTGTAACATGTGGTAAACAAAGTATAGATTTCAGGCAACTTGAATCTTTGCTTTCATATTATAATCCTCAAGCTTGGCCCCCATAAAAAACTGTCTACTTATATTTATGTTGCCTCTGCTTTTTCATTTTTTGTAGAAATATCACTTAATGCCAGTGTAAATCATGTTTTGTGACCAAGCTTCAGTAAAAGCCTTTAGATTGTCAGAGTTGCCTGTTTTTTAGAATTGTATGTATATAAAAACTGAAACATTAAACAGACATATTCTAGTGCCTGAAAATACAAAAAAAAAAAAAGAAATATCATTCCCCTTGGCCGGGCGCAGTGTCTCACACCTGTTTTCTTAGCACTTTGGGAGGCCCAGGTGTGTGGATCACCTGAGGTCAGGAGTTTAAGACCAGCCTGGCCAACATGGTGAAACCCCATTTAAAAAAAAAAAAAAAAAAAAAAGAAATATCATTCCCCTTTATAGGGGAGTGTTTACTAGTTAGCAGTTTCCTTTCTTTCCAGATGGCAGCGTGAGCAAGAACAATAAGGAATGCATATTTAGAATCTGTATAGATGTTAAGGTTTTTTTCTTGTCCCAATATTAGTGCTAGAGTAAGAGCACTAATTTTATTCTTTTGTGCTGATGTGCAGGGGCAATGGCTGGGCTTCAATCATTGTGTTATAATTTGCTATGCATATTCAGCTTGGCATGTCCCATTTGACACAAAACTACTGCTATCTGTACACCAGTCATCCTCTCAGAATCTGGGAGAGGCTGGTCTTTTAAATCAGGCCAGCTAACATATGTGTGTGCAATGACCTGCTTGCAGGAATGATCTGCTGTTGGGCCTGTGGGCAGCAATAAAAGTGAATTCAGTGTGTTCCAGGTTTTAAGGGTTACATCTGGATCACCTAGGAGCATGGCCTGGTGTTTGGTTAACCTTTCCCCTGTCATCCAGCTGTGTCCCTTATCTGTAAAACTGACTACCTGATGGGGGTTAGAACTGCCAGTGGTTGTCCTAGGGTGATGTTAGTGGCTTCCTCCACTACCGTAACAGTGGCTGCCATAGCCTGAGGGCAACGTGGTTATCCCAGGGTCACTCTGCCCAACTTCTTTGAAAAATAGTCAGTTCATCTGGCTTCTGATTGTAATTTCTTGGCCAGCACTTCCATAACTATGCCCCTCTTCTTTGCTACATATGGGGAGACGGGTTTAGTTAGGTCTGGAATGCCAGCAGTGTGAACCTGGGTGAGCCTGTTTTAACTTGACAAAAGCTTCTCTAATTTGTGGGGTTTATTCTGTTAGCTCATTTTCAGACCCCCTTTCTGCTTTATAGTGAGGCTTCGCTATGAGTCCCAAAATTTGTATCTATATTTTGCAAAACTTGGCCATTCCCAAACAAGAACAAAGCCGCTGCTTGCTGTTGGGGACCCCCAGATTACCTATGGCTTACACTTGTTCTGGAGACATTTTCCAGGCTCTGGGTGTTAACAAATACCCTAAATATTGTACCCACTGGAGAATAATCTGTGCCTTCTTTTTGGACACCTTGTATCCCATCTACCAGGAAATTCAAAGTTCTTATAGTATTTTGGTCAGAAAGCTCTTGGGTTGGGCTACACAGAAGGTCATCCACATAGTAAAATATACTCCCATTCTCGAGTTGCAGACCCCTCAGATCCCTCTGTAAGACTTGGGCAAGAAATAGGGGCTATCTCAAATTCCCTGAGGGGGAGCACTGTCCAAGTGTACAGTTGTTTTTTTCTGGTGTTAAGATTTTCTCATTTAAAACCAAAAGGTATTGAAACTCTGGGGTGAGAGGAATAGAGAAGAAAGCATTTTATAGGTCTAGGACTGAGAACAATTTTGCACCCCTGGCATCTGATCCATGAAGGTATATGAATCTGCCACCAATGGATGAATGGCAATAACAGCCTCATTACTTATTCCCAGGTCTTGTACTAACCGGTATTTCCCCAAAGTCTTTAAAACAGGTAAGATGCGGTGGCTCAGGCCTATAATCCCAGCAGTTTGGGAGGCCGAGGCGGGGGTGGATCATGAGGTCAAGAGATCGAGACCATCCTCATCAACAAGGTGAAACCCCATCTCTACTAAAAATACAAAAATTAGCTGGGCATGGTGGCACGTGCCTGTAGTCCTAGCTTCTTGGGAGGCAGAGGCAGGAGAATTGCTTGAACCCATGAGGCGGTGGTTGCGGTAAGCTGAGATTGCACCATTACAGTCCAGCCTGGGTAACAAGAGCAAAACTCTGTCTCAAAAAAAAAGAAAAAACACAGGTAGGATGTGGGTATTTCAGGGAGACTTACAGGGAGGGTTTTAAGAGCCCATGGGTAAGTAATATCTCAAGTATGGATGCTAGACCTTTTCTTGCTCCCTGGTTAATATGGATATTGTTTTAAATTAGGAAAATAGGCCGAGCGTGGTGGCTCACGCCTGTAATTCAAGCACTTTGGAGGCCAAGGCGGTTGGATTACCTGAGGACGGGAGTTCAAGACCAGCCTGACCAACATGGTGAAACCCTGTCCTTAAAATATATATATATATAATTAGGAAAATAGCAGAGGTCTTTGGTCTTTAAGCTGTATTTTGACTGGCACTGTGGTTTTAGCCTTCCCTGGTTTTCCAGTATACCATGCCATCGGGTTGAGTTGTTTATTAATGTGCCTGGGACATTGTATTTCTGACTGTTAGCAATTTCACTGAGTGATGCTGAAATTATAGTATTGCCCCTATTTGAATCATGATATCTTTTCCAAGCAAGGAGATTGGGCAGCTTGGTACTCATAGAAATTACTGTTGGAATTTTTTTTTCTTAAATTGACAAATCAAAAGAGGAGTTTAAAATTTTGTTTGTGGCTTTCCCTCCCATAACACTCATGGAGCAGGAGGAAAGGTTTTTTGCATAAGCAGTAAGGTCAGAGTAATTTGCCCTTGTATCAAGCAAAAACTGAATTTTGGTGTCCATGACATCCAGAGTTACCCAGGACTCCTCAGTTGTAATTGCAATGTTCCTGGACAGGGGCAGTGAGCAAGACCCTGGGTCCCTTCAGTCTTCATCTAATTCCACCTTTTGCACTGCTAGAGTTTTGTCTGACCTGCCCCTGGTGGCACGGGGCAGTTAATTCTCCAGAGATAATGACTGTTGCCTTTGCGTTGATGGCAGGGACCTGGCAGGGGCATAGTACATCCCTTTGCCCAATACCCACTTTTCTTGCATTTGAACCAAGAGCCTATGCTGGCTTTATCTTTATGGCCCTTCAGATTTCTCTTAGATGCTCTTTGGGCATTCAGCACATCACCAATGACGGCTGCCATATATTTAACTTCCGTTTTTCTATGCTCTGTTTTTTTTTCCTTCCTTCAGGTTATAAGCATTATACACTAATAAAGGTAGTATCAAGAGGCTGATTTTGATTAGTTTGTGGCTTTATCTGTAGCTGGCAGAGCTTATGTCTAAAGCCTGGGGCAGATTGGCTAATAAAATGCTTTGTCATTAATATTTTCCCTTCAGGAGAGGAAGAGACAAGATTAGTGTGTATTTATTTATTTATTTATTTATTTATTTTTGAGACAGAATTCCGTTCTTGTTACCCAGGCTGGAGTGCAATGGCACTATCTCAGCTCACGGCAACCTCTGCCTCCTGGGTTTAGGCAATTCTCCTTTCTCAGCCTCCTGAGTAGCTGGGATTACAGGCACATGCCACCATGCCCAGCTAATTATTTTGTATTTTTAGTAGAGGCGGGGTTTCACCATGTTGACCAGGATGGTCTCGATCTCTTGACCTCGTGATCCACCCGCCTCAGCCTCCAAAGTGCTGGGATTACAGGCGTGAGCCACTGTGCCCGGCAGATTAGTACATTTTTGTAAAGTCTTCTTCCAGCCTGCCATAAAACATGGCTAAATTTTTCTTCTTCCTTTGTGTAACCATGCACGCTTTATCATAATTCTGCCTTATTTATTCCCTTTATTATTCCTCCAAGGAGAGTCTCAAGAAATTTGGCCTAGTTGTTTATTACCACAGTGGTGTTATAGTTCCAATTAGGATCAATAATGGAAACTGTTTCTGGGCCTGAGTGATTGTCCTGAAGGTTTCAGGTGAATAATTTGTCCACTTTCTGCTGGGTGGTCTCCAAAGATATGTCCCTTTTCTGAAGGGATGCAACAGGTTGCCAGAATAAATTGAACATCTCTCCATGAGAGATCAGTTTGAAGCACATCTGCAAATTCTCTAAGATTCTCAGAATAGCTTCCTAGCTTCTTCTTACAGTGTTGTGTGTCAGTTACAGAGAAGGGGACCTGCATTGAAACTGGCCCCGCAGCTTCTGCTACCCTGTGGGGTAGCAAGGCTGGAGAGAGAGTTAAATACAGTGTTCCCTCTGAGTATGAGGTTACCTTAGGAGCGTCCCTGGTGTTTGCTCCTGGGTTTTAGCCTCAGGAGCACTTGTAAAGGGGCTATGTAGGGATGGTCGTTGCTCATCCTGAAAACCATGTAGGCCTGTGAAAGAAAGTCATCTACAATATCTACTTCTGCCTTAGAACTAGCCTTTGGCGTGTGGGTTTTGGGAGTTTCACAGATTGTTGGGTTTTGGTATAGGGTCATGAAGGTCTGTACCTATGAGATTTCTGACCATTGGCCCTGCCTCTTGCAAAATAGGCCTAATTGCAGGATAGTGTCATAATTAATGCTACCATTGACTGCCCATTGTTCTAAACTGGGCAGCTCATAATAGGGCCAGGCAGTATTGCAGAAAAATATTATACATTTTACCCCACTTAAAGCAAATTTTTAATTCTCTTAGGCAATAATACATTTCCTTTCATAAGTCACTTCCTCGTCCACCATGCACCCCGAAGGCCACCTGCAACATGCCTGGACCCTCTGACTTACATAATCTTTTTGCATAGCTTGGTAGGTTTTTTTGCCCATAGGCAGTTGAGTGGGGGAAGGGAAGACTTTAGCATAAGAAGAAGGTTTAAGTCTCCTGAAATGTGTTGGTTCACCCTGGTCGAGCTGCCACTGCCAACTGTGTAACATGTAGGGATCAGGGAGTATAACTGGAAAGTTGAGAAAGTCTCTCCCTTCTGGACAGGACAGCCATCCCTGTGTGCTCCTTGGCCTTCAGAGAACACCAGAGAGTGGCTCTGGCCAGTTTCACTCACTACCAGAAAATGGCTGCTGGAAGGCTGAAAAAGGAGAAAAGGAAAAGGACTCAGAAAAATGACAAAAGCAGTAGGACTCAGAAAAACAAAAACAAAAGGACTCAGGTCCCTCACCCAAACTGAGGTTGCAGTCAGACACTTCCACATGGAAACTTTTCAGTTTTATTAAAAAGTAACCCTGGCAAGAAACTTGCAGTTGTCTTCGTTCTTACGCACTGTCCATGCTAAGTTAGAAAGGAAAAGAGAGAGAGAGAGAGAGAGAGAGAGAGAGAGAGAGAGAGAGAGAGAGACTGAGACTTCCCTGTATGTAAAAGGGGAAAGGAAAAAAATAAGTTCCAAACTTTACACCTACCTTCTCTCCTGCCTGGCTGACCAAAATGTTACCAGTAGAGGGTCTTGACTGCAAGTTGTCCAAGTTCTGGGCCTTTTGAACAAAGAATTGGACAAAACAGACAGCAAAGCAAAGAAAGAAGGAAGCAACAAAAGAACAAAACTTGGATTTATTGAAAATGAAATTACACTTCACAGGGTGAAAATGGGCCCGAACAATGGTTTAAGGGCCAGACACAGAATCTTTGTCGGTTCAAATACCCACTAGAGGTTTCTCATTGGCCACTTGTTGTTATGCTCTGATTGGTTCCAGAAAGCAACCAATCAGAGGCTAAAGAGAAGTTACACAGGTCACACTCATGCAAATATTCAATTGGTTGTGAAAGCAACCAATCAGAAGCTAAGGTGAAGTTACAAAGTTGCACTTTTATGCAAATGGTGACTCACCCCACAATCAGTCTGATTGGTTTTGGACAGCCAATTTCCTGTATGCCCAACAGAAAAGGTGGGGATTTGCAAAGGGTATAGCCTCTGGTCTTTTTGTTACTTAGAGGTGGAAAGTTAGTTTTTTTTTCCATTTAGGTATAGGAATTCGGTATGAAATGGTCTTAGGTTCCCTTCCTCCAGACCCTATTCCCCTGCCTCATTAGTACATATGTGCAAGTTGGTTTCCAAATGCAGACTTATTTGGACGTTGCTGCCTTCTGTTTATCCTGTAAACTTCAAAGAGCCAGCAAATGATATGAAAAATGGTAGTCTTCATTTGACCTAGAAGTGTTTGTATTGTGACAAGAGTGCTGAGTGTAAGGGACTCCATGCTATGCCTGCTTTCTCTAAGCTAATCATGAGCCCAAGAAGAGCAAGATCAGCATTGATAGGGAACTTGTTTACACATTCATGGTTGGGCACAGTGGCTTATGACTGTCATCCCAGCACTGTGGGAGGCTGAGGTGCGTGGTCACTAGAGGTCGGGAGTTTGAGAGCAGCCCGGCAAACATGGTGAAACCCTGTCTCTACTAAAAACACACACACATACACACACACACACACACACACACATACACACACACACAATTAGCCGGGGATGGTGGAAGATGCCTGTATAATCCCAGCAAATCAGAAGGCTGAGGCAAGAGAATTGCCTAAACCCGGGAGGTGGAGGTTGCAGTGAGCTGAGATCATGCCACTGGACACCAGCCTGCACGACAGAGTGAGACTCCATCTCAGAGCAACAAACAAACCCTTCATGACCCCTTCCTAAGTTTGAAGAATTACATCACAGAAAGTGGGGCCACAGTTTCCAAGTATGTTTTAAGCTCATTATAGCTTTAGAGGCAATACTTAGCTAAGTGGTTATCAGCCAGGTTTCTTTTTTAATTTTTTTTTGAGGTGGGATCTTGCTCTGTGTCCAGGCTGGAGTGGTGTAGTGGTGCAATTTTGGCTCACTGCCACTTCTGCCTCCTGGGTTCAAGTGATTCTCGTGCCTCAGCCTCCTGAGTAGCTGGGGTTACGGGCATGTGTCAACATGCTAGGCTAATTTTTGTATATTTAGTATAGATGGGGTTTCACCATGTGGGCCAGGTTGGTCTTGAATTCCTGACCTCAAGTGATCTACCTGCCTCAGCCTCCCAAAGTTTTAGAATTACAGGTGTAATTCATGATTCCCAGCCCAGCTCAGGTTTTCAGTTAAGATTACATGATCAATTTGCAGAAATATCTACTTACATCCTATCCACAGGTCTGTTTATTGTCCTGGGTGGAGGAGGTATCGTTTTCTTTTTTATTTTTTGTTTTTTGAGACAGTCTAGCTCTTTCGCCCAGGCAGTGGTGTGATCTCGGCTCACTGCAACATTCGCCTGCCAGTTTTAAGCGATTCTTGTGCCTCGGCCTTCCCAAGTAGCTGAGATTACAGGCCCACATCATTATGTGCAGCTAATTTATATATTTTTAGTAGAGTTGGGGGTTTTACCGTGTTGGCCAGGTTTGTCTCAACCTCCTGACCTCAGGTGATCTGCCCACTTTGGCCTCCCAAAGTGCTGGGATTATAGGGCTGTGCCACTGTGTCCAGCCTGGCCAAGGTTTTTTTTTTTTTTGAGACAATATCTTGCTTTGTCACCAGGCTGGAGTGCAGTGGCATGATCTCAGCTCATTGCAGCTTCTACCTCCTGGGTTCAAGCAATTCTCATGCCTCAGCCTCCTAAATAGCAGGCATGTACCACCACACTCAGCTAATTACTTTTTTTGTATTTTTCTATATTTTAAAAAGATGGGTTTCACCATGTTGGGCAGGCTGGTCTTGAACTCCCGACCTCAGGTGATCCACTCTTCTCGACCTCCCAGAGTGGTAAAATTACAGGCGTGAGCCTCCGTGTTTAGCCCTTTTTTTGTATTTTTTAAGTAGAGACGAGTTTTCACCACATTGGCCCAGATGGTCTCGAACTCCTGACCTCGTGATTTACCTGCCTTGGCCTCCCAAAGTGCTGGGATTACAATGGTGAGCCACTGCACCCAGTCCATGTTGTTTTAATTAAATGCATCATGTGACTCTAAGGTGAGGCCAGAATCAAGTATGTGGGGTTCAAGATACATTCATGAGAATTAAGTTTCACCTCTGCACTAAAGAGTGGTCAGAGGGCTGGTTCTGTTTGGTTTGGTAGTGACAGGAAAGTGTGACCCATATTTTCATTACTGTAGAAGAAATTGCTGGTTTCCATGGCAGAAGAAAGCACCTGAGGATCAAAAACAAACTTTTGGGCCAGACGCAGTGGCTCACACCTGTAATCCAAGCACTATGGGAAGCCGAGGTGGGCGGATCACGAGGTCAAGGGATCGAGACCATCCTGGCCAACATGGTAAAACCATGTCTCTACTAAAAATACAAAAATTAGCTGGGTGTCGTGGCACACACCTGTGGTCCCAGCTACTCGGGAGGCTGAGGCAGAAGAATCTGTTAAACCCAGGAAACGAAGGTTGCAGTGAGCCGAGATTGGCCACGGCACTCCAGCCTGGCGATGGAGCAAGTCTCCGTCTCAAAAAAAAAAAAAAAAAAAGAAATTTTTACTTTTATCTTTGTGGAGCAGCTCAGTGTTCCTGAATCTCTTCTGGTATAAAGAACAGAAATGGGTGGACTTTTTCTGCGAGTCTTGTTCCTTCTGCCTGTGGGTGTGGTGGTAGCAGGTAAATATGTGGTGCTGACACCTTTAAAGGCATATTCTCCAGATGCACGTGTGATTTGTTCAGAGAATTGCTTCTGAAAAGAATTTTCAGAGAAAGAGGAAAAAAACGACTTACTTTTTGTTAAACATGCCTCAAATCAAGAGCTGTGTTTTCTCCTCTACCTGGAATGCCATGCATTTAATACTTGCAAACTTTGACTTTTAAAAAGTTTAATGATAGGAATCTCTGAAAAATATTTCCTTTCTCTCAGTCTTCTCTACATTAAGGCTTCTTATATGCCATGCAGAATTTTCACCATTATTTTATAATCTGCAATATTAAAAATTTTTCAGGTGGCTGTTGGACAAGGGAAGGTGTGGAAACTCATGATTTCTGTTGGGAAAAGCTGGGGTTTTTAGTAAATATGGAGAACATCTAATGTTGAAGTTCCACCTGTGTTCTCCATTAGCTCTATTCAGAACACTATTAAGAAAATGCTTATTTAAACAAGGTAGTCTTTACTATATGGAAACTTCTGAAGCACTAAAAAAGGTACACGTTTGTGTTTATGCCCTTAATTATATATGTTATTTATTTTTATTTTGTTGTTGTTGTTGTTTTTTTTTTTGTTTCTGTTTTTGAGATGACATCTTACTCTTTGCTGCCCAGGCTGAAATGCAATGGAGCGATCTCGGCTCACCATAACCTCCGCCTTTTGGGTTCAAGCAATTATTTTGTCTCAGCCTCCTGAGTAGCTGGGCTTAGAGGCATGTGCAGTGGCACATTTTGTATTTTTTATTTTTAGTAGAGATGGGGTTTCTCCGTGTTGATCAGGCTGGTCTCCTGACCTCAGGTGATCTGCCCACCTCAGACTCCCAAAGTGCTGGGATTACAGGCATGAGCCACCTCACTTGGTCTATTACATATGTTATTATTTAGAAAATTATTCTATACACACTGATGTTGTGCCTCTGGTGCCACTCTGTTTTCTCAGGGTTAGAGAACACATTAGGAAATATGTCTGTGTTCAAATTTATTTTATTGGATAATTTCTGTCACTCCTACAAGTCAGAACCTGTTCTTGTTACTCTCTCATTTTACCTTGTTTCAAATTATAAATTCTGTTGGCTACCTGATTATGTTTGCGTGTGTGTGTTTTTTAGGGACTGTTGACATTTAGGGATGTGGCCATAGAATTTTCTCTGGAAGAGTGGCAATGCCTGGACACTGCACAGCGGAATTTATATAAAAATGTGATTTTAGAAAACTACAGAAACCTTGTCTTCCTGGGTAAGGATAATTTCAACACACAGTTTCTAACATACCCTAAATATTTTATTTCTCTTATTTCTAAAATGTATTTTGGTAATATATGCTTTCCATAAATGAGTTTCAGGTCCCCGTTTTTAAGAAACTCTTAAGGATTTATATAAATAGAAAAAAGCTTCTTCAATATGTTTTATTTTTATTTATGTATTTATTTTTTTCTTTAGAGATCGAGTTTTGCTCTTGTTACCCAGGCTGGAGTGTAATGGCGTGATCTCAGCTCACCGCAACCTACACCTCCTGGGTTCAGGCAATTCTCCTTTCTCAGCCTCCCGAATAGCTTGGATTACAGGCATGCGCCACCATGCTCAGCTAATATTTTGTATTTTTAGTAGAGACGGGGATTCACCATGTTGACCAGGATTGTCTTGATCTCTTGACCTCGTGATCCACCCGTCTCGGCCTCCCAAAGTGCTGGGATTACGGGCGTGAGCCACTGCGCCTGGCCTAATATGTTTTATTTTGACGTGAATTTACCACATTTTTAAACTGATCTGTGTCATTCATTCTAGATTAGTGGTAATTTGAGAAATTTAGTGACATATTGTTGCCCACACCTAAAAATCTAATTGCCAACACCAAGTTTTGACTCAGTATAATGAGTAATGAAATGTAGAATATTTTTTTAAATATTTAAAAATTTCTGTTATACGTTGGACTATTTTATTACGTCATCTTTACTGAGCACATGACTAGATTGGTAATTAAAGAATATGAGCAAGATTCATGTTAGTTATTTTTAATTGAACAGGTATTGCTGTCTCTAAACCAGACCTGATCACCTGTCTGGAGCAAGAAAAGGAGCCTTTGATTATGAAAAGAGAGGAGATGGCAGATGAACCCCCAGGTGAGTGAGAGTAAAAGTGAATACAACACATGACACAGATGAGGGTCCAAAGGTCAAAGAGAAAGCCAGTTCTTAGAATAGCAATTTGGGAATCTGTGTTTTAAAGAGAATAGTTTCTGGAAAAGCTGAGTTTTTAAATTTGTTCTCACATTTGAGCATTTTCTGTCGTATGCTTTTAAATTCTCTAAGGTTTCTATTTACTTTTTTGGTAATTTTCCTTCAAGTTTTCAGTGAGAACCAATGTCCTCTTCATGGCATATAAGAGACTCTGCAATCTGAATGCTTATTCAATTTTTTTTGAGACACAGAAATATCTGCATAATTTTGAGCAACTTGATGTTAAATAATTTTTTTTAATAATTTTTTTGGCATCATGTCTGAAACGTATGAGAAGTGGTTTCTTTACCTTTTTCTTTTTGAGACAGAGCATTACTCTGTTGCCCATGCTACATCACAGTGGCACAATCTCATTTCACTGCGACTCTCCCTGCTGGGTTTAAGCATTTCTTCTGCCTCAGCCTCCCGAGTAGCTGGGATTACATGTGTGTGCCACTACACCAGGCTAATTTTGTATTTCTAGTAGAGATGGGGTTTCACCATGTTGGCCAGGCCGGTCTTGAACTCCTGCCCTCAAGTAATTTGTCTGCCTCAGCTTCCCAAAGTGCTGGGATTGCAGGTGTGAGCCACTGTTCCCAGCCTTTTTTTTCCTGCACATTTTATCTTGTTTGTATTTCTATAACCTTCAAATGTAGTCTTGAAATTTTAAGGTATGCTATTTTTGTGCCGGGCATGGTGGCTCACGCCTATAATCCCAGCACTTTGGGAGGCGGAGGTGGTAGATTACAAGGTCAAGAGATCGAGATTATCTTGGTCCACAAGGTGAAACTCTGTCTCTACTAATATACAAAAAATTAGCTGGGCATGGTGGTGCATGCCTGTAATTCCAGCTACTCGGGAGGCTGAGGCAGGAGAATTGCTTGAACCCAGGAGGCGGAGGTTGCGGTGAGCCGAGATCGTGCCATTGCACTGCAGTCTGGGTAGCAAGAGCGAAACTCCGTCTCAAAAAAATAAAAAATTGAATAAAGTATGCTATGTTTCTGCTTCTTTTCTTTCCTCATGCTTTTTTTGACTATTTAAAGTATATCATAGTTTCATGTAAATTTTACATTTATGTTTTTTATTACTGTGAAAAAAAAATGCCACTGGAATTTTGATAGGAAGTTTATTGAATCTATAGGTTACTTAGAATAACATGACACTTTAATAATATTTATTATTTCAATTTATAGACATAAATATCTTCAAATTTATTCATGTCTTTTTTTTTTTTTTATTGGATTTTAGGTTTTGGGGTACATGAGCAGAGCATGCAAGACAGTTGTGTAGGAACACACATGGCAGTGTGCTTTTCTTTCCTTCTTTCCTTCACCCACATTTGGCATTTCTCCCCAGGCTATCCCTCCCCACCTCCCCCTCCCACTGGCCCTCCCCTTTTCCCCCCAATAGACCCCAGTGTTTAGTACTCCCCTTTCTGTGTCCATGTGTTCTCATTTTTCATCACCCGCCTATGAGTGAGAATATGCAGTGTTTCATCTTCCGTTCTTGTGTCAGTTTGCTGAGGATGACATTCTCCAGATTCATCCATGTCCCTACAAACGACACAAACTCATCATTTCTGATTGCTGCATAATATTCCATGGTGTATATGTGCCACATTTTTCCAATCCAGTCTATTATCAATGGGCATTTGGGTTGATTCCAGGTCTTTGCTATTGTAAACAGTGCTGCAATGAACATTCGTGTACATGTGTCCTTATAGTAGAACGATTTATAGTCTTTTGGATATATACCCAGTAATGGGATTGCTGGGTCAAATGGAATTTCTATTTCTAAGGCCTTGTGGAATCGCCACACTGTCTTCCACAATGGTTGAACTAATTTACACTCCCACCAGCAGTGTAAAAGTGTTCCTTTTTCTCCACATCCTCTCCAGCATCTGTTGTCTCCAGATTTTGTAATGATCGCCATTCTAACTGGCGTGAGATGGTATCTCAATGTGGTTTTGATTTGCATCTCTCTGATGACCAGTGACGATGAGCATTTTTTCATATGATTGTTGGCCTCATATATGTCTTCTTTCGTAAAGTGTCTGTTCATATCCTTTGCCCACTTTTGAATGGGCTTGTTTGTTTTTTTCCTGTAAATCCGTTTGAGTTCTTTGTAAATTCTGGATATCAGCCCTTTGTCAGATGGGTAAACTGCAAAAATTTTTTCCCATTCTGTTGGTTGCCGATCCACTCTAGTGACTGTTTCTTTTGCCGTGCAGAAGCTGTGGAGTTTCATTAGGTCCCATTTGTCTATTTTGGCTTTTGTTGCCAATGCTTTTGGTGTTTTGTTCATGAAGTCCTTGCCTACTCCTATGTCCTGGATAGTTTTGCCTAGATTTCCTTCTAGGGTTTTTATGGTGCCAGGTCTTATGTTTAAGTCTTTAATCCATCTGGAGTTAATTTTAGTGTAAGGTGTCAGGAAGGGGTCCAGTTTCTGCTTTCTGCACATGGCTAGCCAGTTTTCCCAACACCATTTATTAAACAGGGAATCCTTTCCTCCTTGCTTGTTTTTGTCAGGTTTATCAAAGATTGTATAGTTGTAGATATGTTGTGTTGCCTCCGGTGCCTCCGTTTTGTTCCATTGGTTTGTATCTCTGTTTTGGTACCAGTACCATGCTGTTTTGATTACTGTAGCCTTGTAGTATAGTTTGAAATCCGGTAGTGTGATGCCCCCCGCTGTGTTCTTTTTGCTTAGAATTGACTTGGCTATGCGGGCTCTCTTTTGGTTTCATATGAAGTTCATGGTGGTTTTTTCCAGTTCTGTGAAGAAAGTCAATGGTAGCTTGATGGGGATAGCGTTTATTCTGTAAATTACTTTGGGCAGTATAGCCATTTTCACGATGTTAATTCTTCCTAACCATGAACCTGGAATGTTTCTCCATCTGTTTGTGTCCTCTCTGATTTCGTTGAGTAGTGGTTTGTAGTTCTCCTTGAAGAGGTCCCTTACGTTCCTTGTGAGTTGTATTCCAAGGTATTTTATTCCTTTTGTAGCAATTGCGAATGGCAGTTCGTTCTTGATTTGGCTTTCTTTAAGTCTGTTATTGGTGTAGAAGAATGCTTGTGATTTTTGCACATTGATTTTATATCCTGAGACTTTGCTGAAGTTGCTTATCAGTTTCAGGAGTTTTTGGGCTGAGGTGATGGGGTCTTCTAGGTATACTATCATGTCGTCTGCAAATAGAGACAATTTGGCTTCCTCCTTTCCTATTTGAATACCCTTTATTTCTTTTTCTTGCCTGATTGCTCTGGCTAGAACTTCCAGAACTATATTGAATAGGAGTGGTGAAAGAGGGCATCCTTGTCTAGTGCCAGACTTCAAAGGGAATGCTTCCAGTTTTTGCCCATTCAGTATGATATTGGCTGTTGGTTTGTCATAAATAGCTTTTATTACTTTGAGATACGTTCCATCGATACCGAGTTTATTGAGGGTTTTTAGCATAAAGGGCTGTTGAATTTTGTCAAATGCCTTCTCTGCGTCAATTGAGATAATCATGTGGTTTTTGTTTTTGGTTCTGTTTATGTGGTGAATTACGTTGATAGACTTGCGTATGTTGAACCAGCCTTGCATCCCCGGGATGAATCCTACTTGATCATGGTGAATAAGTTTTTTGATTTGCTGTTGCATTCGGCTTGCCAATATTTTATTGAAGATTTTTGCATCTATGTTCATCATGGATATTGGCCTGAAGTTTTCTTTTCTTGTTGGGTCTCTGCCGGGTTTTGGTATCAGGATGATGTTGGTCTCGTAAAATGATTTGGGAAGTATTCCCTCTTTTTGGATTGTTTGAAATAGTTTTAGAAGGAATGGTACCAGCTCCTCTTTGTGTGTCTGGTAGAATTCGGCTGTGAACCCGTCTGGACCTGGGCTTTTTTTGTGTGGTAGGCTCTTAATTGCTGCCTCGACTTCTGACCTTGTTATTGGTCTATTCATAGTTTCAGCTTCCTCCTGGTTTAGGCTTGGGAGGATGCAGGAGTCTAGGAATTTATCCATTTCTTCCAGGTTTATTAGTTTATGTGCATAGAGTTGTTTGTAATATTCTCTGATGATGGTTTGAATTTCTGTGGAATCTGTGGTGATTTCCCCTTTATCATTTTTTATTGCATCTATTTGGTTGTTCTCTCTTTTATTTTTAATCAATCTGGCTAGTGGTCTGTCTATTTTGTTGATCTTTTCAAAAAACCAGCTCTTGGATTTATTGATTTTTTGAAGGGTTTTTCGTGTCTCAATCTCCTTCAGTTCAGCTCTGATCTTAGTTATTTCTTGTCTTCTGCTGGGTTTTGAGTTTTTTTGATCTTGCTCCTCTAGCTCTTTCAATTTTGATGATAGGGTGTCAATTTTGGATCTCTCCATTCTCCTCATATGGACACTTATTGCTATATACTTCCCTCTAGAGACTGCTTTAAATGTGTCCCAGAGGTTCTGGCATGTTGTGTCTTCGTTCTCATTGGTTTCGAAGAACTTCTTTATTTCTGACTTCATTTCATTATTTACCCAGTCAACATTCAAGAGCCAGTTGTTCAGTTTCCATGAAGCTGTGTGGTTCTGGATTGGTTTCTGTATTCTGAGTTCTAATTGATTGCACTATGGTCTGAGAGGCTGTTTGTTATGATTTCAGTTGTTTTGCATTTGTTGAGCAGTGCTTTACTTCCAATTATGTGGTCAATTTTTGAGTAGGTGTGATGTGGTGCTGAGAAGAATGTGTATTCTGTGGATTTGGATGGAGAGTTCTGTAAATGTCTATCAGGTTTGCTTGCTCCAGGTCTGAGTTCAAGCCCTGGATAACCTTGTTGATTTTCTGTCTGGTTGATCTGTCTAATATTGACAGTGGAGTGTTAAAGTCTCCCACTATTATTGTGTGGGAGTCTAAGTCTCTTTGTAAGTCATTAAGAACTTGCCTTATGTATCTGGGTGCTCCTGCATTGGGTCCATATATTTTTAGGATCGTTAGCTCTTCTTGTTTTATCGATCCTTTTACCATTATGTAATGTCCTTCTTTGTCTCTTTTGATCTTTGTTGCTTTAAAGTCTATTTTATCAGAGTTGAGAATTACAACTCCTGCTTTTTTTTGCTGTCTATTTGCTTGGTAAATCTTCCTCCATCCCTTTATTTTGAGCCTTTGTGTATCCTTGCATGTGAGATGGGTTTCCTGGATACAGCACACTGATGGGTTTTGGATTTTTATCCAATTTGCCAGTCTGTGTCTTTTGATTGGTGCATTTAGTCCATTTACATTTAGGGTTAATATTGTTATGTGTGAATTTGATACTGCCATTTTGATGCTAAGTGGCTGTTTTGCCCGTTAGTTGTTGTAGATTCTTCATTATGTTGATGCTCTTTAGCATTCAGTGTGATTTTGGAATGGCTGGTACTGGTTGTTCCTTTCTATGTGTAGTGCCTCTTTTAGGAGCTCTTGTAAAGCAGGCCTGGTGGTGACAAAATCTCTGAGTACTTGCTTGTTCGCAAAGGATTTTATTCTTCCTTCACTTCTGAAGCTCAGTTTGGCTGGATATGAAATTCTGGGTTGAAAGTTCTTTTCTTTAAGAATGTTGAATATTGGCCCCCACTTTCTTCTGGCTTGTAGTGTTTCTGCCAAGAGATCTGCTATGAGTCTGATGGGCTTCCCTTTGTGGGTAACTCGACCTTTCTCTCTGGCTGCCCTTAGTATTTTCTCCTTTATTTCAACCTTGTTGAATCTGATGATTATGTGTCTTGGGGTTGCTCTTCTTGCGGAATATCTTTGTGGTGTTCTCTGTATTTCCTGCATTTGAGTGTTGGCCTGTCTTGCTAGGTGCGGGAAGTTTTCCTGGATGATGTCCTGAAGAGTATTTTCCAGCTTGGATTCATTCTCTTCGTCCCCTTCTGGTACACCTATCAAACGTAGGTTAGGTCTTTTCACATAGTCCCACATTTCTTGGAGACTTTGTTCATTCCTTTTTGTGCTTTTTTCTCTAATCTTGGTTTCTCATTTAATTTCATTGAGTTGGTCTTCGACTTCAGATATTCTTTCTTCTGCTTGGTCAATTCGGCTATTGAAACTTGTGCATGCTTCGCGAAGTTCTCGTATTGTGTTTTTCAGCTCCTTTAATTCATTCATATTCCTCTCTAAGTTATCCATTCTTGTTATCATTTCCTCATATCTTTTTTTAAGTTCCTTAGTTTCTTTGCATTGATTTAATACATGTTCTGTTAGCTCACAAAAGTTTCTCATCCACCTTCTGAAGTCTAATTTCGTCACAGTCATTCTCCGTCCAGCTTTGTTCCCTTGCTGGTGAGGAGTTTTGGTCCTTTCTAGGAGGTGAGGTGTTCTGGTTTCGGGTGTTTTCCTCCTTTTCGCTGGTTTCTTCCCATCTTTATGGGTTTAACATCCGCTTGTCGTCTGCGTAGTTGCTGACTTTTCGATTGGGTCTCTGAGTGGACACCCAGATTGTTGATGATGAAGTATTTCTGGTACTTGGTTTTCCTTCTACCAGCCTAGCCCCTTCGCTGTACGACTGCTGAGGTCCACTCCAGGCCCTGCTTGTCTGGGCTGCACCTCTAGCAGCTGTGGCACAGTGAGGGATGCCACCCATTTCTTTTTCTGCTATCTTTGTCCCAGGATGATGCCTGCCAAATGTCAGTCTTTTGGATATAGAGGGGTCAGGGAGCTGCTTGAGGAGACAGTCTGTTCTTTTTAGGAGCTCAGTTGCTGAGCTGTGAGCTCTGTTGTTCATTCAGGGCTGTTAGGCTGCTATGTTTGATTTTGCTGCAACAGAGCTCATTAAAAAACACCCTTTTTTTCCAAATGCTCTGTGTTGGGGGGTTCGGGCTTTATTTTTCGATGTCCGTTGAGGTGTCCTGCCCAGCTAGAAGGCAGACTAGCCACTGTTTGCCTGCCGAGTCTCCGCCCTGCTGTTGTGTGATTCGCCCTGTTCCTGCAGGCTCTTCTGTGGTCTCCGCCACACCCTGCGGCGGAGTCTCTTCATTGTAGCGTGTTGGCTCGGCAACGGCAGGCTGCGTCAGCAGTGGGCGTGTATCTCAGTCGGGACGGGTTGCCTCGGCAATGGGAGGCTGCGTCCGCAGTGGGCGTGTATCTCAGTCGGGACGGGTTGCCTCGGCAACGGGAGGCTGCGTCCGCAGTGGGCGTGTATCTCAGTAGGGACGGGTTGCCTTGGCAACGGCTGACTGCGTCAGCAGTGGGCGTGTATCTCAGTTGGGGCGGGTTGCCTCGGTAGTGGTGGACGCCCCTCCCCTCCAGAGCGTCTCAGACCGTCTGCTCGGGATAGTTTCAAATCGCGGTTTTGTTCGTCCCACTGGGCACCCCGAATGCTCTATCCCTGCAATCCCCTGGGCTGGCCTACTGTCCAAGTCTCGTTCAGTCTCAAGTCCAGCCCTCTCAAGTCTGAGGTTGCCAGTTCAACAGGGCACCCGGACAAGCGCGCCCTGTGGGGATTGCTGGGTAGGGCCGGCCACCGCCGCCCCGGCTGCCGGCTTTGCCAGGCAGACTTACTGCCTGGCATCCCATGTCTTTCTTATACTTGGGAGTTTCCCCGTTCTGTGGGCAACAAAGATCAGTCTGGAAATGCAACTCCGACTCACCTCTTTGCGGATTCAACAAGAGCTCCAATCCTGGGTTGTTCTCACAGTGCCATCTTGAGCAATTCTCTAATTTTTGTATCTTTAGTAGAGACGGGGTTTCACCTCATTCATCAGGATGGTCTCGATCTCTTAACCACGTGATCCACCCGCCTCGGCCTCCCAAAGTGCTGGGATTATAGGCGTGAGCCACCGTGCCCGGCTGGTTTATGTCTTTTTTAATTTCTTTCATTTAGATATTTCTCATTGTAAAAATTTTGTACCTCCTTGGTTAAATTTGTTTTTAGAAATTTATTATTTTAACGCTGTTATAAATAAGATTTTTACTTCTACTTTATCAGAGAGTTTAAGCTTATGGAACCTTAGCTTGTATGTTAATTTTATATTTTTCTAATTTACTGAGTATAGTTAGTAGTTTAAACAAATTTTAATTGTACTGTTTGTGTTTATATATGTGATTATGAGCTACCACCAGCAACTTTTAACTTATTTGTCTTTAATTTCAATTGCTCTTTTTCATTTCTTAACTAATCTGCTATATACTTTCAGCGTTACGTTAAACTAGCAGCATTGGCAATGGGCACAATATAGTTTTGCATTGGCATCTGTGTACAGGAGGAGAAAACACCTCAAGTGTATTGTTGTTGTTGATTTTGTTTTTTTTGAGACGGAGTTTCACTCTTATTACCCAGACTAAAGTGCAATGGCACAATCTCATTTCAGCACAACCTTCTCCTCCTGAGTTCAGGCAATTCTTTTGCCTCAGCCTCCTGAGTAGCTGGGATTACAGGTACACGCCACCATGGTCAGCTAATTTTTTGTATTTTTAGGAGAGATGGGGTTTCATCATGTTGACCCAGCCAATTTTTTTTTTTTTTTGAGGTGATGTCTCGCTATCACCCAGGCTTGAGTGCAATGGCATGATCTCAGCTCACTACAACCTCCCCCTCCCGGGTTCAAGTGATTCTCCTGCCTCAGCCTTTTGTGTAGCTGAGATTACCGGTGTATGCCACCCCACCTTGCTTATTTTTTGTATTTTTAGTAGAAAGCGGGTTTCACTGTGTCAACCAGGATGGTCTCTGTCTCCTAAACTCGTGATCCACCCACCTTGGCCTCCCAAAGTTCTAGGATTATAGGTTTGACCCACTGCACCCAGCTCAAGTTTTTATTAACTAATTTCAGAAGGTTTTTTTTTTTTAAATGATAAGTTGGATTTTATTAAGGTCAAAATTTTTTACTTTGTGACAGACACTATTAAAAGAATTAAGAGTGGGTGCAGTGGCTCACGTTTGTAATCCGAGCACTTTGGCAGGCTGAGGAGGGTAGATCATGAGGTCAGGAGATGGAGACCATCCTGGCCAACATGGTGAAACCCTGTCTCCACTTTTAAAAGCCAAAATTAGGTGGCATGTGCCTGTAATGCCAGCTACTTGGGAGGCTGCGGCAGGAGAATTGCCTGAACCCAGGAGGCAGAGGTTGCAGTGAGCCAAAATCATGCCAGTGCGCTGCAGCCTGGGCAACAGAGGGAGACTCCATATAAGAGTAAGAACATGCAGTGTTTGGTTTTCTGTTTTTGTGTCAGTTTGCTGAGAATGATGGTTTCCAGCTTCATTCATGTCCCTGCAAAGGACATGAACTTATTCTTTTTTTTTGGCTGCATAGTATTCCATGGTGTACATGTGCCATATTTTCTTTACATAAACAAAAATTCTTAGAGATCCCAGTTAAGTATGAAGAGGATAAGTGGTTCTGGGACCACTTCTTTTGTTTGACCCTAAGGGTGATGGGATGCCCTGTGGGTTTTTAGTAGAGAGGGGTTGTAGCTTTGTCATAAGGCTGCTTGGTCTAGGGTCTACCTTTAGTTGGCTTGTTATAAGATACTTGCATAGTTTAAATTTTCATTTTATTTTTCAGACAGACTGAATTTTGTGGGGAGGACTTTGTTCTGTAGGGCAGACACTAGTCCAGGTTTCTGCAGTTTGGTCTGCATATCATGGGCCTTATATCAAAATGTGGATGATTACGGCTTTCAGCGAGTACCAGAAAGGATCTTTCTAGGTCACTGGGTGGATTTCTATGTAGGCAGAACTGACCATAAACTGTGGCTCAGGGAGCTGGAACTGAGTCATTGAACTGCTTCAGAGACCAAAGTAAAGGCCAAGGTCTGCAGGCCTGCCCGAGTGGGTATAAATGGGTATCTTCCCACCAGCCTCTGAAAAAGCAGGATCTTTCCCAGACTTTGGCTGGGAAGAGTTTGAGATGGTTATATAGTAAGTTTAGATTTCTCAGTGGGACCAAGTTGGGTGGGCCATGTCCTAGTCTGTAGTTAGGAACGGGATCCTGTAGTTTGCACCTAGGGCCTGAATGAGGTCACGCCTTCTGAAAAGACTTTTCAATCTTGGGCTGTATGAGAGTTCCACAAGTCTCTCTCTGGATCTCAAAGCTATCAAAGGCACTTATTTTGAGATGCAGTCTTGCTACATAATTCAGGCTGGTTTTGAAATCCTAACCTGAAGCAGTTCTCTAAACTCAATGTACCGTGTATCTTTCATTGCAGGTGTGAGCCATGATACCTGGCTGTCTCATAAAGGCATTTTTGTCAGGGATGGCTGACAGATTGTCTTGCTGTGCAGGAGATAACAAATTAGGGCACCTTTTATTCTGCCATCTTACTGATTTCATTCTCCCTATATACTTCTATTCTCCATTTTCTATTTCAAATTTGTCTGGAATTTTAGATTCAGAAATTTAGAACAAATGCTAGAATTTACATGTAATACCTGAAGTAAATTAGATAATTAGTAGGTGCTCCATATTTACTAAAACAGTTACTTGCAAATTTGAGCTCGCTGTAGGAAAAAATAACTCCATGATTTGCACCCACTTTCTCCAGCCTAATAATATATACCTAAATAATATATTTTCACATATGTGTTTTGTATATCAGACACTCTAACCATATTCTGCAATATATGTTTTTATATATTTAACACTGATATATGTTTAGCATTATATATATATTTAGCAATGTAAGGCTAATTTTTCCTTCTAAAGTTGGACTACAGCAGTTTCATTTTGTGTAAGAATAGCATGTATTTAAAACATAAAATTATCGCTGTTTTTTTTTTTTTTTTTATTAAGATGGAGTCTTGTTCTGGTGGCCAGCCTGTAGTGTAGTGGTGCAATTTCGGCTCACTGAAACTTCCACCTCCCAGATTCAAGTGATTCTCCTGCCTCAGCCTCCTTACTAGCTGGGACTATGGGCCCTCACCACCACGCCCTGCTAATTTTTGTATTTTTAGTAGAGACCAGGTTTTACCATGTTGGCCAGGCTGATCTTAAACTCCTGACCTCAGGTGATCCACCTGCCTCAACCCCCAAAGTGCTGGGATTAGAGGTGTAAGCCACCACGCCCAGCCTTCTAGTTTTTTTAGATGATTATTTATTAAAATTTTTCAGAGGCTGGGCGCGGTGGCTCAAGCCTGTAATCCCAGCACTTTGGGAGGCCGAGTCGGGTGGATCACGAGATCAAGAGATGAGACCATTCTGGTCAACATGGTGAAACCCCGTCTCTACTAAAAATACAAAAAATTAGCTGGGCATGGTGGCACGTGCCTGTAATCCCAGCTACTCAGGAGGCTGAGGCAGGAGAATTACCTGAACCCAGGAGACGAAGGTTGCGGTGAGCCAAGATTGTGCCATTGCACTCCAGCCTGGGTAACAAGAGCGAAACTTCATCTCAAAAGAAAAAAAAGTTTCTCAGAATCTCTCGCTTATTATAATACTGAATTTTTCCTGGAATTATACTGCCATATAGCATATGCCAAGGATTCAGAATACCTGCCTTTCATGAGTACAGTTACAATCAAATATTACAGTTTCCTAGACACATTATTTTTAATGCTATATCAATGTTGCCTGCAAGATTTTATGAGTAAACATTTTTCTCTTATGAAATAGTTTTGTCATTCTGTATTTGTGCGCTTTTTCAGTTTAAAATCTGTTTATTGATGCTGGAGAGGATGTGGAGAAATAACACTTTTACACTGTTGGTGGAAGTATAAACTAGTTCAACCATTGTGGTAGACGGTGTGGCGCTTCCTCAAGGACCTAGAAATAGAAATTCCATTTAACCCAGCAATCCCATTACTGGGTATATACCCAAAGGATTATAAATCATTCTGTTATAAAGACACATGTACAGATATGTTCATAGCAACACTGTTTATAATAGCAAAGACCTGAAACCAACCCAAATACCCATCAATGATAGAGTGGACAAGGAAAACGTGGCACAGATATGCCATGGAACACTATGCAGGCATAAAAAATGATGAGTTTGTGTTTTTTGTTAGGGACACAGATTAATCTGGAAACCGTCATTTTCAGCAAACTGACACAAGAACAAAAAATCAACCACCACATGTTCTCCCTCATAGGCAGGTGTTGAACAGTGAGAACACATGGACAGAGGGAGGGGAGCACCACACACTGGGGTCTGTTGGTGGAGGCTAGGGGAGGGACAGCAGGAAGTGTGGAGGTTTGGGGGGGATAACATGGGGAGAAATGGCAGATAGAGTATGGGTGATGCAGAGATGGAAGCAGAAAACCACATTGGCATTTATGTACCTAGGCAGCAATCCTGCATCATCTGCACATGTACCCCAGAACCTAAAGTACAATTTTTAAAAATCTGTTTATTGTGGTTTTTGTTTTACCATTTTAGACAATTTGCAAAATTCTTTTGTATACTTTAAGTCAATGTTGGATTTAATTAAGAGATAAGCAAGCCATATGTTTCTCCCAGTCATATTATATATATATATGTATTTGTCTATAAATATGACCCCAATTTTGATTATGCCTTATCTTGAATGTATTCTTAGCTGATTTTCAATGGTGGTTTTATTTTGTTTAAGTGATTCGTCATGGAGATAGTCTTACTTGCATTTTGTGTTTAATTATAAATGTATATTTCTTTCATGTGAGAGATCCAATTCTGTGATTTGAAGGTAAAGATTTATGATTCTGTATTTATAAAATTTATCTTTAAAACAAAATGTTGTAAAACCACATACGATAAATTTTCTTATCTAAAATCTATTTCAGTTTATATTTCATGGTCAGGCATGGTAGTGACTCACATCTTTGATCCCAGGATTTTGGGAGGCTAAGACAGGAGAATCAACCCAAAACAGGAGGCTCAACCCAAAAGTATGACACTAGCCTGGGAAGTGTACGGAGATTCTCTTTCTGCAATAAATAAATAAATAAAAATAGCCAGGCACGGTGGTATGCACTTTCGGTCCCAGCTTCTTGGGAGATTGGTGGTGCATGATTTCTTTAACCTGAGAGTTTGAGGCTACAGTGAGCCATTATTGTGCCACTTTACTCAAAGAATGAGAACCTGTATCAAAGAAATGACACTTCAGGCAAGTTAAGCATATTTATATTGTTATGCAAACGACTTCCATAAACTTTTCATCTTGTGAAACTATAACTCGATACCCATTAAGTAATAACTACACATTTTATCCTTTTTCCAGGATAAACAAATACCCTTGTACCTTTTGTTTCAATGAATGTGACTAATTAAGATACCTCATATAAGTGGAATCATATAGTATCCATCATTTTATTACTGGCTTCGTGTGGCATAATATTCTCAAAGTTGATCTTAAAGTGTAACAAGGTTTATTTAAAGGCAAATAATATTCCAGTGTGTGTCTGTGTGTATAACTTTCTTTTTTCAGTGGCCTAGGCTGGAGTGCAGTGGCACATCTCACTCACTGCAGCCTTCACCACCTGGGTTCAAATAATTCTCCTGCCTCAATCTTTTGTGTAGCCGGGACTACAGGCATGTGCCACCACACACAGCTAATTTTTGAATATTTAGTAGAGAAAGGGTTTCACCATGTTAGCTAGGCTGGTCGCAAACTCCTGACCTCAGGTGATCTGCCCAACTCAGCCTCCCAAAGTGATAGGATTATATGCATGAGTCATCGCTAATGGGATTTTTGTAGAGATTATGTTGAATCGGTTCACCACGTTTGGCTGCATTGACATCGTTGAAAAATTAAGTGCTGCTGGGCAGTGGCTCACGCCTGTAATCCCAGCACTTTGGGAGGCTGAGGTGGGTGAATCATGAGGTCAAGAGATCGAGACTATCCTGGTCAATGTAGTGAGAACCCCGTCTCTACTAAAAATACAAAAATTAGCTGGGGATGGTGGTGCACGCCTGTAGTCCCAGCTACTTGGGAGGCTGGGGCAGAAGAATTTCTTGAACCCAGGAGGCAGAGGTTGTGGTGAGCCGAGACTGTGCCATTGCACTCCAGTCTGGGTAACAACCATGAAACTGCATCTTAAAGAAAAAAAAAACAACAGGCTGAGGCAGGTGGATCACGAGGTCAAGAGATCAAGACCATCCTGGTCAACATGGTGAAACCGTGTCTCTACTAAAAATACAAAAGATTAGCTGGTATAGTGGCACGTGGCTGTAATCCCAGCTACTCAGGAGGCTGAGGCAGGGGAATTGCCTGAACCCAGGAGGCGGAGGTTGCCATGAGCCGAGATTGCACCATTGCGCTTCTGCCTAAGTAAGAGGAGCGAAACTCTATCAAAAAAAAATAATAATAAATTAAATAAAGTAAATAATTGTAAGTAGTAAGGTTGGCAATTTACTGCTAAAAACATTATGTTATGTCGGGGAGTAGAAAAAGCTGTATTGGATAAATGTGACAGAATTTCTTTCTTTCTGTGTGGGTCTTTGCATTGTACCCACCTGGGGCAATACACTCACTTAATTACGGCCTGTGATGTCATCTTGCTTGTGTCGTTTGTGTAATTTTATGTTGTATTTGGAAAGTTTGTTTATCTGAGTCTGTAAGGTAATGTGTTATTTTTATTTCTTTCAGTCATGTGTTCTCAGTTTGCTCAAGACTTTTGGCCAGAGCAGAACATAAAAGATTCTTCTCAAAATATGACACTGAGAAGATGTGAAAAATGTGGATATGAGAATTTTCATTTAAATGGCTGCAAAAGTGTGGCTGAGTGTAAGGTCCACAAAGGAGGTTTTAATGGACTTAACCAATGTTTACCAACTACCCAGAGCAAGATGTTTCCGTGTGATAGATATGTGCGAGTCTTTCATAAATTTCCACATTCAGATAGATATAAGATCAAACATATGGAAAATAAACATTTCAAATGTGAAGAATGTGGCAAATCATTTTGCATGCTTTCACGCCTAACTCAACATAAAAGAATTTATACTAGAATGAATTTTGGCAAATGTGAAGAATGTGAAAAAGGTTTTAACCAATCAAACCTTACTGCATATAAAAAAAATTATACTCCAAAAAAATTATACAAATGTGAAGAATGTGGCAAAGCCTTTAAGCGATCCTCAACTCTAACTACACATAAGAGAATTCATACAGGAGAGAAACCCTACAAATGTGAAGAATGTGGCAAAGCCTTTAATCAGTTCTCAAATCTTACTACACATAAGAAAATTCATACTGGAGAGCAACCCTACATTTGTGAAGAATGTGGCAAAGCTTTTACCCAATCCTCAACTCTTACTACACATAAGAGAATTCATACCGGAGATCAACCCTACATCTGTGAAGAATGTGGCAAAGCTTTTACCCGATCCTCAATTCTTACTGCACATAAGAGAATTCATACCAGAGAGAAACCCTACAAATGCAAAGAATGTGGCAAAGCTTTTAAACTCTCCTCAGCCCTTACTATACATAAAAGAATTCACACTGGTGAGAAGCCCTACAAATGTGAAGAATGTGGAAAAGCTTTTAAGAAATCCTCAATACTTAATGAACATAAAAACATTCATACTGAAGAGAAACCCTACAAATGTAGAGAATGCGGCAAAGCTTTTAAACACTCCTCGGTCCTTACTACACATAAAAGAATTCATACTGGTGAGAAACCCTACAAATGTGAAGAATGTGGCAAAGCTTTTAAACACTCCCACTCCCTTACTACACATAAAAGAATTCATACTGGAGAGAAACCCTACAAATGTGAAGAATGTGGCAAAGCTTTTAACCGATCTGCAAATCTTAGTGAACATAAAAACATTCATACTGGAGAGCAACCCTACAAATGTGAGAAATGTGGCAAAGCATTTCACCGATCCTCAAATCTTACTGAACATAAGAAAATTCATACTGAAGAGAAACCTTACAAATGTAAAGAATGTGGCAAAGCTTTTAAACACTCCACAGCACTTACTACACATATAAGAATTCATACTGGTGAGAAACCTTACAAATGTGAAGAATGTGGAAAAGCTTTTTACCGATCCTCCAAACTTTCTGAACATAAGAAACGTCATACTGGAAAGAAACTCTGCAAATGTGAAGAATGTGGCAAAGCTTTTAACCGATCTTCAAAACTTACTGAACATAAGATAATTCATACTGGAGAGAAACCCTATAAATGTGAGAGATGTGACAAAGCTTTTAACCAATCTGCGAACCTTGCTAGACATAAAAAAATTCATATCGGAGAGAAGATCTACAAAACTGAAAGATGTGACAATGATTTTGACAACGCCTTAAACTTTTCTAAATACAAAGAAAGTCATACTGGTGAAACATACTAGAAATGTAAAGAATGTGTCAAAGACTAAATAGTTTTCACACTTGGTTGTACGTAAGATAATTTATACTGGAGAAAACTAAGTGTGAAGTATTTGGCAATACTGTTAATGACCAAATCTTATTGCATTGGAAAGCATTTATACTTGAGAAAAATTGTACAAATACAAATGATATGGAATAGCCATTAATCTCTGCTTACATCTTAATATCAGAATGTTGGCACTTAATAAAAGCATAATGAATGCAATTACTGTCAAAAAGGAAAATAAAAGCCTTTAAAGCTAAGTGTATTCATTTTGAAGACAAATATTACAAACATAAAGAAGGTTTTAGTACATTTACGTGTATCACAGATCTTATCACCCACATTTTGTACTAGAGAAAAACCCTGAAGCAGTTGCTCAAACTTTGTTCAACATCAGGCATTCTGTATTGGAGAAAAATTCTGCAAACGTCATAAATTTGAAAAAACCTACATTTCAAAACCTATAGCTTAGAAAACACAAGAGAGTTTATACTAAAATATGTTTTTGCAGGCCAGACATGGTGGCTCACACCTGTAATTCCAGCACTTTGGGAGGTTGAGGCAGGTGGATCACCTCAGGTCAAGAGTTTAAGACTAGCCTGGTCAACATTTTTTTAAGCCTCATCCTTACAAAAATTACCCAGGCATGGTGGCTGGTGCATGTAATGTATTCCCAGCTACTCAGGAGGTTGAGGCAGGAGAATCGCTTGAACCTGGGAGCAGTGAGCCAAGATTGTGCCATTGCACTCCCACCTGGGTGACAAGAGTGAAACTCTGTCTTAAAAAAAAAAAAAAATATATATATATATATACACACACACACATATATATTTGCAGATGCAGTAAATATAAAACTATTTTAATACAAAGTTTATGTAAATATCAGATAACTTACAGTAAAAATATCTTAGGCACTGACAGAAACATTACAATAAATCAGAGTGCTGAGTATAAAATAAAATCCAGAGCTAAAGTTGTTAGATAAATCATTTGCATGTAACTGTAAAAGATGGAAAAAGTTTTTGAAAAGTTATAATTACATTCAAAGTACACTTTTAACATGGTGGCTCACACCTGTAATCCCAGCACTTTGGGAGCTGAGGTGGGTGGATTACAAGGTCAAGAGATTGAGACCATCCTGGTAAACAAGGTGAAACCTTATCTCTACTAAAAATACAAAAAAATTAGCTGGGCATGGTGGTGTGCACCTGTAGTCCCAGCTACTGGGGAGGCTGTGGCAGGAGAATTGCTTGAACCCAGAAGGCGGAGGTTGCGGTGAGCAGAGATTGTGCCATTGCACTCCAGCCTGGGTAACAAGAGTAAAACTCCATCTCAAAAAAAAAAAAATATTAGATTGTGTGTGAACTTAAATGTGGGGATTGCTTCTGCAAAGGGCCCTTGACAGGATCCTCACCATTTTGAGCTTGAGCCCATACAAGTTTCTTTTTTCCTGGAGGCTGTTGAGCTAAGGGAAAAGAGGAAGTCTGGTTGCACTGATTTTATAAACATCAATCATTGCCTCTGACATTTGCAATGGAATGGCTGGGCTCAGGCCTTGTGTTCTAATGAGACATTGTGTGATTAGACATTGTGTGCCTCCTAGTTCCTTCTCTGCACAATAACTGTATGACTTTGTTTATCTCTGTTAACTCAATCATATTGTTTGTATATGATCCTATATGAATAGGCAAGGTTAGAATGACATTTGGAAAGGTCCAGCTGTACCTTGTTAACGATCTTAGTTGCTTGTTTGACTGATTTTAGATAAACATATGTTTAGATTTATGACCCCCTTTTGCAAACTTTATTGTCTTTTTGCTGTACACCCTATGATTAAGTCATATTTTCTGTATCCCTTTTCTTGTGATTTATGTTCTTGATTTTATTTCAAGATACAATGGAACGTACATCACTCCTCAAGCACTGAAATGTATATAACCTGTGGTGTGCACAAATAAACTTGCTGTTTTGGCACTTGCTGCTCCGGCATTGCCTGGCAGTCCTCCAGACCCCACTCTCTATCTTTTCTTCTGCACACTCCCTCTTCCAGGTTGAGAACACTTGAGTGGGGCTGAGGCTCTTCGCTGGTCGGAAGCCCTGTAGCAGACCTGCCGGACCCCCTCATCTGGCTTCTGAACAGGGACCCTGGACACAAGGGATCACAGTGACGCTCAAGTTATAAAGGTAAGGCTGCAGCAGTAAGTTTGGCTTTTCTCGTAAGTAAGCTCTCTATTTTTGATTTTGTATAATATTAATCAAATTTTTTCTCTCTTCGTTGTACATACAAGTCAAACAATTTCTAAGTTTCATCTGGAGTGAAACATGGGGCATATAGAATCTAAGGAGTGTAACTTGTTTATACAATTATTGCAAAATATGATTAAGTCACATGGACATGATATTAAGCTAAAAACTGGAGGAATTTGTGCACATTATTCGTGAAATTTGCCCGTGGGTTCCAGAAGGAGGAATATTGGAGGAAACTGCATGGGATGTGATTGGTGAGAAGATTGAACAATATGCCTCTCATAATGAAGCTTTACCCCAGACTGAGGTTTTACTCTTTTTTTGGTCTGAGCTTAAGAACTGGTCTACTCTTCTCAAGCGGAATCTGCTCGCCCTTGCTCTCACAGTGCTGTTTCTTCCCCTGCTGCTGCTTTCTCCCCTCCTGCTTCTGAACTTGATCCTCTTGATCAAATGGAGCACGGTTTTGACCATTCTTCTAGACATTCACCTATTGGTAGCTGCCAATTTGTGACAGAAGCTGTTTTACAAGAGCCCAACGGGTATGTCTCCCCACCTAACACCCGTTGCCGAGATCATAACCCAGTAACTCTTACCCTTCCCTCGGACCTTTCTGATCAAGTCAGAGACTTACTTTCTCTTTTCTCTAAAGCACTCACTTGCATCAACAACACTGCTTTCCTGTTGCTCAGGCACCATCTTCTGTACTTTCGAATTCTTTGGTTATTATATCCACCCCCACTGCTCCCATCTCCCCACTAACACAAGCCACGATGTCCATGCGTAAAGGTTTTGTCAATGCTGACAGCACGTAATTATATTCTCTTATAGAAATTACTGATTATGCAGGCAATACCACCCGCCATTATGAGGCTATTCCCCCTAAGTTCCTGAAAGATCTCAAGGAAGCTGTCATGCACTATGGCCCAACAGCACCTTATACTTTGTCTATTTTAGAAAATTTTTCAACAGCTGCCTTGCCACTGGCTGAATGGATAAGACTAACTAGAGCTTGTCTTCTGGTGGAGAGTTTCTGTTATGGAGAACCTATTATGATGAGGCCGCTTTTTTTTTTTTTTTTACATTTCACCTTTTATATTGAATTTGTATTAAAGGAGGTAGTGAGGAAGAGGAAGCACTTAAGAGTCAGATTCCATATTAGACTCTGGGGAGTGAAAAATTAAATTAAATCAGTAAGATGGGGAGTGGGGGAGAGTCAGAGGGAGCCTTGCCCACCTTTCAAGATCAAATCAAGAAATCAGGGAGGGCAGACTCAGAAGAGGAGAAAGACATTCTCTCAGTCCATTCTCCTTCCCCAGGGCAGCGAATTACAATATTACTGAGTGAACCTCTGAGCAGAAGTCTCTCCCATCCTATGTCAAGACGTCCCTATGCCGCCCTGCAGAATGGCCAGGGCTGGCCTTAGCCAACAGAAATAGAGGGGTCGGGGGATCCAGGAGTAAGGAAGGGTCAGCAGTGACCCCCAATACTGATTCTCCTCTGGCTGGAGGTGGGCAGGAAGGAGTCATAGCTCAAATACTGAGCAGCCAAAAAAAGAAGATGGCAAGAAACAGGAAGAGAGAATCCTGCCAGCTGGAGGCCGGGTGACACTGTCCCAGATCCACACCTGTACCCCAGCGGTGAAAAAGCCAAAGGGAAAAGCACCAACACCAAATGAGAAGTGGAAGCTCCCGGTATCACCAAATGGCTGGAATCCCCCTCTGCTCTCTGGAGCTGGTCTCTGGCACTGGGGACGGGGTGGAGTTTTAAATCTGGGATCCTAGGGCTTCTGGCTCCCTCGCCCATAAAGCAGGACAACCTTCTCTCTGCTGATCCCAGCTTTACACACTGGACACTTTTGCCCCTCTGGACGTGTCTCCAGCCACTGATGAAGACATGGCCAACAGTACAGGTGGCCACACACACTGACCACTGCTTCCTGGGCAGTCTCCAAACATATTACATTCGAAGGTCGCGCCCGCCCCGCCCCGCTCGCGATTTGGCCCTTCGGGGCCCCCGTCCTCCTCCTCCGCCGCTGCCATTGCCGGTTTTGTTTCAATGAGGCCACTTTTAATCAGTCTGAGCGCAACCGCCATGGCAGAAGCCAGGTTACTTTAGATATGCTTGTGGGCAGAGGTGCTTTTGAAACTTTGTAAGATCAAATTGCCCTTTCTGATGAAGCTTTGTAGCAAATTAATACATTAGCTATGAAAGCATGGCGCCAACTTTCATCTCAGAGCTCTAAGAGAGAGGAGCTGTCTACAATCCTCCAGGGACCTGATTAACCTTATCAAGAATTTGTTTCCCATGTCTTAGAGGCAATTACTCGTCAGGTTGGCGATCAGCAAGCCAGCTCTATGCTGGCCAAACAATTGGCTTTTGAAAATGCTAACGCGGACTGTCAGGCTGCCATAAGGCCATTGCAGCATGCCAGTATCTCTGATTCTATCCGTGTGTCCTGAGGCCTTACTGTTACATTACATGGATGGCCTACTCTTAGCTGCACCTACAGAAGGGCTTCTTTTTGAAATCTATAACTCTTTGCAGGCATGTTTATTAAGTGCTAATCTTGTTGCTACTGACAAGTTTCAGTTAGTTACTCCCTATCACTACCTGGGTAGGCTTATTGATTCTCATCAGGTTTCCTTTAAATCGCCTTTATTAGTTACAAGCCATTTAAAAACTCTTCATGATTTTCAAAAATTTCTTGGAGATATTAATTGGATACGTCCTAGTTTAAAATTAACTACTGGTCAATTGAAACCTCTGTTTGATATTCTTAAAGGTTCCTCTGACCCTAAATTTTTTAGGCAACTTACAGAACCCGCTAAACAGGCTTTACAGTTGGTTAATGAGTCTCTAAGACAACACAAACTAACAAGAATTTCTGTGAAAACTTCTTGGTGTTATTGTGTACTTCGCACACAGTACACTCCCATTGGAGTTTTTTGGCAACAAGGAGTGTTGGAGTGGCTCCATCTACCGGCCAGTAGGAGTAAAGTCATCACCCCTTATTTTGATCTAGTGGCCACTTTGGTCGCCAAAGGCCGATCCAGAGCCCTAACACTCTTTGGTTATGAACCATCGGAGATTGTTGTTTCTGATAATAATTCACAACAACAATGGCTCTGGACATTTTCTGATTCTTGGTAGATTTCCTTTGCTGGATATCCTGGTAAAATTTTATGTTATTATTCTACTGATAAATTTCTCCAATTTTATTCTCAATGCTCTCTTATTTTTTTACAAGTTTGTGTGAAAACCCTTTTGCCTTCCGCTTATTTAGCCTTTACTGATGGATCAGCATCTGGCATCCCTGCTGGAGTAGTTAATGTTCAATCTTTTTCTTTTCAAACTGAGGAACATTCTGCGCAAAGAGTAGAATTACTTGCTGTTCAACATGTGCTTTTAAATTGGGATTTCCCTTTAAATTTATATTCTGATAGCCAATATGTTGTTAACTTAGTCCAGAACTTTGAAACTGCTCCATTGTCTTTCTCAGACTCCTCTTTTATCATTTCCTTACTTCTGCCTCTCCAACAGGTTCTTAGATGCCATTTCCATTATTTCTTTATAGGACATATCAGAGCCCACTCTAACCTACCTGGACACTTGGCCACTGGAAATTCTGCCACTTACGCCCTAACTCAAAATATTTTTCCTGCTCTTTCTCCTGTATAGCAGGCTAAGTCTTCTCATGCCATACATCATCAAAATGCAAGAAGTCTCCAACTACAGTTTCACATTACCAGGGAACAGGCAAGACAAATAGTTAAACAATGCCCTGCCTGTGTTTTTTTTCTCCCACAGACCATTCATCTTGGAGTTAACCCATGCTGCTTGCAACCTGCCCATATCTACCAGATGGATGTTACACATTTTATTCCTTTTGGCAAACTTAAATTTATTGATGTTACCATTGATACCTTTTCCCACTTTCTTGTAGCTTCTTCCCACACCGGAAAAGCAGTTAAGGATGTTATTTCTCATTTTCTACTGGTATTTTCTATTATTGGTCCTTCTAAGATTTTAAAAACTGACAATGGTCCTGCTTATACCAGTAAGAGTTTTCAGTCATTTTGCTCACAATTTCAAATCTCTCATCATACAGGTATTCTTTACAACCCTCAAGGCCAGGGTATCATTGAACGCTCTCATGCTGTTCTCAAAAAATCTGCTATCTAACTGAAACGTGATTCTAATACTGTGTCATTTTCCAAGTCTCCGCATGACTGGCTTCGTCATGCATGCTATGTACTAAACTTTCTCACTTTAGATGACAACAACTGTTCAGCTATTGATCACTTTTGGCATCCTGGTCATAAGGCTCACCCTGAAGTTGTCTGGAAAGATACCCTTTCTAATCAGTGGCATGGCCCAGATCCAGTCCTCATATGGGGACGAGGTCATGTTTGTGTTTTTCCTAGGTCTGATGATTCACCTAATTTGGGTTCCTGAACGCCTTGTGAAGCATGAACCTAAACAACAGAGAAGGTCCAAACTCCTTGATCCTGAAATTTCATCAACTGCGAGTGACGACTCCTACTCGTCACAGACGCCGGTCCCGACAGAACAACAGACGTTATTCATCATACCGTGATGTGTCTCTACCTTCCTGGAATCAATTTTGTCACCTTAGTGCTGAAGCCTCTGACATTATTCGGCAAAAAGGACATTTTAGAAATCCTGTTACTTTGTTTCTTGCCATGATTGCTATTTTAGCTTGTGAACAAGCTACTGCTTTTCCTGTTCCTCATTCTCCCCCCTCTACCCATCAAATTGTGTGGGCTTATGTTCCTGATCCACCTGTCTTAAGACCTGTTACTTGGGATGATCCTGCTTCTCCTGTTTACATTAATGATACCTCTATACTTGGCTTTCCTTCTTCCTCTCATATTACTCCTCAACTTGCCAATTACACATATACAGCTCAGGCCACTGCTCCTCCTATGTGTTTTTATGCTTCTTTTATATATGATAAATTTTCTTGCAGTGATTATGTTTCTTTACAACCTTCCTCTCCTCCAACTATTCCTGGAAACTTTTGCTTTTCTCTAGGAGTTCAGCGATTACAAACATACAATGGCCCTTCCACTCTCTTCCCTGGTGATTCTGTTTTTGAAAGAGATTAAACACTATTTTATCCTAGTATTTGGGAATCTCCTAACATGTGTTCTCCTGATTTTCCTTTCATGGAACGACAACTTTTTCACCCTAGCAACACTCCCTTTGATCCTTCTCCCCCATGGCGATTTTGTTATCCTAATCAAAAACAAGCTCTGTATTATACTCTGCCTTCTGGTTTTACTTTGTATGACTGGTCCATCCCTAGCCCCTTCCGTGACGATCTAACTCGTTATGAAATGTCCGGTGGGTGGAGCACTCCTATTTTTACCACTGATAAGGACACAACTTACACCTCTCTTTAGAAATTGTTTTTGTCTTTGTACCCCAGTTATTATTTTGCTGGCTCTCATAGCTGTATCCAGGAAAAGATCATGTATACATCCAATCTTGTGTTGCATCCCCCTACGCTATTTTACTTGGTAATGTTTCTTTTTATGAAAACAATAGACATTTTTCAATTTCTTGCATTAATTGTACCCTCACCAATTGTACTGACTTCTCTATGTTTCCTTCTTCTACAATATTGATTGTTCATCCACCTCCTTATGTTTTGCTTCCTGTTAACATTTCTGGTGATTGGCATGATGAAAGAGCCTTACAAATATTTTATGAAGTTTGTGAACTTCTGTTAAGACCCAAACGATTTCTTGGTATTCTCATTGCTAGTATTATAGCTATTGTTTCTGCTGTGGCTACTGCTGCCACTGTGGCTGTTAGTCTTGCTCATAGTGTTCAAACTGCTTCTTATGTTAATCATTTGGCAAAAAATATTTCAGTTACTATGGGAACTCAAATGGACATTGAAAAGAAAATTGAGGTTAAACTTAATGCTTTAGAAGAAACTGTTAACATAATTGGAGATAAGGTGTATAATATTCAAAATCGTCTTACTCTTCATTGTCACGTGGATTTTAAGTATATTTGTTTTACTAAAACTCCCTATAATGATACTCAATGGAATTGGCCCTTAGTTAAGGCTCACTTAAAAGGTATATGGAGTCATAATAATATGTCATTGGATATTTTTAAATTACAACAACCAATTCATGCTATTGATTATTCTCGCAGAGAGTTTCCTGAGGATGCCACAATTGCTCGTGACATTGTTAACACCCTGTCTTCTTGGACCCAGGGCTTCCATCTACCACCATTTTCTTCAATCATTGCAGTTGGAGGCTGTGTTCTTTTACTAATCGTGTGCCTGCCTTTCATCTTTCTCCTTGTGTTCTCTTCCCTCCAGAAGATGTAGCTTAAACTTTTTGAGTTGCATTTAAAATCTAAAAATGAAGGAAATGTGGGAATCACTCCTGCGAAGGGCCCTTGACAGGACCCTCACCATCTTGAGCTTGAACCCATATGTGTTTCTCCTCTCCTGGAGGCTGTTGAGCTAAGGGAAAAGAGGAAATCTGGTTGCACTGATTTTATAAACATCTATCTTTGCCTCTGACATTTGCAACAGAATGGCTGAGCTCAGGCTTTGGGGTCTAATGAGACATTGTGTGGTTAGACATTGTGTGCCTCCTAGTTCCTTCTCTGCACAATAACTGTATGACTTTGTTTACCTCTGCTAACTCAATCATATTGTTTGCATATGATCCTATATGAATAGGCAAGGTTAGAATGACATTTGGAAAGGTCCAGCTATACCTTGTTAACGATCTTACTTGCTTGTTTGACCAATTTTGGATAAACATATATTAAGATTTATGACCCCCTTTTGCAAACTTTATTGTCCCTTTGCTGTACACCCTATGATTAAGAGTCATACTTTCTGTACCCCTTTTCTTGTGATTTATTGTCTTGATTTTATTTCAAGAAACAATGGAATGTACATCACTCCTCAAGCACTGAGAGGTACATAACCTGTGGTGTGCACAGATAAACTTGCTGTTTTGGCATTTGCTGCTTCGACATTGCCTGGCAATGCCCCCACTTTCTAACTGTCTTTTCTTCCAGACCCCACTTTCTATCTTTCTTTTCTTCCGTGCACTCTGTCTTTCAGGTTGAGAACACTTGAGTGGGGCTGAGGCTCTCCGCTGGTTGGAAGCCTCCCGGTAGACGTGCCTGACCCCACACTTAATTTTTTAAAATTTTATTTAACAATGTTTAAAAAATTGTGTATTTAATAAAGTGTTAATATTCCACTACCTATTTTACCTTACTCAAGGGTATAGGCAAAAGATGGTAACAATATAGTATTTGGTAACATTTTGAACAAATATTTCTAGTAATTCCTTTTGCCAGTGACTTGAAAGTCCAAGGAGGTTAAAGAATATTGTTCCCATAAGTTTAATATTTATTTTTTCATATTTAAATTTATACTTTCTAATTTTTGTGGATACATTGTAAATGTTTATATTTATGCCATATATAGCATATTTTGATACAGGCCTATAATATGTAATAATTACATCAGGAAAAATGAAGTATTCATTATCTCCAGCATTAATACTTTGTATTACAAACCAATTCTACTGTTTTAGTCTTTTTATTTTTATTTATTTATTTATTTATTTTTATTGCATTTTAGGTTTTGGGGTACATGTGCAGAACATGCAAGACATTTGCATAGGTACACACATGGCAGTGTGTTTTGCTGCCTTCCTCCCTTTCGTCCACATTTTGCATTTCTCCCCAGGCTATCCCTCCCCAGCTCTGCCCCCACTGTCCCTCCCCTATTTCCCCCAATAGACCCCAGTGTTTGTACTCCCTTCCCTGTGTCCATGTGTTCTCATTTTCATCACCCACCTGTGAGAGAGAATATGCAGTATTTCATTTTCTGTTCTTGTGTCAGTTTGCTGAGAATGATGTTCTCCAGATTCATCCATGTCCCTAAAAACAACATGAACTCATCCTTTTTGATTGCTGCATAATATTCCATGGTGTATATGTGCCCCATTTTCCCAGACCAGTCTATCATCGATGGGTGTTTGGGTTGGTTTCAGGTCTTTGCTATTGTAAACAGTGCTGCAATGAACATTCGTGTGCATGTGTCCTTATAGTAAAACGATTTATAGTCCTTTGGATATATACCCAGTAATGGGATTGCTGGGTCAATTGGAATTTCTATTTCTAAGGCCTTGAGGAATCGCCACACTGTCTTCCACAATGGCTGAACTAGTTTACACTCCCACCAACAGTGTAAAAGTGTTCCTGTTTCTCCACATCCTCTCCAGTATCTGTTGTCTCCAGATTTTGTAATGATCGCCATTCTAACTGGCGTGAGATGGTATCTCAATGTGGTTTTGATTTGCATCTCTCTAATGACCAGTGATGATGAGCATTTTTTCATATGTTTGTTCGCCTCATGTATGTTTTCTTTTGTAAAGTGTCTCTTCATATTTTTTGCCCATTTTTGAATGGGCTTGTTTGTTTTTTTCCTGTAAATCTGTTTGAGTTCTTTGTAAATTCTAGATATCAGTCCTTTGTCAGATGGGTAAACTGCAAAAATTGTTTCTCATTTTGTTTGTTGCCAATTCACTCTAGTGACTGTTTCTTTTGCTGTGAAGAAGCTGTGGAGTTTCATTAGGTCCCATTTGTCTATTTTGGCTTTTGTTGCCAATGCTTTTGGTGTTTCTGTTATGAAGTCCTTTCCTACTCCTATGTCCTGAATGGTTTTGCCTAGATTTTCTTCCAGGGTTTTTATGGTGCCAGGTTTTATGTTTAAATCTTTAATCCATCAGGAGTTAATTTTAGTGTAAGGTGTCAGGAAGGGGTCCAGTTTCTGCTTTCTGCACATGGCTAGCCAGTTTTCCCAACACCATTTATTAAACAGGGAATCCTTTCCCCATTGCTTGTTTTTGTCAGGTTTATCAAAGATTGTATGGTTGTAGATATGTTGTGTTGCCTTTGATGTTTCTGTTCTGTTCCATTGGTCTATATCTCTGTTTTGGTACCAGCACCATGCTGTTCTGATTACTGTAGTCTTGTAGTATAGTCAGTAATTCGGTAGTGTGATGCCCCCCACTGTGTTTTTTTTGCTTAGAATTGACTTGGCTATGTGGGCTCTCTTTTGGTCTCCTATGAAGTTCAAGGTGGTTTTTTCCAGTTCTGTGAAGAAACTCAATGGTAGCTTGATGGGGATAGTGTTGATTCCGTAAATTACTTTGGGCAGTATAGCCATTTTCACAGTATTGATTCTTCCTAACCATGAACATGGAATGTTTCTTCATCTGTTTGTGTCCTTTTCTGTTTCATTGAGCAGTGATTTGTAGTTTTCCTTGAAGAGGTCCCTTAGGTTCCTTATAAGTTGTACTCCTAGGTATTTTATTCTCTTTGTAGCAATTGTGAATGGCAGTTTGTTCTTGATTTGTCTTTCTTTAAGTCTGTTATTGTTGTATAGGAATGCTTGTGATTTTTGCATATTGATTTTATATCCTGAGACTTTGCTGAAGTTGCTTACCAGTTTCAGGAGTTTTGGGGCTGAGGCGATGGGGTCTCCTAGGTATACTATCATGTCGTCTGCAAATAGAGACAATTTGGCTTCCACCTTTCTTATTTGAATACCCTTTATTTCTTTTTGTTGCCTGATTGCTATGGCTAGAACTTCCAGTACTATATGGAATAAGAGTGGTAACAGAGGGCATCCTTGTCTAGTGCCGGATTTCAAAGGGAGTGCTTCCAGTTTTTGTCCATTCAGTATGATATTGACTATTGGTTTGTCATAAATAGCTTTTATTACTTTGAGATACATTCCGTCAATACCGAGTTTATTGAGGGTTTTTAGCATAAAGGGCTGTTGAATTTTGTCAAAGGTTTTTTCTGATTTTTGGATCTATGTTCATTATGGATATTGGTCTGAAGTTTTCTTTTCTTGTTGGGTCTCTGCTGGGTTTTGGTATCAGGATGATGTTCTCGTAAAATGGTTTGGGAAGGATTCCCTCTTTTTGGATTATTTGGAATAGTTTCAGAAGGAATGATACCAGCTCCTCTTTGTGTGTCTGGTAGAATTCGGCTGTGAACCCATCTGGACCTGGGCTTTTTTTGTGTGGTAGGCTCTTAATTGCTGCCTCGACTTCTGACCTTGTTATTGGTCTATTCATAGTTTCAGCTTCCTCCTGGTTTAGGCTTGGGAGGACACAGGTGTCCAGGAATTTATCCATTTCTTTCAGGTTTACTAGTTTATGTGCATAGAGTTGTTTGTAATATTCTCTGATGATGGTTTGAATTTCTGTGGAGTCTGTGGTGATTTTCCCTATATCGTTTTTTATTGTATTTATTTGGTTGTTCTCTCTTTTCTTTTTAATCAATCTGGCTAGTGGTCTGTCTATTTTGTTGGTCTTTTCAAAAAACCAGCTCTTGGATTTATTGATTTTTTGAAGGGTTTTTCCTGTCTCTATCTCCTTCAGTTCAGCTCTCATTTTTGTTATTTTTTGTCTTCTGCTAGGTTTTGAGTTTTTTTGATTTTGCTCCTCTAGCTCTTTCAAAATCTCTTGACGATAGGTTTTCAATTTTAGATCTCTCCATTCTTCTCATATGGGCACTTATTGCTATATTCTTTCCTCTAGAGACTGCTTTAAATGTGTCCCAGAGATTCTGGCATGTTGTGTCTTCATTCTCATTGGTTTTGAAGAACTTCTTTATTTCTGCCTTCATTTCATTGTTTATCCAGTCAACATTCAAGAGCCAGTTGTTCAGTTTCCATGAAGCTGTGTGCTTCTGGGTTAGTTACTGAATTCTGAGTTCTACCTTGATTGCACTATGGTCTGAGAGACTGTTTGTTATTATTTTCATTGTTTTGCATTTGCTGAGGAGTGCTTTACTTCCAATTATGTGGTCAATTTTCGAGTAGGTGTGATGTGGTGCTGAGAAGAATGTATATTCTGTGGATTTGGGGTGGAGAGTTCTGTAAATGTCTATCAGGTTTGATTGTTCCAGGTCTGAGTTCAAGTCCTGGATATCCTTGTTAATTTTCTGTCTAGTTGGTCTGTCTAATATTGACAGTGGAGTGTTGAAGTCTCCCACTATTATTGTGTGGGAGTCTATGTCTCTTTGTAAGTCATTAAGAACTTGCCTTATATATCTGGGTGCTCCTGTATTGGGTCCATATATATTTAGAATCATTAGCTCTTCTTGTTGTATCAATCCTTTTACCATTATGTAATGACCTTCTTTGTCTCTTTTGATCTTTGTTGCTTTAAAGTCTATTTGATCAGAGATGAGGATTGCAACTCCTGCTTTTTTTGCTGTCCATTTGCTTGGTAAATCTTCCTCCATCCCTTTATTTTGAGCCTTTCTGTATTTTTGCATGTGAGATGGGCTTTCTGGATACAGCACACTGATGGGTTTTGATTTTTTATCCAATTTGCTAGTCTGTGTCTTTTGATTGGTGAATTTAGCCCATTTACATTTAGGGTTAATATTGGTATGTGTAAATTTGATACTGCCATTTTGAAGCTAGCTGGCTGTTTTGCTTGTTAGTTGATGAAGATTCTTTATTTTATTGATGCTCTTTAGCATTTAGTGTGTTTTTGGAATTGCTGGTACTGGTTGTTTTTTGTATGTGTAGTGCCTCTTTCAGGAGCTCTTGTAAAGCAGGCCTGGTGGTGACAAAATCTTTGAGTACTTGCTTGTTCACAAAGGATTTTATTTTTCCTTCACTTCTGAAGCTCAGTTTGGCTGGATATGTAATTCTGGGTTGAAAGTTCTTTTCTTTAAGGATGTTGAATATTGGCCCCCACTCTCTTCTTGCTTGTAGAGTTTCTGCCAAGAGATCTGCTGTGAGTCTGATGGGCTTCCCTTTGTGGGTGACCCGACCTTTCTCTCTGGCTGCCCTTAGTATTTTCTCCTTCATTTCAACCTTGGTGAATCTGACGATTATGTGCCTTGGGGTTGCTCTTCTTGCAGAGTATCTTTGTGGTGTTCTCTGTATTTCCTGGATTTGATTGTTGGTCTGCCTTGCTAGGTGGGGGAAATTTTCCTGGATAATATCCTGAAGAGTATTTTCCAGCTTGGATTCATTCTCTTCGTCCCCTTCTGGTACACCTATCAAACGTAGGTTAGGTCTCTTCACATAGTCCCACATTTCTTGGAGACTTTGTTCATTCCTTTTTGAGTTTTTTTCTCTAATCTTGGTTTCTCGTTTTATTTCATTGAGTTGATCTTTGACTTCTGATATTCTTTCTTCTGCTTGGTCAATTCGGCTGTTGAAACTTGTGCATGCTTCACGAAATTCTTGTGTTGTGTTTTTCAGCTCTTTCAATTCATTCATATTCCTCTCTAAGTTATCCATTCTTGTTATCATTTCCTCAAATCTTTTTTCAAATTTTTTTTCAAGGTTCTTAGTTTCTTTGCATTAAGAACATGTTCTTTTAGCTCACAGAAGTTTCTCATTACCCACCTTCTGAAGTCTGATTCCGTCATTTCGTCACAGTTTTTCTCTTTCCAGCTTTGTTCCTTTGCTGGTGAGGAGTTTTGGTTCTTTGTAGGAGGCAAGGTGTTCTGGTTTCAAGTGTTTTTCTCCTTTTGTGCTGGTTTCTTCCCATCTTTGTGGATTTATCCACCTGTCGTCTGAGTAGTTGCTGACTTTTCGATTGGGTCTCTGAGTGGGCGCCCAGATTGTTGATGATGAGGTATTTCTGTTACTTGGTTTTTTTTCTACCAGTCTAGCCCCTGTGCTGTACGACTGCTGAGGTCCACTCCAAGCCCTGCTTGTCTGGGGTACACCTGTAGCAGCTGCAGAATGGTGAGGGATGCTACCAGTTTCTTCTTCTGCTATCTTTGTCCCAGAATGGTGCCCACATAATGTCAGTCTGATCAGTCTATTTTGAGGTGACTCTGGATATACAGAGGTCAGGGAGCTGCTTGAGGAGACAGTCTGTACTTTATAGGAGCTTAAGTGCTGAGCTGTGAGCTCCATTGTTCATTCAGGGCTGTTCAGCAGGTGCGTTTAAGTCTGCTGCAGCACAACTCTTAAAACCCCTTTTTTTTCCTCAGATGCTCTGTCTCGGGGGGGTTGGGGCTTTCTTTATGAGTGTCTGTTGCACTATTTTGCCCAGCTAGGAGGCAGTCTAGTCACTATTTGCCTGCCGAGGCTCTGCCCTGCTGATGTGGTGTCCACCTTGTTGCTGCGGGCTCTTCCCTACAGCCGCGGGCTCTGCTGCAGGCTCTGCCCTGCAGCAAAGTCTCTTTGTTATGGCGGGTTGCCTCAGCAACGGCAGGCTACGTCAGCAATGGGAGTGTATTTTTGTAGGGGTGGATTGCCTCGGTAATGGCAAACGCCCTTCCCCCACTGAGCTGCACTGTCCTGGGTTCAGCTGTGCCTGTGGTGAAACTTTGCTGTTTTGTTTGTCCCTGTGGGGGTGAAACCCACCGAGCCCACTCACCTGGCTCCCTGCCTCAGAGCACCTTTCTTTTCTTTTTTTTTTAAGTTGAATGGATGGCTCTCTCCCAGATGTTTCGGTCGCCCGCTGTTAGAGCACCGGGATCTGTGTGATTTCCTGTGCAGCTAGCCACTGCGCTGGCTCAAACGCCACTTCCCAGGAATCTCCTGGTCTGGCTCACTGTCCAAGTCTTGTCTAATCAGATGGATATGCTAATCTGCCCTCCCAAATCTCAGATTGCTAGTTTAGCAGGGCTCCCCGGGCCTTTGTGTTTTGTGTGAATTGTTGGGGAGTGCCGCTGCACTGCTGCACCAGCCGAAGTGGCCGCAACAGCCAAACTGGCTGTGCTTGTGTCCCATGTTTTTCCTACACCTGGGAATTTCCCCGTTTTGTGGGCAACAAAGATCCGTCTGGAAATGTGGCTTTGACTTACCCTCTTAGCGTTCACTGAGAGCTGCAATCCTGAGTTATTCTTACTGCGCCATCTTGAATATCTGTTTTAGTTTTTTTAAATGAACAGTTGTTATTGACTACAAGTCTATTTTTATGATTATAATAAAAATTATATACAAGTATAGAGTCCACACATTCTGAGTCCTGATTAACATTAAAAACTTGTTATATAGTTTTGAACATGTGGCCTCTCTGCCTTCAAACACATACAGGTTCTGAATTTTGATTTACATAAAGTTAAATATACATATGCATTATTTTTAAGTAAAACCTTAGGTATAAAAAAATTTGGGGTTGGGTGCGGTGGCTCACACCTGTAATGCCAGCACTTTGGGAGGCTGAGGTGGGTGGATCACGAGTTCAAGAGATCGAGACCATCCTGGTCAACATGGTGAAACCCCGTCTCTACTAAAAATACAAAAATTAGCTGGGCATGGTGGTGCGTGGCTGTATTCCCAGCTACTCGGGAGGCTGAGGCAGGAGAATTTCTTGAATCCAGAAGGTGGAGGTTGCGGTGAGCCAAGATTGTGCCATTGCACTCCAGCCTGGGTAACAAGAGTGAAATTCCATCTCAAAAATAGAAAAAAAAAAAACATTTTGGAGTCAGTAAGCATGTTTGTATGAGTATAAATTTGTACCTATTTTCAGAAAAAAAATGCAGTGTTGGAACAAAACAAATTATTTTAGTAAAGTGAGTTATTTACTAGGAAATTATAAACCTAAAAAATGCTGAAAGCAAATCTATACGCTTTCCTTTTTTTTTTTGGAAATGGAGTTTTTCTCTTGTTGCCCAGGCTGGAGTGCAGTGGGATGATCTGAGCTCACTACAACCTCCGCCTCCCAGGTTCAAGAGATTCACCTGCCTCAGCCTCCCCAGTAGCTGGGATTACAGGCATGCACCACCATGCCCGGCTAACTTTGTATCTAAAGTAAAGACGAAGTTTGCCATGTTGGTTTTGAACTCCTGACCTCATGTGATCCACCTGACTTGGCCTCCCAAAGTGCTGGGATTACAGGTATAAGCCATCGAGCCTGGCCTATACTCTTTTTTTTTTTATTTCAGTTTTGCTGTTGTTACCCAGACTGGAGTGCAATAGCAGGATCTCAGGTGACCGCAACCTCCACCTTCTGGGTTCAAGCAATTCTCCTGCCTCAGTCTCCTGAGTAGCTGGGACTACAGGCATGCACCACTATGCCCAACTAATTTTTGTATTTTTAGTAGAGACAGGGTTTCACCATGTTTACGAGGATGATCTCGATCTTTTGACCTTGTGATCCACCCACCTCGGCCTCCCAAATTACTGGGATTATAGGCGTGAGCCACCGCTCCCGGCTATAAATTTTTAAATAATGTGTAAATTTATTAATTAGGCTTTTTAAAGAAACATGTTAAGACCATTATGCATTCAATGAAGCATTATTATGCCACTGCAATTAACATATCCCACCTTACTCACGGTGTAGGTAAAAAATGGTAACAATATACTATTCAGTATGATAATGGACTAACTTTTTTTTTTTTTTTTTGAAATTTTAAGGTCAGTTTATTAAGTTCAATGATGAAAGCTATCAGAAGAATATTCTCCTGAAAATAATTTTTTCCTAGAAAAAAAGAAAGGAAAATTAAAACCCTCTGAGCATAGCCACAGATGCTGTGGCAGTCAAGCCTCTCTGCAGATGGGGACCGTCCATTCATTAATCAGCTGAGTCACTCTCTGGGTCAGCAGGAGTGTAGTCTGGATCATCTTCATCATCCTCTAACTCCAAGTCGTCCATTTCTTGGAACAAAGACTCATCTACCTCCACATTGTTTCCAGCATCCTCCAAGAACTGGATATCAGATGTGTCAAGATTATGATCTGTTTCAAATAGTTGTTTCCCACTTAATTTATTTTTTCCTGCTTGTTCTTCTTCTTTCATCCTTTTCTTTTTAATTTCCAAGAGTTCTGCATCAAACTTGGCCTTCCAATTTAAGAAATTCTCAATTGTAACTGGAGTGCCATGGAATAATTGCTTTTCAGCTTCTTCTGCTTCTTTTTCTTTTTGTTTCTTTTCTTCTTCTCTTCTAGTTTTTATCTGATCTACTATTTCATTTAATTTTTCTTGCACAGCTGTCACTAGAGTAAAGATCATCACCATACCAAGATTTTCTTCAGGCTGTAACGCTAGTAATTTTAAAATGTCTGAGATATCATTATCTTCTAGATTTTCCTGAGAGAATATTTCATAAAGGGGAGCTTCATCTGGGTATTTTTCACTGTATGTAAACTTGAGGGTAGTCTGGACAGTTTCATCATTTTCTCCAGCCTCAGATGTCACAGTAATGGTGAAATGGTGAAGCTGGGTGGACTTTCTGATAATATACCTTAGCAGGACCTTGTCAAGTGAAGCACTACTGAAGGAGAATGTGGTATCAGGAGAGTCCATTTATATTTTGGAAGACTAGTTGTTAGGAGGGTTGGATCAATGTGCAATCAAGCTGTGAAGGAGTCAGGGTAGATGGACTCCAGAGCCTCCAGCTCGTTGCACTGCTCCTCACCGTAATCTGTCATCATGGCCCTTGCTCTTGCCCATGGATCGCCCAGACACCTAGGCGGCGCGCAGCTGCCGAGACAGCTGCCGCTCTGGGAGAGCTGGCAGCAACCAGGCGGGCCTGGACTAACATTTCTAGTAAACCTTTTTGCTATTGACTTTAAATTGCAAATAAGTCAAAGAATATTGTTTCTGTAGGTTGAATTATTCATTTTTTCTTATTTAAACTTTTTTTTTCTTTTTGAGACAGAGTTTCATTCTGTCACCCAGACTGAAGTGCAGTGGTGCGATCTCGACTCACTGCAACCTCTTCCTCCTGGGTTCAAATGATTCTCTTGTCTCAGCCTCCTGAGTAGCTAGGACTACAGGCTTGAGCCACCATGCCCAGCAATATTTTTGTTTTGTTTTGTTTTGTTTTTGGTATTTTTAGAAGAGAGAGTGTTTCACCGTGTTTGCCAGGATTGCCATGATCTTCTGACCTTGTGATCCACCCGTTTAGACCTCCCAAAGTGCTGGGATTACAGGTGTGAGCCACTGTGCCTGGACTTAAACTTGTTTTTCTTAATTTCTGTGGGCACATAGTATGTGTAAGTATGCCATATGTGGCAGATTTTGATACAGGAATATAATATGTATTATACATGAGTAAATAAAATACTTATTACCTGCAGCATTTATTGTTTGTATTATAAACTACTTCTGCACTTTTAGTTTTTTTGTTTTGTTTTCTGAGATAGAGTCTCACTCTGTTACCCAGACTGGAGTGCAATGGCATTTTCTCTGCTTACTATGACCTCCGCCTCCCAGGTTCAAGCTATTCTCCCACCTCAGCCTCCTGAGTAGCTGGGACTACAGGCACTTGCCATTATACTTGACTAATTTGTGTATTTTTAGTAGACACAAGGTTTCACTTTGTTGGCCAGGCAGGTCTTGAACTCCTGACCCCATGATCCTTCTCCTCACATTCACAAAGTGCTGGGATTACAGGTGTGAGCCACCGTGTCTGGCCACTTTTAATTATTTTTAAATGTACAATTAAATTGTTATTGGCAGCCAGGCATGATAGCTCAAGCTTGTAATCCCAGCACTTTGGGAGGCCAAGGTAGGTTGATCACGAGGTCAAGGGATTGAGACTATCCTGGTTAACATGGTGAAACCCCATCTCTACTAAAAATAAAAAATATTAGCTGGGCATGGTGGCACGTGCCTGTAATCCCAGCTACACAGGAGGCTGAGGTGGAAGAATTGCTTAAACACAGAAGGCGGAGGTTACGGTGAGCCAAAATCACACCATTGCACTCCAGCCTGGGTAATGAGGGAAACTCCGTCTCAAAAAAAAAAAAAAAAAAAAGAATTGTTATTGGCTACAGGATCTCTTTTATGGTCATAAGAAAAATTATGTAACAATATAAATTGCATACATTTCTGAGACCTGAATTAACATTTAAAAAGTGTTATATATTTTTTATTAAACATGTTGCCTCTCTACCTGCAATCACCTACAGACTGTTAGTTTTTACTTACATAGAATTAAACGTATACATATATTACTCTAAGAATAAAACTTAAGTTTAGAACATTTACGGAATAAATAAATGCCTTTTTTGTCAGTATCAGTTTGTACCTACTTTCAGAAGAAAAGAGCAATTCTGAAACAAATAATTTCAATTAGATGGCTAATTGACTAGAAAACTGAAAACACTCAAAAATGATGAAAGTAAATTTATACTCTCTGCTTTGTATTGAATTCATTACTGTAAAATTGTATGGCTTATAATTTAGAATCTCCCTATGCAAATTTTTGTTTTTACTTGCCTGATACTGATGATAGACACATAATTTTCTTGTGTCTTACATTTATTTTCTTATTGCATATAAGGTACCTATTATGTGAGCTGGTCAGTGTTTATGACGATAATTTTAATAGGCTGGGCGCCGTGGCTTACGCCTGTAATCCCAGCACTTTGGGAGGCCGAGGCAGGTGGATCACAAGGTCAGGAGATCGAGACCATCTTGGCCAACATGGTGAAACCCCGTCTCTACTGAAAATACAAAAATTAGCTGGGCATGGTGGCGCCTGCCTGTAATCCCAGCTACTCAGGAGGCTGAGGCAGGAGAATTGCTTGAACCCAGGAGGCGGAAGTTGCAGTGAGCTGAGATCGCACCATTGCACTCCAGTCTGGGTAACGACAGCAAAACTCTGTCTCAAAAAATAAAATAAAATAAAATAATAAAATGTACAGAGTAAAAGCTAAAAATAAATAGATAAGAGGGACATAGAGATAATTTATTTTTTTTTAATTTTTGTTTTGTTTATTTATTTTTACCTGCAACTGTCTTGATCGAGTTCTAGACAGAGGGAATTTATGTGGTTAAATTTTTACCGTGTTTGGCCGGGTACAGTGGCTCAAGCCTATAATCCCAGCACTTTGGGAGGCCAAGGTGGGTGGATCACGAGGTGAAGAGATCGAGACCATCCTGGCCAACATGGTGAAACCCCATCTCTACTGAAAATAAAAAAATTAGTTGGGCATGGTGGTGCATGCTTGTAATCCCAGCTACTCAGAAGGCTGAGGCTGGAGAATTGCTTAAACCCAGGAGGCGGAGGTTGCAGTGAGCCGAGATTGCACTACCGCACTTCATTCTGGCACCTTGCAACAGAGCGAGACTCTGTCTAAAAATAATAATAATTTTAATAAAGCGTAGTGCAAAAAAATCTATATTGCAAAATATGTTGTTATATTTCATTTTGTTAGAATATATTTTCTTCTTTTAACTGAAGAATGCTATATAAGCCTACTTTTTTTAGTTATTGTTTTTTCCCCCTTTTTTAAGACTGAGTCACTCTGTCACCCAGGCTGAGGTACAGTGGCACAGTCTTGACTCACTGCAACCTCCACCTCCCGGGTTTAAGCAATTCACTGCCTCAGCCTCCTGAGTAGCTGAGATTACAGGCGTCCTTCACCATGCCCAACCAATTTTTGTATTTTTAGTTGAGACACGGTTTCTCCATTTTGGCCAGGCTGGTCTTGAACTCCTGACCTCATGGTCCACCTACCTCAGCCTCCCAAAATGCTGGCATCACAGGCGTGCGCCACTGCACCCGGCCTCCTTTCACTTTTTATAATAAAAATAAGTACATATTGATTGAGCCACTTTGTTTAAGTAAATACTAGGGGTCTTCATAAATCATGAAGATATTTTTATACATAAATGTAGCAAACATGGCAGTGCTTGCTGTGAAAGGTGCTTTGTAACAAGCCATAAATATTCTTGTTGGAGTTAGTTTGTGACTTCAAGTCTGAGGTGGAACCTATCCATGGCGAGAAATATCGTTTATTATTTATGTGGAGAGGACTTTTTTTTAGACTGCAAAGCTCAATTTTGCTGAATTTTCAGCCTTTTTAACTCTTTTATTGCTTTGTCTGTTCAGGGTCTTTTGTGGTACCATATGAATTTTAGATGTATTTTACAAAATTTCTATTAAGTATGTCACTGGCACTTTGATAAAGGTTGCATTATATCTGTAGATCATTTTAGGTAATGAAGCTATTTAAGAATATTAATGCCAGCCGGGCATGGTGGCTCAAGCCTGTAATCCAAACACTTTGGAGGCCAAGGCAGGCGGATCACCTGAGGTCAGGAGTTCAAGACCAGCCTGACCAACATGGTGAAACTCCTTCTTTATAAAAACATAAAATAAAAATAAACAGAATATTAATGCTATTTCCTGAGTAATATATTTTTATTTGTGTATTACTTAATTTTTTACTTAAATGTTCTTTAGATTATAGTGTAAGGTGTTAAAATTTTTGGTTAAATTTATTTCAAAGTATAGTTACTACAGTTATTGTGGAATTGTTTTTCTAAATTTCAAATTGAGGGCCGGGTGCGGTGGCTCATGCCTATAATCCCAGCACTTTGGGAGGCCGAGGCGGGTGGATCATGAGGTCAAGAGATCGAGGCCATTCTGGTCAACAAGGTGAAACCCTGTCTCTACTAAAAATAAAAACATTATCTGGGCATGGTGGCGTGTGACTGTAGTCGCAGCTACTGGAAAGGCTGAGGCAGGAGAATTGCTTGAACCCAAAAGGCGGAGGTTGCGGTGAGCCGAGACAGTGCCATTGCACTCCAACAGTAAAACTTCGTCTCAAAAAAAAAAAAAAAATTCAAATTCAGATAGTTAATTGTTAATGTATAAAACTGCTACTCACTTTTGTATGCTGATTTTGTATTCTACAAGTTTAATGAATGTGTTAGTTCTAGTAGTTCTTAGTGAATTCTTAGGCTTTTCTATGCTTAAAATTATGTCACCTGCAAACAGCAATAATTTCACCTTTTCATTTTAATCTGGATGCTTTTTTGTTTTATTTGGCTGTGTCTCCACTCAAATCTCATTTTGAATTGTAGCTCCTATAATCTCCACACTTATAGAAAAGAACCCAGTGGAAGGTAATTGAATCATGGGATGGGATTTCCCATGCCGTTCTCAGGGTAAAGAATAAGCCTCAGGAGACATGATGGTCTTATAAAGGGCAGTTTACTTGCACATGCTCTCTCCATGTAAGCCAGGACTTTTCTCCTCCACCTTCCACAATGATTGTGAGGCCTTCCCAGCCATGAGCTCATTAAGCCTGTTTCCTTTATAAATTTTCCAGTTTTGGGGTTACACTTATTAGCAGCAAGAGAACAGAGTAATACACTTTGATTTATTCTCTAATTTCTTTGCCTTGGACATTTAGTACTGTCTTTAGTAAGACTGCAAAAAGTCACATTTTTGTATTATTTTAGCTCTTAGAATAAAAGCTTACAACATTACCTCATATAGTACGTTGTTAGCTGTGCATTTTTTAAGTTATATGTGGCATTTATTGGTTTAAGGTGCATTTTCAGAGATTTATCATGAAGGAATCTGACTTTTTTTTTTTTTTTTTGAGACGGAGTTTTGCTTCCAGGTTGAAGTGCAGTGGCACAATCTTGGATCACCGCAACCTCTGCTTCCTGGGTTCAAGCAATTCTCCTGCCTCAGCCTCCTGAGTAGCTGGGACTACAGGATGCACGCCACCATGCCCAACTAATTTTTGTATTTTTAGTAGAGACGGGGTTTCACCATGTTGACCAGCATGGTCTCGATCTCTTGACCTCATGATGTACTCGCCTCGGCCTCCCAAAGTGCTGGGATTATAGATGTGAGCTAATGCGCCTGGCCTATTTTTGTAATACTTTTATTTTATTTATTTTTCTGAGACAGAGTCTCGCTCTGTTGCCAGGCTGGAGTGCAGTGGCGCGATCTCAGCTCACTGCAGCCTACGCCTACCGAATTCAAGTGATTCTCCTGCCTTAGCCTCCCAAATAGCTGGGACTACAGATGCACACCACCACACCCAGCTAATATTTTTGTATTTTTAGTAAAGACGGGGTTTCACCCTGTTGGCCAGGATGGTCTCAATTTCTTAACCTCATGAAACCCTGTCTTTACTAAAAATACAAACATTAGCCTAGTGTAGTCTTGGGCACCTGTAATCCCAGCTACTTGGGAGGTTGAGACAAGAGAATCACTTGAAACTTGGGAGGTGGAGGTTGTAGTGAGCCAAGATTGCACCACTGCATCCAGCCGGGACCACCGAGTAAGACTTCTTCCCTTCACCAAAAAAAGAGTGCATTAAGCCTGTTTTTAGTAATCACTCTGAGCATGGTGATTTTTCGGTTCTTAGTAGCCACCCTGAGTCACTCAGGGGAAATTGGTGTCTGTGTAAGGAGACAGAAGCAGGTGCTGAGTGGAGGTGCACCACACTGCACATAAATGCCTTCCATGTACACCTATCGGACCTTAACTTAATCGGGTAGTTATTTTCACGGCTGGATACGCACTAAATCTAGTCATACTATTTTTTGGCAGATAATAACATCTGCTACCCATTGATTTTATACAATTATTTGCTTGGCTGAAAAATAAGTCTTTTGTTAATTTACTCTAAATTAAAAGACTAAATTTGCAATTTTTTGTCTTTCAGCATTAAAGCAAATCGGGAGTACTGTACGTAGATAGTATGCATTTTCCTACCTGTGAAAATTTTCCTTGTATTGCCTTGAATACTTTAGTAAGCTAATTACTAAAATTAAATCCTTTAGCCACAAATTTAGATTTCAAAATGTCAAAAGCATACTGATTGAGAAAAACAGAAATCTTGTTTTTGCTTCTGGTTAGTAATCTAATCATTTCAAAAAGCATGGCAAGTATTACAAGACTGAAAAAATGTGTTTTGGTTATTTATTTCACTTCAAATGTTTTCTGTTACTTCTGTCATGTTAATTTAAAAGAAACTCTCTACATAACTTCATGCATTCAGGAAATAGTTATATTCAGGTGCTTAAAGTTCAGTATTATATTATAGTAGAATGCTCTATAATTAGCAGAAATACATTTTTAATAAATTCATCATGTTTTCAAGGTTTTGAAATTGTGAAAACAAATAATTAGGTATGCTTTTTCATAATAATGTCAATTCTAGGAGAGTATACCCAATCATCTCCATGGTATATATATTTTTTAATTTATTTTTTTAAGATGGCGTTTTGGCCGGGCGCGGTGGCTCACGCCTATAATCCCAGCACTTTGGGAGGCCAAGGCGAGTGGATCACGAGGTCAAGAGATCGAGACCATCCTGGTCAACAAGGTGAAACCCCGTCTCTACTAAAAATATAAAAATTAGCTGGGCATGGTGGTGCACGCCTGTAGTCCCAGCTACTCGGGAGGCTGAGGCAGGAGAACTGCTTGAACCCAGGAGGCGGAGGTTGCGGTGAGCTGAGATCACGCCATTGCACTCCAGTCTGGGTAACAACATAGAAACTCCGTCTCTTAAAAAAAATAAAAAATAAAAGATGTGTTTTCTCTATGCTGGTAAGGCTGGTCTTGAACTCCTGACCTTAGGTGATCCACCCGCCTTGGCCTCCAACGTGCCTGGATTACAGGCATGAGCCACCACACCCGGCCGATGGTATTTTTGTAATAAATAGTGTGAAACTGGGCCACCAGAATCCTGACTTAGCCAGAATGAATTCAGGTTTGTTGGTAGACTATTGATATTCCAGAAGCTGATCATTCTCTAAAGCTTACTAAATGTTGCCTAAAAATGCCATTGATCACTTTTGCCGGGCGCGGTGGTGCGTGCCTGTAGTACCAGCTACTCGGGAGGCTGAGGTGAAAAAATAGCTTGAGTCCAGGAGTTCTTGGCTGTAGTACGCTATGCCAATTGAGTGTCTGCACAAAGTTCGTCATCAATATGGTGACCTCCCAGGAGCGTGGGACCACCAGATTTCCTAAGGAGGGGTGAACCGGCCCAGGTCGGAAACGGAGCAGGTCAAAACTCCCGTGCTGATCAGTAGTGGGATCGCGCCTGTGAATAGCCACGGCACTCCAGCCTGGGCAATGTAATGAGACCCCGTCTCTGGAAAAAAAAGCAAAAGAAAAATGCCAGTGAGCGCTTTTAACCAGGTTACCTCTTTCCTCCCATTGATGTGGTCATGTTGTGGTCTCTTCTGTTTATCAAGCTATTGTGGGTTAGAGGTGATTATTTCCTGCACAAATGAGAACTCCTTTCGTTTCTCTTCCATGGGATCCGTCTGTTCTCCCTACTTGAAGCAACATATGGACGCAGATATAATGACAATATACAAATATATTTCCTTCTATGTGGCCAGTATGAGCAGATTACAACATGGCCCAGCTGGAACTCACTTACTTCCAATGATCGTTTTTCTATGATGTGTCTATTTCTATTAAAAGCACCTCTGATGTCCCAGCTCTTTGGGAGGCCAAGGCAGGTGAATCACGAGGTCAAGAGATCGAGACATACTGGTCAACATGGTGAAACCCCGTCTCTACTAAAAATATAAACAATTAGCTGGGCATGGTGGCGGGTGCCTGTAATCCCAGCTACTCAGGAAGCTGAGACAGGAGAATTGCCTGAACCCAGAAGGTGGAGGTTGTGGTGGGCCAAGGTTGCACCATTGCACTCCAGCCTGAGTAAAGAGCGAAACTCCGTCTCAAAAATAATTAAAAAATAAATAAAAATAAAAGCACCTTTGATTTAGTTTAGCCCAATAGTGACCGAATTTCATGAATGATTTTCCCCCACAGTCACACATTTTTTTGCAAGAAAAAACGATTACACAGCAGGTGTACAAACTGAGAATCCTGAGGATAACCTTATAATTTGTTTCTTCCCACCTGACTTTTAAAATAATCTTTCAGTTGCTTTTGTTATCTCAGTAAACAAAGATATCATCTGCAAATAATAATTACCTTCCAGTTATATTTATTGCAAATATTAACTCTATAAATGAGTATTTAAAATTATTATGTCTTGGTTAAAGAAAAAAGGATTTTGTCTTTTCTTCTTGAAGAGGGTTTTTGTTGTTGTACTGAAGGGAGTTGTCTCTGAATACAAAGCTGCCTGTGTGTTTTTGTTTTGATTTTAGCTTTTTTTCTTTTTCTTCATGTGGTCTTGCTCTGTCGCCAGGCTGGAGTGCAGTGGCACAATCTTGGCTCACTGCAACCTCCACCTCTTGGGTTCAAGTGATAATTCTGCCTCAGCCTTCCCAGCAGCTGGGACTGCAGGCATCCACCACCACGCCCAGCTAATTTTTGTATTTTTAGTTAAGTCAGGATTTCACTATATTGGCCTCGAGGATGGTCTCGATCTCTGGGCCTTATGATCTGCTCACCTCAGCCTGCCAAAGTGTTGGGATTACAAACTTGAGCCACTGCACCCGGCCACTGCCTGTGTTTTAATACTGGCTCCTCTATTGTGACCAAGTCTTTTCTCTCAATGACTCTGTTTCTTTCTCTGTAAAATGAGGATAATAATTAGACCTACGTTATTAAGTTACTGTAAAAATTAAATTTGGGCCAGGCGTGGTGGCTCATGCCTGTAATCCCAGCACTTTGGAAGGCCGAGGCAGGCAAATCATGAAATCAAGAGATCAAGACAATCCTGGCCAACATGGTGAAACTCTGTCTCTACTAAAAATACAAAAATTAGCTGGGCGTTGTGGCATGTGCCTGTAGTCCCAGCTACTTGGGCAGTTGAGATAGAAGAATTGCTGCTGGAACCCCAGAGGCAGAGGTTGCAGTGAGCTGAGAACGTGCCACTACACTCCAGCCTGGTGACAGAGAAAGACTCTGTCTCAAAAAAAAAAAAAAATGAATTTAGTAACAAATATATAGTGTTATGATTTTGCTCAGTATAAATTAGCTGCTTTTAATGAGACATTTATATGCTGAAAATTACACTAACATATGCTTTAACATAAAAATATTATTTTATAACATAAGTTTTTTGAATGACAGATAAATATATATTAAAATTAATTCTTTTAAAAATGTAGTATAGACCAGGCACGGTGGATCACGCCTATAATCCCAGCACTTTGGGAAGCCGAGGCAGGTGGATCACGAGGTCAAGAGACCGAGACCATCCTGGTCAACAAGGTGAAACCCCGTCTCTACTAAAAATACAAAAATTAGCTGGGCATGGTGGTGCGTGCCTGTAGTCCCAGCTACTCGGGAGGCTGAGGCAGGAGAATTGCTTAAACCCAGAAGGCGGAGGTTGCGGTGAGCCGAGATCATACCATCGCACTCCAGTCTGGGTAACAACAGTGAAACTCCAAAAAAGTAGTATAAATAAACAATGGAACACTATTCAGCTGTAAAAAGTAGTAAATTTCAACATTTGAATTAACATAGATAAATTGAGAAGGCATTATGCTACATAAAATTAGGCAAACCTAAATAGACAAGTACTTCATGGTTTATTTATATGTAGAACCTAATAAAATTTAACTCAAAAAGGCAGAAAATGGAATAATAGTTATCAGAAGCTGAGCGTGGTAGGAAAGAAATAGAGAGTTGTTTATCAAAGGTTACAATATTTCAAATAGATAGGGTAAAAATGTTTTGAGATCTATTAAACAGCAGAGTGACTGTAGAAAATAATCATGTATTGTATATTTCAAAATAACTAAGAGTAAATTTCAAATGTCCCACCACAAAAAATGGTAGGTAAGCAAGTTGTTAGAGGTTTTATTTAACTTGACTTAATTATTTAATATTGTATACAGTGCTCACTTCAGCAGCACATAGACTAAAATTGGAATGATACAGAGAAGATTAGCAATTTGAAATAAATTTTTAAAAATATTGTATACATATATTAAAACATCACATTTTACAATATCAATACATACAACTATAATTTGCCAATCAAAAATGCTATTAACACATTATTTTTAAAAAAAGAGAAGTAAACTTTAAGAAATCAGGCCAGAGAAAACAGTGTTTTTTATCTTAACATTTCATAAAACATATAAGTATTTTTTTTTTTAAAAACGGGGTTTCACCATGTTGGTCAGGCTGGTCTTGAACTTCTGACCTCAGGTGATCCACCTGCCTTGGCCTCCAAAGTGCTTGGATTACAGGCATGAGCCACCATGCCTGACCCATAAGTATTTTTTTAAATTTTAAATGGCTTTCTGACTGAGTAATGTAGATAAGAAAACTTTTAATATTATGAATAGTATGAACCCAGAACTCAGGAATAAATTATTTTTTTTAATGTTCAAAATAATATAATAATTTAAAAGACAGACTCTTGATAGGCTTGGTGGCTCATGTTTGTAATTCCAGCACTTTGGGAGGCTGAGACGAGCAGATCACCTGAGGTTGGGAGTTCAACCTCAGTCTGACTAACACGGAGAAACCCCTTCTCTACTAAAAATAAAAACTTAGCTGGGTGTGGTGGTGCACGCCTGAAATCCTAGCTGCTTGAAAGCCCAAGGCAGAAGAATCACTTAAACCCAGGAGGTGGAGGTTGCAGTAAGCTGAGAGCACCATGGCACTCCAGCCTGGGCAACAAGAGTGAAACTATGATCGATCTATCTATCTATCTATCATCTATCTATATAAAATAAAATGAAATTAATCTACCTACCATTATAGCTCACACCTGGCTGATGAGAATAAACATGGGTGGCTGGATGTGGTGGCTCAAGCCTGTATTCCCAAGCATTTTGGGAGGCAGAGGAGGGCAGATCATGAGATCAGGAGTTCACAACCAGCCTGGCCAAGATGGTGAAACCCCTTTTCTACTAAAACTACAAAAATTAGCCAGGCACGGCAGCAGGCACTTGTAATCCCAGTTACTCAGGAAGTTGAGGCAGGAAAATCACTTGAACCTTGGAAGCGGAGGTTGCAGTGAGCCCAGATCACACCACTGTACTCCACTGGGTGACAGAGTGAGAGAGTCCTTCTTGAATAAAAAAAAAAAAAGAAGAAGAAGAAACATGGGTTACAAATCACTGATGTGGTCACTTTTTTTTTTCAGGCTTAACATTTATTATTAGGATGTAACAGAATTAACAAAAATTAACAAGTTTTCTGTACACTTGCTGTGTGCCTGGTGCACCTATGGCATCATTATCTGCCTAATGTTATTCGCATCCAATAGTACCAAATATTAAATGCCTTTAATAAAGAGATTCTTGAAACAGGCTTTGTGTGGGCAACAAGGCTGTTTTATTTCATGCATGGGTGCAAGCAGGCCGAATACAAGAAGACAGGCAAAACGAGTAGGGGTGGGAATAAGTTTTATAGTTTGGGGCGATTTTTTGGGGGTGCAGGGGTGTTACAGAGTAAGATCAGTTACAGTGGTAGGGGAGGGGCAAGGAGGATACATTACCATCAGTTTAGTTACAATGGCGGGTGGGGTAAGGCGTAAGAATAGAAAACATGGGGCTGGGTGCAGTGGCTCACACCTGTAATCTCAGCAATTGGGGAGGCTGAGGCAGGTGAATCATGAGGTCAAGAAATCAAGACCACCCTGGCCAACGTGGTGAAACCCCATCTCTAAAAAATAAAAATAAAGAAGAGATGGCAGGGTGAAGTGGAGGGATGCTCACAGAGAAAGAACAGTTAAAATGGCTGGGTGGGGTGAGGAGTATTCACATTATCTTTTTTTTTTTTCCTTTGGGCTCCATGCTTCTAGGATAGATTATCATAAAAATAGTTAAGATGGCAGGGTGGGGAGAGAAGCTCAATATCTGGAGGAGGGAGAAGCTCAGCTGGGCGATAAGGGATAATGGCAAAAGCACACAGTGTGAGGGGTGATTAGCTGAGGCGGGCAGGACTTAGGACTTTCTTTTTGTTGTTGTTGTTGTTGTTGTTTTAAAGATGGGGTTTCACCATATCTGTCAGGCTGGTCTCAAGCTTCTGACCTTAGGTGACCCGCCCGCCTAAGCCTCGCAAAATGTTGGGATTACAGGCAGGAGCCACCATGCCCAGCTTAAGACTTTCTGGGTCCAGGCTTGCACATGAAGGCCTGACACCTAACAAATGAAAACTCAAATAAACTTAAGGTAAAGTAGTGGAAACAGATATTCTATGCACATGGAAACCAAAATTAAGGAGGAGTAGCTATTCTGATGGCAGAAAAAACAGACTTTCCTTGTTTGAGAAAGAGTCTTGCTCTGTCACCAGGCACCAGGCTGGAGTACAGTGGCACAATCTCGGTTCACTGCAACCTCCACCTCTCAGGTTCAAGTAATTCTCCTGCCTCAGCCAGGACTACAGGTGCACGCCAAAATGTCCAGCTAATTTTTGTATATTTAGTAGAGATAGGGTTTCACCATGTTGGCCAGGATGGTCTCGATCTTTTGACCTGGTGATCCACCTGCTTCGGCCTCCCAAAGTGCTGGGATTACAGGCTTGAGCCACTGCACCCAACCACAAAACAGATTTTAAATTAACAATGGCAAAAAAAACAAGGAATAGCATTATATAATAATAAAAGAACTAGTCCAACAGGAAAACATCACAATTCTACATACATATGCACCTAACATGGGAGCTCCCAAATTTATAAAATAATTTATTCTAGACCTAAGAAATGACATAGAAAGCAAGGCAATAAGCAGCTGGACGTGGTGGCTCACACCTGTAATTCCAGCACTTTGGGAGGCCGAGGTGGGTGGATCACAAGGTCAGACGGTTGAGACCATCCTGGTTAACACAATGAAACCCCATCTCTACTAAAAATACAAAAAATTAGCCTGGCATGGTGGCACCTACCTGTAGTTTCAGTTATTTGGGAGGCTGAGGCAGGATAATTGTTTGAAGGTTGCAGTAAACTGAGATTGCAGCACTGCACTCCAACCTGGATAACAGAGTGAGACTCCATGGAAGGAAGGAAGGAAGGAAGGAAGGAAGGAAGGAAGGAAGGAAGGAAGGAAGGAAGGAAGGAAGGAAGGAAGCAGGGAGGGAGGAAGGGAGGGAAGGAGGAAGAAAGGAAGGAAGGATGGAAGGAAGAAAGGAAGGAAAGAAGGACAAGGAAGGAAGGACAATAATTGTGGGGTACTTGTATACCCTGCTGACAATACTAGAATGGTAATCTAGACAGAAAGTCAACAAATATACAAGGAATTTAAATTATAGCCTAGAACAAATAAACTTAACAAATATTTACAGAACATTTTACCCAACAACTGAAGAATATACATTCTATTTATCAGCTCATAAAATGTTTTCCAAAATAAACCGTATATATGCCACAAAATAAGTCTCACCAAATTTGAGAAAATGAAAATTATATCAAACACTCTTTCTGACCACATTGGAATAAAATTAGAAATCAATTCAAAAATGAATCCTCAAAACCGTGCAAATGTATGGAAATTAAATAACCTGGTCTTGAATGATTGCTGCATCAACAATGAAATTAAGATAAAAATTTAACTTTTTAAAAACTAAACAATAGTAGTTTAAAGGGTCGACAAGAGAAAGTAGAATAGACCTAAAGTCAGGCAAGAAAGTTTTATTAACCTGCCGGGCTGCTCCCCAACAGTCAGAGGAGGCAGCCCTGAGCTTACAAAACCGGGGTTTATATAGAATGAGAGCAGCATAATCTATTCACGGGCACAGAGAGAGTTTGTTAACTTGTAACAGACCTGCAATACATTATCCTGTGACTTTTGCGGCAGCAGTCTCTAAAAAAAAGTTGGAAACCAGGATTGTTTACAGATATGTGTCAAACAGGAATTTACAAGTATGGATAACAAACATATGCTTTTCCTGTCCTCCCTCGAGCTGCCTGGATGGCTATAATCAGGCTTTGCTTAATTGTCACATATCTGGCAGCCTTGGTGTGGTGCCTAGATAGGGGTTCAGGAATGCAGCTGTGGAGCAATTAGAGGGGGGGAAGGGGTCAGCCTGCAAGGAGGGGGTTTTCTGAGGCAGCACAGCTCGTCCCTAACAGTAGTGACACAACCTATCAAAACCTCTGGAATACAGCATTAAATACCTACAGCAAAAAGTCTGAAAAGGCACAAATAGAAAATCTAGGCCAGGTGCAGTGTCTCATGCCTGTCATTCCAGCACTTTGGGAAGCCAAGGCCGGTGAATCACAAGGTCGGGAGTTCAATACCAGTTTGGCCAAGATGGTGAAACCCTGTCTCCACTGAAAATACAAAAATTAGCTGGGTGTGGTGGCGAGCACCTGTAATCCCAGCTACTCGGGAGGCTGAGGCAGAGAATTGCTTGAAACTGGGAGGAAATAAATAAATTAATTAATTAAAGAAACTGGAAGGTGGAGTTTATGGTGAGCTGAGATCATATCACTCACTCTAGCCTGGACAACAGAGCGAGACAGTCTCAAAAAAAAAAAAATCAAATTTAACCTCATACCTCAGAGAACTAGAGAAACAAGAACAAACCAAACCCCAACCAAAAAAAAGGAAGAAAATATGACAATAATCATTTTGCATAAAGCAATAGGAAGAAACAAAAAGACGATAATCAGAGAATAAGGAATATTATTGAAATTTTAAATAACACAAAAGACAAATGAAACAGAAAGCTGGTTTTTTAAAAAGAAAACCAAAATTTATAGACCATTAGTGAGATTAACCAAGAAGAGAGAAGACCTAAATATGCTTGATTAGAAACAAAACAGTACTACAGAAATACAAAAGATCATTCACTGCTACTTGTGGGGGTCCGGCACATCTGCCAGGGGGCTTCCGACCAGCGGAGAGCCTCAGTTCCACTCAAGTGTTCTCAACCTGGAAGAGGGAGTGCGGGGAAGAAAAGATAGATAGAGAGTGGGGTCTGGAGGACTGCCAGGCAATACCGGAGCAGCAAGTGCCAAAGCAGCAAGTTTATTTGTGCAAACTAAAGGTTATATACCTTTCAGTGCTTGAGGAGTAACGTACATTCCATTGTATCTTGAAATAAAATCAAGAACATAAATCACAAGAAAAGGGGTACAGAAAGTATGACTCTTAATCATAGGGTGTACAGCAAAGGAACAATAAAGTTTGCAAAAAAGGGTAATAAATCTAAACATGTGTTTATCTAAATTCAGTCAAGCAAGCAGGTAAGATTATTAACAAGGTACAGCTGGAACTTTCCAAATGTCATTCTAACCTTGCCTATTCATATAGGATCATATGCAAACAATATGATTGAGTTAGCAGAGGTAAACAGAGTCATACAGTTATTGTGCAGAGAAGGAACTAGGGAGCACACAATGTCTAACCACACAATGTCTCGTTAGACCACAAAGCCTGAGCTCAGCCATCCTATTGCAAATGTCAGAGGCAAAGATAGATGTTTATAAAATCAGTGCAACCAGACTTCCTCTTTTCCCTTAGCTCAACAGCCTCCAGGAGAGGAGAAACATGTATGGGCTCAAGCTCAAGATGGAGAGGGTTTTGTCAACGGCCCTTCACAGGAGCGATCCCCACAGCTACTATAAACACTTCTTTTTTTTTTTAAACGGAGTTTCGCTCTTGTTACCCAGGCTGGAGTGCAATGGCGCGATCTCGGCTCACTGCAACCTCCGCCTCCTAGGTTCAGGCAATTCTCCTGCCTCAGCCTTCAGAGTAGCTGGGATTACAGGCACGCACCACCATGCCCAACTAATTTTTTGTATTTTTTTTTTTTTTTTAGTACAGATGGGGTTTCACCATGTTGACCAGGATGGTCTCAATCTCTTGACCTCATGATCCACCAGCCTAGGCCTCCCAATGTGTTGGGATTACAGGCTTGAGCCACCACACCCGGCCAACTATGAACACTTTTACATGCACCAACCAGAAAACCTAGAGGAGATGGAAAAATTCTTAAAAATGTACAACCCTCTTTGATTAAACCAGAAAGAAATAGAAATTCTGCATAGACCAATAAAAAGTTGTGAGACTGAAACAGTAATAAAAACATTGCAAAAAAAAAAAAAGTCCAGGACCAGATGGATTCACAGCTGAATTCTATGAGGCATTCAAGGAAAAATTAGTACCAACCCAAGTGAAACTATTTCAAAAATAGAAAAACAGGAAATCTTTCCTAAATCGTTCTTCGAAGCCAATTATCACTCTAATATGAAAACCAGCAAAGAACATAGCACAGAACAAAACTACACACTATTTCTGATGAACATAGGGCAAAAATTCATTTTTTTTTTTTGAGACGGAGTTTTGCTCTTGTTGCCCAGGCTGGAGTGCAATGGCCTGAACTCGTTTTTCCTCAACCTCCACCTTCCAGGCTCAAGCGATTCTCCTGCCTCAACTTGTAGAGTAGCTGTGATTACAGGCATGAGCCAACACGCCCAGTTATTTTATTTATTTATTTTTATTTTTTGAGACGGACTCTTGCTGTGTCTCTAGGCTGGAGTGCAGTGGTGCCATCTCGGCTCACTGCAACCTCCACTTCCTGGGTTCTTGCAATTCTCCTGACTCAACCTCCCGCATAGCTGGGACTACAGGTGCAAGCTGCCATGCCCGACTAATTTTTTGTTTTTTAATAAAGACGGGGTTTCACCGTATTGTCCAGGCTGGTCTAGAATTCCTGAGCTAAGGCAATCCGCCTGCTTTGGCGTCCCAAAATGCTGGGATTACAGGCATGAGCCACCTCACCTGGCCAATTTTTTTGTATTTTTATTAGAGGCAAAGTTTCTCCCTGTTGGTCAGCCTGGCCTCAAACTTTCAACCTCAGGTGATCCGCCCCCCTCGGCCTCCCAAAGTGCTAGAATTACAGGCATGGGCCATGGAGGCCCGCCAAAAATATTTTTCTTTCCTTTTTTTTTTTTTTTTTGTGACAGAGGTTCGCTCTTGTTGCCTAACCTGGAGTGCGCTAGCATAATCTCAGCTCACCACAGCCTCTGCTTCCCAGGTTCAAGCAATTCCCCTGCCTCAGCCTCCCTAGTATCTGGGATTACAGGTATGCACCACAATGCCCAGCTAATTTATTTGTTTATTTATTTATATTTGTGTTTTTAGTAGAGATAGGGTTTCTCCATGTTGGTCAGGCTGGTCTCCCGACCTCAAGTGATCCACTTGCCTTGGCCTCCCAAAGTGCTGGGAATACAGGCATGAGCCACTGTGCCCAACCAAATTCTTAACAAAATACTAGCTTACCAAATACAACAGCATATCAAATAATAATACACCATGATCAAGTGCATTTTATATCAGGGATGAATGGATGGTTTAACATAATATGTAAGTCAATAAATGTGATACGTCACATAAGCAGAATTAAAAAAAAAACACGCCACATGATCATATCAATAGATTCAGAATAACATTTGTTTTTTTTTTCAGATGAAATCTTTGTCACCTGGGCTACAATGCAGTGGCATGATCTTGGCTCACTACAACTTCTGCCTCCCAGGTTCAAGCAATCCTCATGCCTCAGCCCACCAAGTAGCTAAAATTACAGGTGTGCATCACTACACCAGCTAATTTTTTGTACTTTTGTAAAGAAGGTGTTTCACCATGTTGCCCAAGCCAGTATTGAACTCCTGAACTCAGGCAACCCACCAGCGTTGGCCTCCCAAACTGCTAGAATTACAGGCATGAGCCACCACATCCAGCCCAAAAAAACATTTGAAAAAATCCAGCATCTTTTAATGATTGAAACCCTTAGCAAAATCTGCACAGAAGGTACATACCTTAAGGTAATAAGAGCCATGTATGACATACCCACAGCCAACACTATACTAAATGAGGAAAAATTAAAACTTTCTTCCTGACAACTGGAACAAAATGAGAATGCTCACTTACACCACTTATATTCAACATAGTGCTGGAAGTCCTAGCCAGAGCAATTAGACCAGAAATAAAAAATAAATGGCATCCAAATCCATATAGAGGAAGTCAAGCTGTCATTGTTTACTGATTATATAATTTCATACCTAGAAAACCCTAAAGATACATTTAAAAGATTCTAGATCTAATAAATAAATTTAGTAAACTTTTATAATACAAAATCAATGTACAGAAATCATCAGCACTGCTATACACCAATAGGTACCAAGCTGAAAATTGAATTAAAAACTCAACCCTCGTTGCAAAAACCTACAAAAAAATAAAATATTTAGCAATATACCTAACCAAGGAGGTGAAATACATCTACAAAGAACATTACAAAACACTGCTTAAAGAATCTATAAATGTCACAAATGGAAACATATCCCATGCTCATAAATAGGTAGTGTCAATATTGTAAAAATGACCATACTTTCAAAAGCAATCTACAAATTTCATGCAGTTTTTAATCAAAATATCACCATCATTCTTCACAGAACTAGAAAAAAAACCCTAAACTTCATATAGAACCTAAGAAAAGCCCACACATCCAAAAAAGACTAAGCAAAATGTAGAAAACTGAAGGCATCACATTACATAACTTCAAACGATACTACAAAGCTATAGTTACCAAAACAACAAGCTAGTGGTGTAGACATAGGCACACAGAAAAACAGAACAGACTACTGAACTCAGAAATAAAGCCAAATAGTTGCAGCCAATGGATCTTTGAGAAAGTAAATCAATGTAGAAAAAGGACACACTATTCAACAAATGCTGCTGGGACAATTGGGAAACCACATGTGAAAGAATACAACTAATCTATATATATCTCTTATATAAAAATTAACTCAAAGTGGATCAAAGATTTAAATCTTTTTTTTTTTTTGAGATGGAGTTTTGCTCTTGTTACCCAGTCTAAAGTGCAATGGCGTGATCTCAACTCACCGCAACCTCCGCCTCCTGGGTTCAGGCAATTCTCCTGCTTCAGCCTCCTGAGTAGCTGAAATTACAGGCACACGCCACCATACCCAGCTAATTTTTTGTATTTTTAGTAGAGACGGGGTTTCACCATGTTGAACAGGATGGTTTCGATCTCTTGGCCTGGTGATCCACCCGCCTCGGCCTCCCAAAGTGCTGGGATTACAGGCTTGAGCCACCGCACCCAGTGATTTAAATCTAAGAACAATTTTTTTTGAGATGGAGTCTCAACTTTGTCATCCAGGCTGGAGTGCAGTGGCGCGATCTTAGCTCACTGAAAGCTCCGCCTCCCAGGTTCGAGTTATTCTCCTGCCTCAGCCTCCCAAGAAGCTGGGATTACAGGTGCCCACCACTACCCCCAGTTAAGTTTTTGTATTTTTAATAGAGACGGGGTTTCACCATGATGGCCAGGCTGGTCTCAAACTCCTGATCTGGTAACTTACCTGCCTTGGCCTCCCAAAGTGCTGAGATTACAGGCCTGAGCCACCGTGCTGGCCTTTAAATCTAAAATTTGAAACTGTAAACATTGTAGAAAATAACAACGGAAAAACTCTTATAGATGTTGACTTAGGCAAACAGTGCATGACCTAGAACCCAAAAGTAAATGAAGCAAAAACAAAGAAATATAAATAGGACTTAATTAAACTGGAAAACTTTTTCACCACAACAGACATCATCAGCAGAGTAAACTTACAACCCACTAAGTGGGAGAAAATCTTCACAATCTATATATATACAACAAAAGACAAATATTCTGAATTTACAAGGAACTCAAAAAAATCAGAAAAAAAATTCTATAAAACAGTCAGCTAAAAGTATAAATAGAGAATTCTCATAAGAAGATATACAAATGGCCAAGAAACATGTGAAAACATACTAGCTGGGTGGGGTGGCTCAAGCCTGTAATCCCAGCACTTTGGGAGGGCGAGGCGGGTGGATCACGAGGTCAAGAGATCGAGACCATCCTGGTCAATATGGTGAAACCCAGTCTCTACTAAATATACAAAAAATTAGCTAAGCATGGTGGCACGTGCCTGTAATCCCAGATATTCAGAAGGCTGAGGCAGGAGAATTTCCTAAACCCAGGAGGCGGAGGTTGAGGTGAGCTGACATCGTGCCATTGCACTCCAGCCTGGGTAACAAGAGCAAAACTCTGTCTCTAAATAAATAAATAAATAAATAAATAAATAAGAAAACATACTAAGCACCACTAATTATCAGGGAAATGCAAATCAAAACCACAATGTGATACTACCTTACTCCTGCAAGAATGGTCATAATTAAAAAATTTTTAAATGCTAGATGTTGATATAAAAGCACTGTTACACTACTAGTGGGACTGTAAACTAGTACGACCACTCCAAAATTAGACAGTATGGGCCGGCACGGTGGCTCAAGCCTGTAATTCCGCCACTTTAGGAGTCTGAGGCGGGTGAATCACGAGGTCAAGAGATCGAGACCGTCCTGGTCAACAAGGTGAAACCCCGTCTCTACTAACAGTACAAAAATTAGCTGGGCATGGTGGTGTGTGCCTCAGCTACTCGGGAGGCTGAGGCAGGAGAATTGCTTGAACCCAGGAGGCGGAGGTTGCGGTGAGCTGTGCCATTGCACTCCAGTCTGGGTAAAAACAGCAAAACTCCGTGTCAAAAATACAAAAAAATATTAGCTGGGCATGGTGGTGCGCACCTGTAGTCCTGGCTACTTGGGAGGTTGAGGCAAGAGAATCATTTGAACCTGGGAGGCTGAGGTCGCAGTGAGCTAATATTGCACCATTGCACTCCAACCTGCGTGACAGCAACACTCAGTCACCAAAAGAAAAAAAAAGAATTAATGTAATCTATATGTAATTAAATCAACTCAATGTATGAAAATCAATTCTACATAGAGCGTTGAAATGAAAGCAAAATACACTTTTGGTGAAGGAAGTTAGAAACATTAGTCTAGTTTGAAATTACTTAATGGTTGCTTCAAATTGAAAAACTGAAATAGTAAATCAAATATGAAAAGTTTAAATGATTAATTATGAGATTATAAAATATTTATGAAAATCTAGAGTGGCAAGAAATGACTAATATGAGGAATTTATTTGTAAGGTTTTATTAAAATTAGCTTTACCATAAATAATATACTAATAAAAAAGTATAGCAAATTTCTCTTGGAACACAAATTTTATGTATTGTTAGACCCCTAACTTTTTTTTTGTAATTGAGACAGAACCTCACTCTGTCACCGAGGCTGGAGTGCAATGGCATGATCTCAGCTTACTGCAACCTCTGCCTCCCAGGTTCAAGCAGTTCTCCTGCTTCAGCCTCCCAAGTTGCTGGGATTACAGGCGCCTGCCATCATGCTCAGCTAATTTTTAAAATTTTTAGTAAAGATGGGTTTTTGCCATGTTGGCCAAGCTGGTTTCAAACTTCTTACCTCAGGTGATCTACCCGCCTCAGCCTCTAAAATTGCTGAAATTACTAGGCCACACCCAACCTAGTCCCCTAAATTTGAATGCTACAGAGGGCCAATGCAACATCCAAAGGAGTAAAAAACATATATATATATATTTTTTTTTTTTTTTTTTTTTTTTTGAGACGGAGCCTTGTTCTGTCTCCCAGGCTGGAGTGCAGCAGCTTGATCTCAACTGACTGCAACCTCCACCTCCCAGGTTCAAATGATTCTCCTGCCTCAGCCTCCTGAGTAGCTGGAATTACAGGAGTGTGCCATCATGCCCAGCAGCTAATTTTTGTATTTTTAGTAGAGATGGAGGTTTCACCATGTTGGTCAGGCTGGTCTCGAACCCCTGACCTCGGGATCCACCAGCTTCAGCCTCTCAAAGTGCAGGATTACAGACATGAGGCACTGTGCCCAGACAAAAAAACATAATTATTTGATATGTTAAGTTACATGAAAAACGGCCGGGCGTGGTGGCTCACGCTTGTAATCCAAGCACTTTGGAGGGCAAGGCGGGCAGATCGCCTGAGGTCAGGAGTTCAAGACAAGCCTGAACAATATGGTGAAACCCGGTCTTGAAAAGAAAAGAAAATTACATGAAAAACATTGTTGAATTAGAGATAATGTTTGATCTTCAACTTATATTTTAATAAATATATTATTAATATTTATTCCACAATTGTATGAAATTTCTAAAAATCATATATTTCAGTATAAGTCATTAGTCATTATTATGGTTATTATAAGTTATTGTAGGCCACAGATATAATCAGTTTGTTTCACTTGTTTCTTCATAATTATTTAATGTCATTTGCTGCCGGGCACGGTGTTTCAAGCCTGTAATCCCAGCACTTTGGGAGGCCAAGGTGGGTGGATCACGAGGTCAAAAGATCGAGACCATCCTGGTCAACATGGTGAAACCCCATCTCTACTAAAAATACAGTTTTCTTAACACCATTTATTAAGCTGTATTTTTAGTAGAGACGGGGTTGGGAAAACTGGCTAGTCATGTGCAGAAAACAGAAACTGGACCCCTTCCTGACACCTTACACTAAAATTAACTCCAGATTGATTAAGGACTTAAACATAAGACCTGGCACCGTAAAAACCCTAGAAGAAAATCTAGGCAAAACCATTCAGGACATAGGAGTAGGCAAGGACTTCATGACCAAAACACCAAAAGCATTGGCAACAAAAGCCAAAATAGACAAATGGGTCCTAATCAAACTCCACAGCTTCTGCAGGGCAAAAGAAACAGTCACTAGAGTGAATCGGCAACTGTGAAGGGCTGATATCCAGAATTTACAAAGAACTCAAACAGATTTACAGGAAAAAAACAAGCCCATTCAAAAATGGTCAAAGGATATGAACAGACACTTTACAAAAGAAGACATACATGAGGCCAACAAACATGAAAGAATGCTCATCATCACTGGTCATTAGAGAGATGCAAATCAAAACCACATTGAGATACCATCTCACACCAGTTAGAATGGTGATCATTAAAAAATCTGGAGACAGCAGATGCTGGAGAGGATGTGGAGAAATAGGAACACTTTTACACTGTTGGTGGGAGTGTAAATTAGTTCAACCATTGTGGAAGACAGTGTGGCGATTCCTCAAGGCCTTAGAAATAGAAATTCCATCTGACCCAGCAATCCCATTACTTTATATATATCCAAAGGATTATTAATTGTTCTACTATAAGGACACATGCACATGAATGTTCACTGAAGCACTGTTTACAATAGCAAAGACCTGGAACCAGCCCAAATGCCCATCGATGATACACTGGACTGGGAAAATGTGACACATATGCACCATGGAATATTATGCTGCAATCAAAAGTGATGAGTTCATGTTCTTTGTAGGGACTTGGATGAATCTGGAGAACATCATTCTCAGCAAACCGACACAAGAACAGAATATGAAATACCACATATTCTCACTCATAGGCAGGTGATAAAAAATGAGAACACATGGACACAGGTAAGGGAGTAGTACATACTGGGGTCTATTGGGGGTAATAGGGGAGGGACACCTGGGGGGTGGCTGAGCTGGGGAGGAATAGCCTGGGGAGAAATGCCAAATGTGGGTGAAGGGAATGAAGGCAGCAAAACACACTGCCATGTGTGTACCTATGCAACTATCTTACATGTTCTGCACATGTACCTCAAAACCTAAAATGCTATAAAAAAAAAAAAACTTAAGAATAAAAAAGAAAAGAGCTTACTCATGTAACCAAAAAAAAAAAAAAAAAAAACAGAAAATTAGCTGGGCATGGTGGCGCCTGCCTGTAATCCCAGCTACTTTGGAGGTTGAGGCAGGAGAATTGCCTGAACCCAGGAGGCAGAGGTGCGGTGAGCGAAGATCGCGCCATTGTACTCCAGCCTGGGTAACAAGAGTGAAACTTCATCTCCAAATAAATAAATAAATAAAGTCATTTGTATAGTTAGTGGTTTAATTCTGATGTAATTTATTTTTATTTATTTATATAAGATAAAGTTTCTGCCGGGCGCAGTGGCTCAAGCCTGTAATCCCAGCACTTTGGGAGGCCGAGGCAGGTGAATCACAAGGTCAAGAGATCGAGACCATCCTGGTCAACATGGTGAAACCCTGTCTCTACTAAAAATACAGAAAATTAGATGGGCGTGGTGGCTCGTGCCTGTAATCCCAGCTACTCAGGAGGCTGAGGCAGGAGAATTGCCTGAACCCAGGAGGCGGAGGTTGCAGTGAGCCGAGATTGTGCCATTGCACTCCAGCCTTGGTAACAAGAGCGAAACTCTGTCTCAAAAAAAAAAAAAAAAAGATGGGGTTTCACCATTATGCTCAAGCTGGTCTTAAACTCCTGACCTCAGGTGATCCACCCACCTCGGCCTCCCAAAGTGCTAGGATTACAGGTGTTAACCACCGTGCCCGGCCCTTATTTTATTTATTTTTACTTTTTGAGATGGAGTCCCGCTCTGTCACTCAGGCTGAAGTGCAATGGCGTGATCTCGACCCACTGCAACCTCTGTCTCCTGGGTTTAAGCAGTTCTCTGCTTTGGATTTCCGAGTAGCTGGGATTACAGGCAAGTGCCACCATGCCTGGCTAATTTTTGTATTTATAGTAGAGACAGGGTTTCACCGTGTTGGCCAGGCTGGTCTTGAATTCCTAACCTCATGATCCACCCGTCTCGGCCTCCCAGAGTGCTGGAATTACAGGCGTGAGCCACCTCGCCCAACAATTCTGATGTACTTTCTAAACTTCAAAAGCATGCAAAATCCTAGAGTACTGTGTCTGTAAGGAGGTTCAAGAAAAAATGGAAATAGCCCGGACAACTTGAGTACAGGTTTAATATTTAAATTATATTGTTTGGACTGGATAAGGATTGTGAGAATTCTAATGATGAGACTAACTAATAAAACTGCTAATTCATGCTAAGCAAAAATTAGTTGAACATCAGAAAAATACTCTGCCACATTTATTTTTTTGAGAAAGAGTCATGCTCAGCCACCAGACTGGAGTCTCAGTCGTGTAATCTTGGCTCACTGCAACCTCCACCTCTGGAGTTCAAGCGATTCTCCTGCCTCAGCCTCTTGAGTAGCGCATGCCACCATGCCCAGCTAATTCTTGTTTGTTTGTTTTTTTGAGACAGAGATTCGCTCTTTACCCAGGCTGGAGTGCAATGGTGCGATCTAGGCTCACCACAACCTCCGCCTGCTGGGTTCAGGCAATTCTCCTGCCTCAGCCTTCTGAGTAGCTGGGATTACAGGCATGCGCCACCATGCCCAGCTAATTTTTGTATTTTTAGTAGAGACAAGGTTTCACCTTGTTGACCAGGATATTCTCGATCTCTTGACATCGTGATCCACCCGCCTCAGCTTCCGAAAGTGTGAGCCACCGCGCCCAACCTCACATTTTTTTTGAGGGCAGAGACTAGACAGACGTGTCACATCACCTGAATTCTTAGCCACAAATACGTTACAACTTACTCCTGAAAGCAGAACACAGGGAGCAAAGTCACATCACCTGGGTGCTGAGCCCAGCAATGAGTAACAGCGCTCTCTGTGGTCAAGGCCCAGGCAGGAGAGACACATCATCTGGTACCTAGGCTTAGCGATAAGTCACAATTTTTCTTGTGGGCAGAGTGCAGGCAAAAACGAAGCATCACATCTCTTAGATAATTGATGCAGAGATATGTCACAAGTCCCTCTGTAGAAGAAACCTAGGGGAGAGCCCCACATTTTATATATGTTGGGGCCAGTAATATGTCTTCTTGTGCAAAATATTCTGGGCCAAGGTAAAAGAAAAGAGTCACATAACCTGAATGCCGAACTTAGCAATATGTCACAGTACAAGACAAGAAAAAAAAAAAAAACCTCACAGCACCTTTATTCCTGATTTAAAGTCAATGTCTTGGAAGAGAATATTAAATATGAAAAAATACATGTAGACATGTCTGTGCGTGATTGGTGCTTATACTCACACCGTCCCCCACACCACAGAAGAGAACAGATAACCACAGGCTGACCATTAGGACCAAGGCCAAATCACAAAATAAGTTTCCTTTAGTCTATTTCCTCCTTATCTAAACATTGCAGGTTAAGACTGTGGACAGATCTAGAGTTTTCTTGTTCTGTGGCCCTATCATACTTTTTTTTTAGAGACAGGGTCTTTCTATGTTTCTCAGGCTGAAGTGCAGTGGCTATTCACAGGCGTGATCCCACTACTGATCAGCACGGGAGTTTTGACGCTCAGTTTCCGACCTGGGCCAATTCACCCTTCCTTAGGTAACCTGGTGGTCCCACGCTCCTGGTAGGTCACTTAGTGAGGACACCCGATTGGCATAGTGAACTACAGCCCAGAACTCCTGGGCTCATGGGATCCTCCCACCTCAGCCTCCCGAGGAGCTGAGACTACAGGCATGTGCCACCGCGCCCAGCTGTGGCCTCAGCATTCTTTCTTCACTCTCTGATGTTTGGAATTAAGGTAAGCAACAGGTTGTCAGCAGTGGTTAATAAAATAACCACAGGTAACCACAGGTTCACTTGTGGTTATTTTATTCTTTCTGTTCGCTGTTAGTTCTGTGGTCACTGTTTCTTTTTCAGAACTGAAGAGATGTTGGTAGAGAGAGGCTGTCCCCTCCCCTCTGGCAAAAAAGGAATGCTCAGGCTCTTCACCCACCAGACATCAGAGCTGCACTTTAATGTGGCAGCTATTGGCGACATGTGGCTACTGGGAGCCTGGAATATGGCTGTTCTGAATTGCAATGTGCTAGAGAGGTAAAATTCAGAGTTATTTTCAAAAATTTAGTTCCATATACGTGTGTGTATTTCATTAATAATTACATTTTGCGTCCATATTACTTTGGATATATTAGGTTAATTAGATTGTAACAATCAATTCCACTGTTTTTTCTTTTTAAAGTTTGACTACTAGAAAATTTATTTTTATTTATTTGTTTTTTTTGAGACGGAGTTTTTTTTTGCTCTTGTTACCCAGGCTGGAGTGCAATGGCGGGATCTCAGCTCACCACAACCTCCCCCACCTGGGTTCAGGCAATTCTCCTGCCTCAGCCTCCTGAGTAGCTGGGATTACAGGCACGCGCCATCATGCCCAGCTAATTTTTTGTATTATTAGTAGAGACAGGGTTTCACCGTGTTGACCAGGATGGTCTCGATCTCTTGATCTCGTGATCCACTTGCCTCGGCCTCCCAAATTGCTGGGATTACAGGCCTGAGCCATCGCTCCCAGCCTGACTACTAGAAAATTTAAAATTCACGTATGGCTCACATTTGATTTCAGATTGTCTCTTTTTTTTTTTTTTTCTTTTCACTCCTTTGGAAAAAGCCTCTTTTTTAAAATTCTCAAGCTCCCTACTCAATGGACCAGAAGCCACAAAGGTCATAAAATCTGAAATTCTAAAATAATACTTACATTATTTTTATTTGTGAGTAGCCGAATATCATTTGTAATGTATATGATCTTATACACAAGGTTAAATGCAAATACCCTCTGGGATGGGCTTGGCTCAGTTAAAAAAAGAAGCCCTGGCTGAAAAGGCTGCAGCTTAGGCTGTCACTCTTCATTCAGCCCAGAGTCTGAGAGCATCTTCTGTCACTCAGGCCCTGAAGGGTCGGGACCTTAAACGTTATCCAATCAGAAACCCTGGGCTGCGAACCGTCCAATCAGGCATGCAGCTGGAGCAGACAAGACGGCTTCCGGGATTTGGCGGCACTTTTGTGTCTCCCTGCAGCCGGAGCTCTAGGTCTCACTTTCCCTGCTGTGTCCTCTCCTCCTAGAGGCCCAGCCTCTGTGGCTTTGCGACCTGCATAAACTGGGAGATTCGCAGCTAAGACGCCGGGACTCTCTGGAAGCCTAGAGATGGTGAGAGCGCTGGGTGCGACATCCCGAGAGAGGGAGGGGCTGGTTGAAATCGGGGGGAAGGGGCTGTGACGGGACTCAGGCCTCCCGGCAGTCAGCTCCACAGTCTGCGCCCGGAGTTCTCCGGAGTTCTGCTTGCCGAGCTCGGCCTCAGCCCCGTTCAGCCGTAAGATGGCGGCTTCGCTGACTGCGGGCCTCAGGCGTCCTGTCTCTTCCCTGGGCAGTGCCTGTGCCCTGGCCTGGAGCCATCTCTGGGCGGCTCGGCATCCACAGGGCGGTGTCTCTCCCAGATTGTTCAGGGACCACGGGAGGGTCATCGGGGGAGAAACCTGATTAAGGGTGCGGGTTCATGAATGCGAAGAGCTTTGGTCCGGGGGTTCCCAGTTCCTCTTTTCACCTATTACAAATTTATGAGAGTGTCGGGCGCAGTGGCTCACGCCAGTGATGTTGCACTTTGGGAGGCCGAGGAGGGCGGATCACCTGAGATTAGGACTTCGCGATCAGCCTGATCAACATGGTGAAACCCCGTCTCTATTAAAAATACAAAATTATGAGGGCGTGGAGGCGCATGCGTGTAATCCCAGCTACTCGGCACGCTGAGGCAGGAGAATCGCTTGAACCCGGAAGGTGGAGATTGCGGTGAGGCAGGATCGCACCATTGCACTCAAGCCTGGGCAACAAGAGCGAAACTCCGTTTCAAAAAAAAAAAAAAAATTATGAGCATCACCGCAAAAATTTAGAAGAAATTTAATCAAAATGTGATTCAAAAATTGTGGACCACCCAGCTGTGGTTTGTAGTTTGTGGTTTATGGGAGCAGCTTGAAGGAAAGACTTTTAAAGGCGCACAATGAAGAAAACAAAATTAAATAATTGGTTAGGTACAGTTACATTGTTGCTTGATTTGTACGATTAAGGTATACTTTTTCTGCTTATGTGATCAGAGGTTAATTGGCAGCTTATGGTTGGTTAATCCTGAATTTTGTTTCTCTCAATCCAGTGAGTTACCAAAAGAATGCATCTGAATTAGAGTTTTTATTTATTTGTTTATTTTTTTGAGACAGAGTTTCGCTCTTACCCAGGCTGGAGTGCAATGGCGCGATCTCGGCTCACCGCAACCTCTGCCTCCTGGGTTCAGGCAATTCTTCTGCCTCAGCCTCCTGAGTAGCTGGGATTACAAGCACACGCCACCATGCCCAGCTAATTTTTTGTATTGTTAGTAGAGACGGGGTTTCACCATGTTGATCAGGATTGCCTTGATCTCTTGACCTCATAATCCACCCACCTCGGCCTCCCAAAGTGCTGGGATTACTGGCGTGAGCCACGGCGCTTGGCTATTATTGCTTTTTGAGATGGAGTCTCACTCTGTTGCCAGGCTGGAGTGCAGTGCAGTGATGCGATTTCAACTCACTGCAACCTCCAATTCCCAGGTTCAAGCGATTCTCCTGCCTCAGCCTCCTGAGGAGCTGGGACTACAGGTGCGTGCCACCACAGCCAGCTAATTTTTTTTTTTTTTTGGTATTTCTAGTAAAGACGGGGTTTCGCCATGTTGGTCAGGCTGGTGTCTAACTCCTGACCTTAGGTGATTCACCTACCTCTGCCTTCCAAAGTGCTGGGATTACAGGTGTAATCCTAGCGACCGCACCCGGCCTGAGTTGTATCTTTTATAATAAACTGGTAAAAGTAACTCCAGTGTTTCACTGAGTTCTGAGAGTTAGTCTATTACATTACTGAAATGAGGAATGTTCTGGGAGTCCTCAGTTATTAAACGGTGGCTCAGAAGCATAGATCAGCCTATGAAGTTTGTGACTGGCATCTGTAGTAGAGACAGTGTTGTGGGACTGTGCTCTGAATCAGGGTCTGTGCTGACTCTGTGTGGTGTCAGAATTCAAATGTTGGACAGTGAGTGTTGGAGAATTGCCTGGTGTTCAGTAAATGACACATTTTGTGCCAGAAAAAAGAGATCACAGAGGCCTTCCCTGGAATGGAACTCTGCGTGCCTGGGATGGGAGGCTGTGCTCTCCTGTACACAAGCTGTCACACTGCTCATTGTCCTGTGATTTCAGGTCTCCTCTAAGAGGACAGAGCTCTGATAAGAAACCCCACTTTCCCACAGCTGCCTTCACAAGATTTTCACCCACTTACAAACACACCCACAAGACATTGACGTGCCCACAGCCTTCCCTGGACTAGGCACCACTTTCAGAAAATTTACATAATTTTTGATCCCAGTGCTTCTGGCCAAAACCCTAAAAAAAAAAAAAAAAAAAATGGTTAGAAGTCTCCTGGCACATCCCCACCAGCAGACACTGAATCTGCAGCAGTAATATGATTTCTCCACCATCCTAGGGTTCTGGACCAACTGTTCATAATCCCATATTCCTGCATGGACACAAAAATAAATCAGAATGTAGCCCCACCTAATCCACTGTTTGTAGTACAAACCAGTCCTTTAGCCTACATTGCACTCTCCCCACCCATGGAGATTTTCATTTTAACTTTTATTTTTAGTTCATGGGTACATCTGTAGGTTTGTTGTATAAATAAAATTGTGTCATGAAGGTTAATGTGCAGATTTTGTCACTGAGGTACTAAGCATGGCGCCAAACCACTGTTTGTTTCTGATTCTCTCTGTCCTTTTGCCCTCACTCTCAACTAAGTCTCAGTCTTTGTTGTTTTTTTTCTTTCTTTTTTTCTTTTTTTTTTTAAGACGGGGTTTCACCATGTTGATCAGGCTGGTTTTGAACTCCCAATCTCAGGTGATCCACCCGCCTTGGCCTCCAAAGTGCTTGGATTACAGGCGTGAGCCACCACGCCCGGCCTGTTGTTCTTTTCTTTGTGTCCTTGTGTTCTTATTATTTAGCTTTTTCTTATTCTTTTCTTTCTTCTTTTTTTTTTTTTTTTTAGGCAGAGTTTTGCTCTTGTTGCCCAGGCTGGAGTGCAATGGCTCGATCTCAGCTCACTGCAACTTTCACCTCCTGGGTTCAAGTGATTCTCCTGTCTTAGCCTCTTCAGTAGCTTGGATTACCGGTACCTGCCACCATGCCTGGCTAATTTTTGTACTTTGAGTAGAGACAGGGTTTCACCATGTTAGCCATGCTGGTCTCGAACTCCTGACCTTGTGATCCACCTGCCTCGGCCTCACAAAGTGCTGGGATTACAGATGTGAGCCCTCAGCCAGCTATTTATAAATGATAACATGAATTTGCTTTTCTGTTTCTGCATTAGTTTTTTAAGGATAATGGTCTCTCTAGCTCCATCCATGTTGCTACAAAAAAAATTATCTTGATCTCTTTTTATGGCCACACAGTATTTCATGATATTTATTTACCATATTATGTTTTTATTAAATAATTTTATTTAATTTTTGGAGATAGAGTTTCACTTTGTTACCCAGGGTGGAGTGCAAGTGGCATGATCTCGGCTCACTGCAGCCTCAATTTCCCGGGCTCAAGGAATCTTTTTTTTTTTTTCTTTGAGACGGAGTCTTGTTTTGTCACCTAGGCTGGAGTGTCCTATCTTAGCCTTCCAAGTAGCTGAGATTATAGGTGCCTGCTACCGCACCCAGCTACTTTTTACTTTTTTTTTTTTTTGAGATGCAGTCTTGCACTGTCACCCAGGCTGGAGCGAAATGGCTCCATCTCAGCTCACTGCAACCTCTGGCTCCCGAGCAGCTGGGATTACAGGGGCCCACCACCACACCCAGCTAATTTTTTTTGTGTTTTTAGTAGAGATGGGATTTCACTATGTGTGCCAGACTGATCTCAAACCTCTAACCTCGTGATCTGCCTGCCTCGGCCTCTCAAAGTGCTAGGATTACAGGCATGAGCCACCACACTTGGCCTAATTTTTGCATTTTTAGTAGAGGTGTGGTCTCTCCATGTTGGCCAGACTGGTCTTGAACTCCTGACATCAGGCTGTTCACTTGCCTCGGCCTCCCAAAGCTCTGCTGGCGTACATCTGGCCGGCATCTGTTGTTTCTTTTTTTTACATTGTATAATGGCCATTTTGACTGGTGTGTAGATGGTCTCTCATTGTGATTTTCCTTTGCATTTCTCTAATTAGTATTTAGCAGTTTTTATTTTTATTTTATTATTTATTTATTTATTATTTTTTTGAGACTTAGTCTCTTTCTGTTTTCTAGGCTGGAGTGCAATAGCATGATCTCTGCTCTTTGCAACCTCCGCCTCCTGAGTTCAAGCGATTCTCCTTCATCAGCCTCCAGAGTAGTTGGGACTACAGGTGAATACTGCCATGCCTGGCTGATCTTCCTGTGTTTTAGTAGAGACAGGGTTTCACCGTGTTGCCCAGGTTGGTCTCGAACTCCTGAACTCAGGCGATCTGCCTGCCTCAGCCTTCCAAAGGGCTGGGATTACAGGTGTGAGCCACCACGCCCAGCCTAGTAATGAACATTTTTAATATGCTTTTTAGCTTCATGTATGTCTTTTGAAAAGCAGGCAAAAAAACTGCTCATGTTTTTTGCCTTCTTTTCTTTTTATTTTTTTTGAGATTGAGTTTTGCTCTTGTTGCTCAGGCCAGAATGCAATGGTGTGATCTTGGCTCACTTCAACTTCGCCTCCCAGGTTCAAGCTGTTCTCCTTCCTCAGCCTCCCAAGTAGCTAAAATTTTAGAGGCATAAGCACTACCATGCCTGGCTAATTTTGTATTTTTAGTAGAGACAAGGTTTTACCATGGTGGCTAGTCGGGTTTCGAACTTCTGACCTCAGGTTATCCACCTGCTTCAGCATCCCAAAGTGCTGGGATTACAGGCATGAACCACCATGCCCAGTCACCTACTTTTGAATGAGATTGTTTTTTTGTAGTAAACTTAATTAAGGTCATTATGGATTCTGGATATTAGAATTTTGTCAAAAGCATAGTTTGCAAATATATATATTTTTAAATTCTGTAGGTTGTTTTTACTGTTAATAGTTTTCTTTTCTGTGAAGAAACTTTTTAGTTCAATTAGGTCCCATTTGTCAGTTAGTTGCAATAGCTTTTGGTATCGTCATTATAAAATTTGCCAGTTCCCACGTCTAGAATGATATTTCCTAGGTTATCTTCTACAGTTTTATATAATTCTAAGTTTTATATTTAAGAATTTATTTATCAGGTTAATTTTTGTATATGTTGTACGGAAGGACTCACTCTGTTGCCCAAGCTGGAGTGCAGTGTTACAATGTCGGCTTGCTGCAACCTCCACCTCCCGGGTTCAAGTGATTCTCCTGCCTCAGCCTCCTAAGTAGCTGGCACTACAGGCATGTACCACCATACCCGGCTAATCTCTGACTATTTTAAGAAGTGTTTTGTGGCTGGGCGCCGTGGCTCACGCCTATAATCCCAGCACTTTGGGAGGCCAAAGCGGGTGGATCACGAGGTCGAGAGATTGAGACCATCCTGGTCAACATGGTGAAACCCCGTCTCTACTAAAATTACAAAAAATTAGCTGGGCATGGTGGTGCACGCCTGTAGTCCCAGCTACTCGGGAGGCCGAGGCAGGAGAATTGCTTGAACCCAGGAGACAGAGGTTGCGGTGAGCCGAGATTGCGCCATTGCACTGCAGCCTGGGTAACAAGAGCGAAACTCCGTCTCAAAAAAAAGAGAAGAATTTTGTAATTCTTGTCCTAGAGATCTTTGATCTCCCTATTTAGCTGTATTTCTAGATATTTTATTCTTTTTTGTGGCAATTATAAATGGGATTGTATTTTTAATTTGGCCTTTGGCTTGGATATTGTTAATGTACAAAGGTGCTTCTAATTTTTGTGTGTTTATTTTGTGTTCTGAAACTTTGTTGAAGTTGTCAGCTTACAAAACTTTTCTGCTGAGGATGTAGTATGAGTACCTCTTTTTCTGTTTGGGTGCCTTTTATTGTTTTGTCTTGCCTGATTGCTCTAGCCAGGACTTCAGATTCTATGTTGAATAGGAGTGGTGAAAGAAGGCATTCTTTTCTTATGTCAGTTAAAAAAAAAAATGCTTCCAAGTTGTGTCTGTTTGGTATGTTGGCTTTAAATGTGTCACACATCACTTGTTATTTTGAAGTATGTACCTTCAATGCCTAGCTTCTTGAAGGTTATAACATAAAGAATATTAAATTTTATTGAAAGCATTTTTTCTGCATGTATTGAGATATTTTTGTGGTTTCTGTCTTTAGTTCTGTTTATGTGATGAATGATAATTATTGATTTGTATATTTTGTTTTTTTCATTTTTATTAATTTATTTTATAAGATGGGGTTTCACCATGTCGGTCAGGATGGTCTTGAACTCCCGACCTCGGGTGATGTGCCTGCCTTTGCCTCCGAAGTGGGTGGATTACAAACGTGAGCCACCACGCCCTGACGATTTGTATATTTGGAACCAACCTTACATCCCAGGGATAAGTCCTACTTGATCATAATTGATTAATTTTCTGACGTACTGCTGGATTTGGTTTTTCAGTATTTTGTTGAAGACTTTAATATTTATTAAATATTAAAAATACTGACCTCGGCCGGGCGCGGTGGCTCACGCCTATAATCCCAGCACTTTGGTAGGCTGAGGCAGGTGGATCACAAGGTCAAGAGATCGAGAACATTCTGGTCAACATGGTGAAATTCCGTCTCTACTAAAAATACAAAAGTTAGCTGGGTATGGTGGCACGTGCCTGTAATCCCAGCTACTCGTGATGCTGAGGCAGGAGAATTGCCTGAACCCAGGAGGCGGAGGTTGCAGTGAGCCGAGATCGCTCCATTGTACTCCAGCCTGGGTAAAAATGAAACTCCGTCTCAAAAAAAAAAAAAAAAAAAAATACTGGCCTGAAGTATTTTTGTTTGTCTTTTCTCTGCCAGGTTTTTTTTTTTTCTTTTTAATCAGAATGATGCTGTTCTTATATAATAACTTGGGGAGAAGTCATTTCTCAATTATTTGGAATAGTTTTAGTAAAAATAATACCAGCTCTTGTTTGTACATCTGGTAGAATTCAGCTGTAAGTCCATCTGGTCCTGAACTTTTTTTGGTTGTAAGCTACTTGTTACTAATTCGATTTTGAAGCTTTTTATTGGTTTATTCATGGGTTCAATTTCTTTTTTGTTCAGTCTAGGGAGGAGGTATTTTTCCAGGAATGTATTGATTTCTTCTAGGTTTTTTACATAGAGGTGCTCATGGTAGACTTCAATTGTATTTTTGTCAGGTCAGTGGTAATGCCCATTTGTCATTACTAATTTTTTTTTTTTACACAGAGTTTCGCTTGTGTTACCCAGACTGGAGTGCAATGGCGCGATCTGGGCTCACGGCAACCTCTGCCTTTTGGGTTCAGGCAATTCTTCTGCCTCAGCCTCCTAAGTAGCTAGGTATACAGGCACGCGCCACCATGCCCAGCTAATTTTTAAATTTTTTTTTTTAAGTAGAGAGGGGGTTTCACCATGTTGATCAGGATGGTCTCGATCGCTTGACATCGTGATCCACCTGCCTCGGCCTCCCAAAGTACTGGGATTACAGGGTTGAACCACTGCCCCCGGCTATCTGAGTGACTTTTTTAAAGATGCTTTTAACCTTTTTATGCTCAATATAATCTTTCTCAGAATTGAGGGCTGTTTTTCTCTTCAATGCTCTGGCTGGCTGTTTCAGAGACCCTATTACTATCCTTTGGTGTCTGTGAATGAGGTGGGCTGTCACAGCAAGAACTCTTGGAGCTTTTTATTGGTTTATTCATGGGTTCAATCTAGATCTCATTTAGACTCTATCTAGACTCATGCTGGAAATCCAGCAGTATTTTCCATGTATGCTAATTGGCTATATTAAATAATAATAATTGTAAAAAGCTTTTTTTTTTTTTTTTTTTTTTTTTTTTAATAAAAACTGAGGCTGAAGCACTGCTCTCAGTTGCATTATTCTGCAAGTGAAATCTTACCCAGGATGCCTGCAGGTTCTTTTCCTGCTGCTCAGGCTTCATTCTCTGATGTGGCACTGGAGTGCTGATATGGCAATTAGTCTTCATGTAATGTGAGCTTACAATTGTGAGCCCTGTGCTGTGCTGTGGGCTGTGTTTCAGTGGCAGATGATGGGGTCTAGAGAGGACACTAGCCATCAGGAGAGGGCAAGCAGGAGTGCTGGAGCCCAGTGGTCAGGAAGTAGAGAGCCATTGCTTTAAAATGTAAGTAGATGCTGGGTGCAATGTCTCACACTTATAATTCCAGCATTTGGGAGGTCAAGGTGGGTGGATCACCTGAGGTCAGAAGTTAAGAGACCAGCCTGGCCAACATGGTGAAACCCCATTTCTACTAAAAGCACAAAAAATTAGCCAGGCATGGTGGTGTGTACCTGTAATCCCAGCTACTTGGGAGGCTGAGGCAGGAGAAGTGTTTGAACCCAGGAAGCTGAGGTCGCAGTGAGCCGAGATTGCACCACTGCACTCCATCTAGCCTGGGTGGGTGACAGTGTGAGACTCGTTCTCAAAAAAAAAAAAAAAAGTGTTTTCATTACTGAATATAGCCAATTAGCATACATGGATGGTTTCTCCAATTACCAGGTGAATTGAAGATAAACTATGTATGATGTGGTGCTGTAAATTATTTTATGTGTAGACTAATTATGATAACCATCTTTCTCATCTCTTAGGCAGATTGGCTGTGATGCATGTCACATTCTAAGTTATTTGTATAATAAAATAGTTTTCTTTCTGTTCTATCATTGTGGAGTTCCTCTGGCTCAAGAAAAAACAATTTTTTTTTTTTTTGAGACTGTGTCCTGCTGTATTGCCCAGGCTGGAGTAGAGTAGCATGATCTTGGCTCACTGCAACATCCAGTTCCTTGGTTTAAGCGAATCTCCTGCCTCAGTTTTCCAAGTAGCTGTGATTACAGACATGCACCACCATGCCCAGCTAATTTTTGTATTTTTAATAGAGACAGGGTCTCACTGTATTGGTCAGGCTGGTCTTGAACTCCTTGACCTCATGATCCACCCAGCTCGGCCTTTAAAGTGCTGGGATTAAAGGCCTGAGCCACCACACTCAGCCTAAAGTTTGTATTATTATTATTTTTTAATTTTATATAAAGTTCTGGGATACATGTGCAGAATGTGCAAGTTTGTGACACAGGTATTCATGTACCATGGTGGTTTGCTCCACCTGTCGACCTGGCATCTAATTTTCATCCCCACATGCATTAAATATTTGTCTTAATGCTGTCCCTCTTCTTGCCCCTCACCCCAAAATTTTTCTTTTAATGATATTTTCCAAACACTGTCTAGAATTACCAGATATGAAATAAACATATAAGGTGCCAAGCAGGATCTACTCTGGAGTGGCCTTACCCTCTCAGGCTTCCACTCAGATCCCAAATTCGCTGCAAAGTGCTGCTGTCACAGGCAGAATAATATCTCTGCCTATTTGGTATTTAGAATCCTCTAAGGTCACTTCTAGAGGGGCTAGACCAGATTCCTACAAACTTCACAAGGCTGCAATCAACCATTTTACCTCTTTCGTTTACCTATCTTCAGAGCTGAAACTGATTAGAGACTGCAGGGCTTACAAACCCAATTAGAGTAACATGTATGCACTGAGTATTTCCAGTTTCTTTTATTGCTGAAATGTCCACAAATGTGCAGGTAACACCTGCCGATATTCTATCTATCCAGAATCTAAATCTGCAGCTCCAAATTCTGAATCTAGGTCTAGAGATTTATAAAATTAAAAAACTCATATCTGAGAAATGCAGGTTATTTTAGTTGTTAAACTTGAAGAGACTTTAAAATGAGAGCACAGTTATTCCTTTCCCCCCTTTCAACTGTGTATTCATCCCCCCCACCTTTTTTTTAAAGATGGGGATTCACCATGATGGCCAGACTGGTCTTGAACTCCTGACCTCAGGTGATCCACCAACCTTGGCCTCCCAAAGTGCTAGGATTACAGGTGTGAGCCACTGTGCCCGGCCTGTGTACTCATCTCTTGAAACTATTTGCTATTGCTTCGAGTAGCTGTGAATGAAACTAATAATGCCACACTGGACACTCTGAACCTTAATGATGTACATGCAATCAATAATCAATGTTATTTGTGTAAATAAGAATTTCTGACAGACAACTTTGTACCAGCCCAAAGACGGGCCAGTCTCTGTCCTTTTTTTGCCTTTACAAATCCACTTGTAACATGTGGTAAACAAAGTATAGATTTCAGGCAACTTGAATCTTTGCTTTCATATTATAATCCTCAAGCTTGACCCCCATAAAAAACTGTCTACTTATATTCATGTTGCCTGAGCTTTTTTTTTTTTTTTTGGTAAAAATATCATTCCCCTTGGCCTGGCACAGTGACTCACACCTGTAATTTTAGCACTTTGGGAGGCCAAGGTCGGTGTCTCACCTGAGGTCAGAAGTTCAAGACCAGCCTGGCCAACATGGTGAATCCCCATCTTAAAAAAAAAAAAAAAGAAAAGAAATATTATTTCCCCTTTATAGGGGAGTGTTTGCTAGTTAGTAGTTCCCTTTCTTTCCAGATGGCAGCGTGAGCACGAACAATAAGGAATGCATATTTAGAATCTGTATAGACGTTAAGGTTTTTTCCTTGTCCCAATATTAGTGCTAGAGTAAGAGCACTAATTTTATCCTATTGTGCTGATGTGCGGGGGCAATGGCTGGGCTTCAATCATTGTGTTATAATTTGCTATGCATATTCAGCTTGGCATGTCCCATTTGACACAAAACTACTGCTATCTGTACACCAGTCATCCTCTCAGAATCTGGGAGAGGCTGGTCTTTTAAATCAGGCCAGCTAACATATGTGTGTGCAATGACCTGCTTGCAGGAGTGATCTGCTGCTGGGCCTGTGGGCAGCAATAAAAGTGAATTCAGTGTGTTCCAGGTTTTAAGGGTTACATCTGGATCGCCTAGGAGCATGGCCTGGTATTTGGTTAACCTTTCCCCTGTCATCCAGCTGTGTCCCCTTATCTGTAAGACTGACTTTACCTGATGGGGGTTAGAACTGCCAGTGGTTGTCCTAGGGTGATGTTAGTGGCTTCCTCCACTACCGTAACAGTGGCTGCCATAGCCTGAAGGCAACGTGGTTATCCCAAGGTCACTCTGCCCAACTTGTTTGAAAAATAGTCAGTTCGTCTGGGTTCTGATTCTAATTTCTTGGCCAGCACTTCCATAGCTATGCCCCTCTTTTCTGCTGCATATGGGGAGACGGGTTTAGTTAGGTCTGGGATGCCAGGAATGTGAACCTGGGTGAGCCTGTTTTAACTTGACAAAAGCTTCTCTAATTTGTGGGGTTTATTCCATCACCTCATTTTCAGACCCCCTTTCTGCTTCATAGTGATGCAGAAATGAGTCCCAAATTTGTATCTATATTTTGCAAAACTTGGCCATTCCCAAACAAGAACAAAGCCGCTGCTTGCTGTTGGGGACCCCCAGATTACCTATGGCTTACACTTGTTCTGGAGACATTTTCCAGGCTCTCGATGTTAACAAATACCCTAAATATTGTACCCATTGGAGAATAATTTGTGCCTTCTTTTTGGACACTTTATATCCCATCTGCCAGGAAATTCAAAGTTCTAATAGTATTTTGGTCAGAAAGCTCTTGGGTTGGGCTACACAGTAGGTCATTCACATAGTGAAGTATACTCCCATTCTCGAGTTGCAGACCCCTCAGATCCCTCTGTAAGACTTGGGCAAAATATAGGGGCTATCTCAAAAGCCCTGAGGGGGAGCACTGTCCAAGTGTATGGTGGTTTTTTTCTGGTGTTAAGATTTTCTCATTTAAAACCAAAAGGTATTGGGACTCTGAGGACAGAGGAATAGAGAAGAAAGCATTTTATAGGTCTAGGACTGAGAACAATTTTGCACCCCTGGTATCTGATCCATGAAGGTATATGAATCTGCCACCAATGGATGAATAGCAATAACAGCCTCATTACTTATTCCCAGGTCTTGTACTAACCAGTATTTCCCCAAAGTCTTTGAAACAGGTAAGATGCGGTGACTCAGGCCTATAATCCCAGCAGTTTGGGAGGCCGAGGCGGGTGGATCATGAGGTCAAGATATCGAGACCATCCTCGTCAACAAGGTGAAACCCCATCTCTACTAAAAATACAAAAATTAGCTGGGCATGGTGGCACTTGCGTATAGTCCCACTTACTCGGAAGGGTGAGGCAAGAGAATTGCTTGAACCCATGAGGCGGTGGTTTCGGTGAGCCAAGATTACACCATTACACTCCAGCCTGGGTAACAAGAGCAAAACTTTGTCTTAAAAAAAAAAAAAAAAAAAAAGGCAGGATGTGGGTATTTCAGGGAGCCTTGCAGGGAGGGTTTTAAGAGCCCATGGGTAGGTAATACCTCAAGTATGGTTGCCAGACGTTTTCTTGCTCCCTGTTTAATATGGATATTGTTTTAAATTAGGAAAATAGGCCGGGTGTGGTGGTTCACGCCTTTAATTTAAGCACTTTGGAGGCCAAGGTAGGTGGATCACCTGAGGTCGGGAGTTCAAGACCAGCCTGACCCACATGGAGAAATCCTGTCTTTAAAAAAAAAATATATATATAAAATTACAAAAATAGTGGAGGTCTTTGGTCTTTAAGCTGTATTTTGACTGGCACTGTGGTTTTAGCCTTCCCTTGTTTTCCAGTATACCATGCCATCAGGTTGAGTTGTTTATTAATGTGCCTGGGACATTGTATTTCTGACTGTTAGCAATTTAACTGGGTGATGCTGAAATTATATTAGTGCCCCTATTTGAATCATGATATCTTTTCCAAGCAAGGAGATTGGGCAGCTTGGTACTCATAGAAATTACTGTTGGAATTTTTTTTTTCTTAAATTGACAAATCAAAAGAGAAGTTTAAAATTTTGTTTGTGGCTTTCCCTTTCATAACACTCATGGAGCAGGAGGAAAGGTTTTTTGCATAAGCAGTAAGGTCAGAGTAATTTGCCCTTGTATTAAACAAAAACTGAATTTTGGTGTCCATGACATCCAGAGTTACCCAGGACTCCTCAGTTGTAATTGCAATGTTCCTGGACAGGGGCAGTGAGCAAGACCCTGGGTCCCTTCAGTCTTCATCTAATTCCACCTTTTGCACTGCTAGAGTTTTGTCTGACCTATCCCTGGTGGCACGGGTGCAGTCAGTTTTCCAGGGATAATGTCTGGTAACTTTGCGTTGATGGCGGGGGCCTGGAAGGGGCATAGTACATCCCTTTGCCCAATACCCACTTTTCTTGCATTTGAACCAAGAGCCTACGCTGGCTTTATCTTTATGGCCCTTCAGATTTCTCTTAGGTGCTCTTGGAGCATTCAGCACATCACCAGTGATGGCTGCCATATATTTGGCTTGCCATTCTTTTTCACTCTGTTTCTTTTTTCAGGTTACAAGCATTATACACCCATAAAGCTGGTATCAAGAAGGTGATTTTGATTAGTTTGTGGCTGGATCTGTAGCTTGTGGAGCTTATGTCTAATGCCTAGGGCATACTGGCCAATAAAATGCTTTGCCATTAATATTTTTCCTTCAGGAGAGGAAGAGACTAGATTAGTGTATTATTTATTTATTTATTTATTTATTTTTGAGACGGAGTTTCGCTCTTGGTACCCAGGCTGGAGTGCAATGGCGCAATCTCGGCTCACTGCAACCTCCACCTCCTGGGTTCAGGCAATTCTCTTGCCTCAGCCTCCTGAGTAGCCAGGATTACAGGTACGTGCCACCATGCCCAGCTAATTTTTTTGTATTTTTAGTAGAAACAGGGTTTCACCATGTTGACCACAATGGTCTCAATCTTTTGACCTCGTGATCCACTCGCCTCGGCCTCCTAAAGTGCTGGGATTACAGGTGTGAGCCACCGCGCAGATTAGTTTATTTTTGTAAAGGCTTCTTCCATCCTGCCATAAAACATGGCTGGATTTTTCTCCTTTCTTTGTGTAACTTTCCACGCTTTATCATAATTTTCTGCCTTATTTATTCCCTTCATTATTTCTCCAAGGAGAGCCTCAAGAAATTTGGCCTGGTTGTTTATTACCACAGTGGCGTTATAGTTCCAATTAGGATCAATAGTGGGAACTGTTTCTGGGCCTGAGTGATTGCCCTGAAGGTTTCAGGTGAATAATTTGTACACTTTCTAGTGGGTGGCCTCAAAAGATAATGTCCCTTTTCTGAAGGGATGCAACAGGTTGCTAGAATAAATTGAACATCTCTCCATGAGAGATCAGTTTGAAACACATCTGCAAATTTTCTAAGGTTCTCAGAATAGCTTCCTAGCTTCTCCTCACAGTGTTGTGTGTCAGTTACAGAGAAGGGGACCTGCATTGGGACTGGCCCCGCAGCTTCTGCTACCCTGTGGGGTAGCAAGGCTGGAGAGAGAGTTCAGTACAGTGTTCCCTCTGAGTATGAGGTTAGCTAAGTAGTGCCTCTGGTGTTTGCTCCTGGGTTTTAGCCTCAGGAGCACTTGTTAAGGGGCTATGTAAGGATGGTCACTGCTCACCCTGAAAACCATGTAGGCCTGTGAAAGAAGTTCATCTATAATATCTACTTCTGCCTTAGAACTTGCCTTTAGTGCATGGGTTTTATGAGTTTCACAGATTGTTGGGTTTTGGTATAGGGTCATGAAGGGCTGTACATATGAGATTTCTGACCATTTGCCCTGCCTCTTGCAAAATAGGCCTAATTGCAGGATAGTGTCATAATTAATGCTACCATTGATTGCCCATTGTTCTAAACTGGGCAGCTCATAATAGGGCCAGGCAGTATTGCAGAAAAAATATTATACACTTTATTCCACTTAAAGCAACTCTTTAACTTTCTTAGGCAATAATACATTTCCTTTCTTAAGTCGCTTCACCCTCCACCATGCACCTCAAAGGCCACCTGCAACATGCCTGGACCCTCTGACTTACATAATCTTTTTGCATAGCTTGGTAGGTTTTATTGCCCATAGCCAGTTGAGTGGGGAAAGGGAAGACTTTAGCATAAGAAGAAGGTTTAAGTCTCCCAAAATGTGTGGGTTCACCCAGGTAGAGCTGTCACTGCCAACTGTGTAACATGTAGGGATCAGGGAGTATAACTGGAAAGTTGAGAAAGTCTTTCTCCCTTCTGGACAGGACAGCCATCCCTGTGTGCTCCTTGGCCTTCAGAGAACACCAGAGAGTGGCTCTGGCCAGTTTCACTCGCTACTAGAAAATGGCTGCTGGAAGGCTGAAAAAGGAGAAAAGGAAAAGGACTCAGAAAAATGACAAAAGCAGTAGGACTCAGAAAAACAAAAACAAAAGGACTCAGGTCCCTCACCCAAACTGAGGTTGCAGTCAGACACTTCCACATGGAAACTTTTTAGTTCCATCAAAAAGTAACCATGGCCAGAATCTTGCAGTTGTCTTTGTTCTTACGCACTGTCCATCCTAAGTTAGAAAGGGAAAGAGAGAGAGAAAGACTTCCCTGTATGTAAAAGTGGAAAGGCAAAAAATAAGTTCCAAACTTTGGACCTACCTTCTTCTCTGCCTAAGTGACCAAAATGTTACCAGTAGAGGGTCTTGACTGCAAGTTGTCCAAGTTCTTCGCCTTTTGAACAAAGAATTGGACAAAACAGACAGGAAAGCAAAGAAAGAATGAAGCAACAAAAGAAAAAAACAGGGATTTATTGAAAATGAAATTACACTCCACAGTGTGAAAGTGGGCCCGAACAATTGTTTAAGGGCCACACACAGAATCTTCATGGGTTCAAATACCCCCTAGAGGTTTCTCATTGGCCACTTGATACTATGCTCTGATTGGTTCCAGAAAGCAACCAATTAGAGGCTGAAGTTACACAGGTCACACTCTTATGCAAATATCCGATTGGTTGTGAAAGCAACCAATCAGAAGCTAAGGTGAAGTTACAAAGTTGCACTTTTATGCAAATGGTGACTCAGCCCACAATTAGTCTGACTGGTTTGGGACAGCCAATTTCCTGTATGCCTAACAGAAAAGGTGGGGATTTGCAAAGCGAATAGCCTCTGGTCTTTTTGTTACTTAGGTGTGAAAAGTTAGTTTTCCTTTCCATTTAGGTATATAAATTCGGTGTGAAATGGTCTTAGGTTTCCTTCCTCCAGACCCTATTCCTCTGCCTTATTCGTACCTATGTGCAGGTTGGTTTTCAAATGCAGACTTATTTAGACGTTGCTGCCTTCTGTTTATCCTGTAAACTTTAAAGAGTCAGCAAAGAATATGAAAAATGGTAGTCTTCATTTGACCTAGAAGTTTTTGTATTGTGACAAGAGTGCTGAGTGTAAGGGACTCCATGCTATGCCTGCTTTCTCTAAGCTAATCATGAGCCCAAGAAGAGCAAGGTCAGCATTGATAGGGAACTTGTTTACGCATTCATGGTTGGGCACAGCGGCTTATGCCTGTAATCCCAGCACTGTGGGAGGCTGAGGTGCGTGGTCACTAGAGGTCGGGAGTTTGAGACAAGCCCGGTCAACATGGTGAAACTCTGTCTCTACTAAAAATACACACACACACACACACATACAATTAGCCAGGGGTGGTTAAAGATGCCTGTATAATCCCAGCAACTCAGAAAGCTGAGGCAAGAGAATCGCCTGAACCCAGAAGGTGGAGGTTGCAGGGAGCTGAGATCATGCCACTGGACACCAGCCTGCACGACAGAGTGAGACTCCATCTGAGAACAACAAGCAAACAAACCATTCATGACCCCTTCCTAAGTTTGAAGAATTACATTACAGAAAGTGGGGCCACAGTTTCCAAGTATGTTTTAAGCTCATTAAAGCTTTAGAGTCAATACTTAGCTAAGTGATTATCAGCCCAGGTTTCTTTTTTATTTTATTTATTTATTTATTTTTCAGGTGGGATCTTGCTCTATGTCCAGGCTGGAGTGGTGTAGTGGTGCAATTTTGGCTCACTGCCACCTCTGCCTCCTCGGTTCAAGTGATTCTCGTGCCTCAGCCTCCCGAGTAGCTGGGAGTACGGTCATGTGCCACCATGCTGGGCTAATTTTTGTATATTTAATATAGATGGGGTTTCACCATGTGGGCCAGGTTGGTCTTGAACTCCTGACCTCAAGTGATCTACCTGCCTCAGCCTCCCAAAGTGTTAGGATTACAGGTGTGAGTCATGATTCCCAGCCCAGCCCAGGTTTCCAGTTAAGATTACATGATCAATTTGCAGAAATATCTACTTACATACACAGGTCTGTTTATTGTCCTAGGTGAAGGATGCATTATTTTTTTTTTTTTTTTTTTTTTTTTTTTCTGAGACAGTCTTGCTCTGTTGCCCAGGCTGGAGTGCAGTGGTGTGATCTCGGCTCACTGCAACATTCGCCTGCTAGTTTTAAGTGATTCTTGTGCCTCGACCTTCCCTAGTAGCTGAGATTACAGGCCCACATCATTATGCCCAGCTAATTTATATATTTTTAGTAGAGTTGGGGTTTTACCATGTTGGCCAGGTTTGTCTCAAACTCCTGACCTCAAGTCATCTGCCCACTTTGGCCTCCCAAAGTGCTGGGATTACAGGGTTGAGCCACTGTGTCCAGCCCGGCCAAGGTTTTTAATCTTTTTGTGATGGTATCTTGCTATGTCACCAGGCTGGAGTGCAGTGGCATGATCTCAGCTCACTGCAGCTTCTACATCCTGGGTTCAAGCAATTCTCATGCCTCAGCCTCCTAAATAGCTGGGATTACAGGCATGTACCACCACACCCAGCTAATTACTTTTTTGTATTTAAAAAAAAAATTTTTTTTTTTTTTAAGACAGGGTTTCACCATGTTTGTCAGGCTGATCTTGAACTCCCGACCTCAGATGATCCATTTGCCTTGGCCTCCCAGAGTGCTAGGATTACAGGCGTAAGCCACCGCACCTGGCCACTTTTTTTGTATGTTTTAAGTAGAGATGGGGTTTCCCCATGTTGGCCAGGATGGTCTCGAATTCCTGACCTCGTGATTTACCCGCCTTGGCCTCCCAAAGTGTTGGAATTACAATAGTGAGCCACTGCACCCAGTCCATGTTGTTTTAATTAAGTGCCTCATGTGACTCTAAGGTGAGGCCAGAATCAAGTATGTGGGGTTCAAGATACATTCATGAGAATTAAACTTTACGTCTGCACTAAAGAGTGGTCAGAGGGCTGGTTCTGTTTGGTTTAGTAGTGACAGGAAAGTGTGACCCATATTTTCATTACTGTAGAAGAAATTGCTTGTGTCCATGGCAGAAGACGGCACATGAGGACAGAAAAATACTTTCGGGCTGGGCGCAGTGGCTCATGCCTGTAATCGCAGCATTTTGAAAGGCCGAGGTGGGTGGATCACGAGGTCATGAGTTCGAGACCATCCTGGTGAACATGGTGAAACTCCGTCTCTACTAAAAATATAAAAAATTAACGGGGCATGGTGGCGCGTACCTGTAATCCCAGGTACTCAGGAGGCTGAGGCAGGAGAATTGCCTGAACCCAGGAGGCAGAGGTTGCAGCAAGCCGAGATTGCGCTATTGCACTCCAGACTGGGTAACAAGAGCGAAACTTCGTCTCAAACACACACACACACACACACACACACACACACACACACACACGAAACCTTTACTTTTATCTCCGTGAAGCAGCTCAGTGTTCCTGAATCTGAATCTCTTCTGGTATAAAGAACAGAAATGGGCGGACTTTTTCAGCGAGTCTTGGTCCATCTGCCTGTGGGTGTGGTGGTAGCAGGTAAACATGTGGTGCTGACACCTTTAAAGGCATATTCTCCAGATGCACCTGTGATTTGTTCAGAGAATTGCATCTGAAAAGAATTTTTAAGCAAAGAGGAAAAAACTGACTTATTTTCAGTTAAACATGTCTCAGATCAAGAGCTGTGTTTTCCTCCTTAAATGCCATACATGTGGTACTTGCAAACTTTGACTTCTAAAAATTCCAATGATAGGAATCTCAGAAAAATATTTCTTTTCTTTTTCTTTTTTTTCTTTTATTTTTTAAGATGGAGTTTTGCTGTTGTTACCCAGACTGGAGTGCAACGGCACGATCTCGGCTCACTGCAACCTCCGCCTTCTGGCTTCAAGCAATTCTCCTGAATCAGCCTCCCGAGTAGCTGGGACTACAGGCACGCATTACCATGCCCAGCTAATTTTTGTATTTTTAGTAGAGACCGGGTTTCGCCTTGTTGACCGGGATGGTCTCGATCTCTTGACCTGGTGATCCACCCGCCTCGGCCTCCCAAAGTGCTGGGATTATAGGCGAGAGCCACTGTGCCCGGCCCAAAATATTTCTTTTATTTCAGTCTTCTCTACATCAAAGCTTCTTATATGCCATGCAGAATTCTCACTATTATTTTATAATCTGCAATATTAAAAATTTTCCAGGTGGCTGTTGGACATGGGAAGGCGTAGAAACTCATGGTTTCTGTTGGGAAAAGCTGGGGTTTTTAGTAAAGATGGAGAACATGTAATGTTGAGGTTCCATCTGCGTTCATTAGCTTTATGCAAAACACTATTAACAAAATGCTTATTTAAACAAGATAGTGTTTATTATACGGTAACTTCTGAAGCACTCAAAAAGGTACATATTTGTGTTTATGCCCTTAATTTGTTTTTTCGTTTTGTTTTGTTTTTGAGACGGAGTTTTGCTGTTGTTACCCAGACTGGGCAATGGCACGATCTCAGCTCACTGCCACCTCTGCCTCCTGGGTTCAAGCAATTCTCCTGTTTCAGCCTCCTGAGTAGCTGGGACTACAGGCACGCACCACCATGCCCAGCTAATTTTTGTATTTTTTTAGTAGAGTCGGGGTTTCATCTTGTTTGACCAGGATAGTCTCGATCTCGACCTCGTGATCCACCCGCCTCAGCCTTCCAAAGTGCTGGGATTATAGGCGTGAGCCACCGCGCCCGGCTATGCCCTTAATTATATATGTTATTTATTTCTTTGTTTTGTTTTGTTTGGTCTTTGAGATGGCATCTTAGTCTTTGCTGCCCAGGCTGAAATACAATGCAGCGATCTCGGCTCACGATAACCTCTACCTTTTGTGTTGAAGCAATTCTTTTGTCTCAGCCTCCTGAGTAGCTGGTATTAGAGGCATGTGCAACCACGCCTGGCTAATTTTGTATTTTTAGTAGAGATGGGGTTCCTTTTTGTTGATCAGGCTGGTCTCCTTACCTCAGGTTATCTGCCCACCTCGGCCTCCCAAAGTGCTGGGATTACAGGCATGGGCCACCTTACTTGGTCTATTACGTATGTTATTATCTAGAAAATTATTATATATACACTGATGTTGTGCCTCTTGTGCCACTGTTTTCTAAGGTTAGAGAACACATTAGAAAATATTTCTGTGTACAAATTTATTTTATTGGATAATTTCTGTCACTCTTATAAATCAGAACCTGTTCTTATTACTGTCTTATTTTACCTTGATTCAAATTATAAATTCTGTTGGCTACCTGGTATATATGTTTGTGTGTTTGTGTTTTTCAGGGACTGTTGACATTTAGGGATGTGGCCATAGAATTTTCTCTGGGAGAATGGCAATGCCTGGACACTGCACAGCGGAATTTGTATAAAAATGTGATTTTAGAAAACTACAGGAACCTTGTCTTCCTGGGTAAGGATAATTTCAACACACAGTTTCTAATATACCCTAAAGGCTTTATTTCTCTTTTTAGAAAACTGTACTTTGGTAACGTATGGTTTGCATAAATGAGTTTAAGATCCCTGTTTTTGAGAAACTCTTAAGGAAATTAATAGAAAAAAATTTCTCTAATATGTTTCATCCTGACCTGAATTTACCACATTTCTGACCTGATCTGTGTCATTCACTCTAGATTAGTGGTAATTTGAGAAATTTAGTGACATATTGTTGCCCACACCTTAAAATCTAATTGCCAACACCAAGTTTTGACTCAGTATTACTGGATAATGAAATTAAGAACTTAAAAATGTAGAATGTTTTTCTGAATATTTAAAAATTTCTGTTACACGTTAGACTATTCTATTACATCGTCTTTACTGAGCACATTACTAGGTTGGTAATTGGAGAATATGAGCAAGTTTCATGTTAGTTATTTTTAATCAAACAGGTATTGCTATCTCTAAACCAGACCTGATCGCCTGTCTGGAGCAAGAAAAGGAGCCTTTGATTATGAAGAGAGATGAGATGGCAGATGAACCCCCAGGTAAGTAAGAGTAAAAGTGAATACAACACATGACACAGATGAGGGTCCAAAGGTCAAAGAGAAAGCCAGTTCTTAGAATAGCAATTTGGGAATCTGTGTTTTAAAGGAAATAGTTTCTGGAAAAGCTGAGTTTTTTTATTTGTTCTGACATTTGAGCATTTTCTGTCGTATGCTCTTAAATTCTCTAAGGTTTCTATTTACTTTTTTGGTGATCTTCCTTCAAGTTCTCAGTGAGAACCAATGTCCTCTTCATGGCGTATAAGAGACTCTGCAATCTGAATGCTTTTTCTGTTTTCTTGGAGACACAGAAATATCTGCATAATTTTGAGCAACTTGATTTTAAATAATTTTTTAAATTATTTTTTTGCATCATATCTGAAATGTATGAGAAGTGGAGAAGTGGTTTGTTTTCCTTTCCTTTTTTTTTTTTTGGAAGGGAGGAAGGCAGGAAAGGAGGAAGGGAGGCAGGGAGAGAGGGAGGGAATGAGGGAGGGAGAGAAGGGAAGGCAGGAAATCGAGCAATGAGAGAGACATTGCCGACCTGGATCTAGAGGTCTACAAGTTGATTTCTTTTTTTTTCTTTTTTTGAGAGAAGAAAAGAAAAAAAAGGAGTGAAGGAGAGGAAGAATGAGGAAGAAAAAGAGGGAGAGAGAAGGGAAATGTTGCTTTATTCTAAAAAAAATGGGTTTTGATAATGGCCAATCAATGTTTGATTTAAAACTATGAGTAGGTGTGATGTGGTATTGACAAGAATATATATTTTGTATATTTAAAGTGGAGAGCTCTATAAATATTTATTAAGTTTACTTGTTCTGGATCTGAGTTCGAGTCCTTGATATTCTTATTAATTTCCTGTCTCATTGCGTCTAAGTCTCTTTATAGGTCTTATGTATCTGGGTATTAGGATCATTAGCTCTTCTTGTTGCATTGATCCTTTTACCACTATATCTTTGTTGCTTTAAGATCTATTTTATCAGATATGAGAGTTGCAACTCCTGCTTATTTATTCATTTATTTTTGCTCTTCGTTTGGTTGGTAAATCTTTCTCCATCCCTTTCTTTTGAGTCTTTGTGTATCCTTGTATGTGAAATGGGTCTCGATGTAACATGCCATTGGGTTTTGGCTGTATCTTTTGATTGGGGGATTTAGTCGATTTAAATTTAGGATTACTGCCATTTGATGTTAACTGGCTGTTTTATCCATTCATTGATGTAAATTCTTCATGTTGATGCTCTTTACTTTTTGGTATATTTTTAGAAAGGCTAATACTGGTCGTTTCTTTCTATGTGTAATGCTTCTTTCAGAAGCTCTTGTAAAGCAGGCCTGGTGGTAACAAAATCTCTGAGTACTTGCTTGTTCATAAAAGATTTTATTTTTCCTTCAGTTGTGAAGCTTAGTTTGGCTGGATATGAAATTGTGGGCTGAAAGTTCTGTTCTTTAAGGATGTTGAATATTGGCCCCCACTCTCTTCTGGCTTGTAGAGTTTCTGCTGAGAGATCTGCTGTAAGTCTGATAGGCTTCCTTTTGTAATTAACCTGACCTTTCTCTCTGGCTGCCCTTAGTATTTTCTCCTTCGTTTCAACCCTGGTGAATCTAACGATTATGTGCCTTGGGGTTGCTCTTCTTAAGGAATATCTTTGTGGTGTTCTCTGTATTACCCAGGGTTGAATATTGTCCTGCTTTGCTAGTTTAGTAAAATTTTCCTGAATAATATCCTGAAAAATATTTTCCAGCTTGGATTCATTCTCTCCGTCGCATTCAGGTACACTTATCAAACGTAAATTTGGTCTTTTCACATAGTCCCACATTTCTTGGAGACTTTGCTCATTTCTTTTTATCTTTTTTCTCTAATTTTGTCTTCTCATTTTATTTCATTAAGTTGGATTTCGACCTCTGATATCCTTTCTTCTGCTTGAACAATTCGAGTGTTTAAACCTGTGCATACTTCTCGAAGCTCCTGCATTGTATTCTTCAGTTTTATTAATTCACTCATACTCCTCTCTAAGTTGTCTATTCTCATTAGGATTTCATCAAACCTTATTTCAAAGTTCTTAGTTTCTTTACATTGGGCTGCAACATGTTCTTTTAACTCACAGAAGTTTCTTATTTTTCATGTTTGGAAGCCTGATTTTGTTAATGGGATGCGCTCATTCTCCATCAAGTCTTGTTCCCTTGTTGATGAGGAACTGTGATCTTCTTTCTGATTTTGAGTATTCTCAGCCTTTTTACGCTGGTTTATTCTTATCAGTGTAAATTATTCACCTGTCGTCTTTGTAATTACCAACTTTCAAATTAGGTCTCTGAGTGGATGTCCAAGTTAATTCCCAGGGCTGAAATATGAGCAACCCACTCTGCCAGCCAAAACAGCGGCGTTAAGACTGATGGTGCTTTTCTGCCCAGGAATCTCCAGTCTGCCTTCCTTTTTGAGTCTGTAATAGGTGACTCTGCCTTCCCAGAGCTTCAAACTCTGTCAGAAGAAGAACCAGTCCCGTTTACTCTGCACCGAGAGCTGGCGCGCAGAGGTGCCAACGAAACCTCTGCGCGGCCACAAGCGTCGCGCTGGCGACCTGTGTGGCTCCTCCAAACCTCAGTCAGAAGGGGAACCAGTCCCATTTACTCTGCAATGAGAGCTGCCATGCAGAGGTGCCTGCGAAACCACTGCGCCGGCCACAAGAGTCGCGCTGGGGACCCGTGTGGCTCCTCCAAACCTCGGTCAGAAGGGGAACCAGTCCCGTTTACTCTGCACCGAGAGCTGCCACGCCGAGGTGCCGGCGAAACCGCTGCGCCAGCCACAAGCACGCTGGCGACCCGTGGAGCTCCTCCACTGGGAATCTTCTGCTTCATGAGCAACCAAAATTTGTCTGAAAGTGTGGCGTCCTCTTGTTGTCTGAGCTTTCACTGGGAGCTGCAATCCCGAGATGTTAGAGATCGGCCATCTTGGATGGTTCCCTTTTTTTTTTTGAGACAGAGCATCACTCTGTTGCCCAGGCTAGATTGCAGTGGCACAATCTCGTTTTACTGCGACTCTCCCTGCTGGGTTTATGCATTTCTGCTGCCTCAGCCTTCCAAATAGCTGGGATTACAGGTGTGTGCCACTAGACCAGGCTAATTTTGTATTTTTAGTAGAGATGGGGTTTCACCATGTTGGCCAGGCCAGTCTTGAACTCCTGCCCTCAAGTAATTTGTCTGCCTCAGCTTCCCAAAGTGCTGGGATTACAGGTGTGAGCCACTGTTCCCAGCCTTTTTTTATTTTCTGCACATTTTATCTTGTTTGTATTTCTATAATCTTCACATGTAGTCTTGAAATTTTAAAGTATGCTATTTTTGGACCAGGCATGGTGGCTCACGCCTATAATCTCAGCATTTTCGGAGGCCGAGGTGGTGAATCACAAGGTCAAGAAATCAAGATCATCCTGATCAACAAGGTAAAACCCTGTCTCTACTAAAATACAAAAAAAATTAGCTGGGCATGGTGGTGCACTCCTGTAGTTCCAGCTACTCGGGAGGCTGAGGTAGGAAAAATGCTTGAACCCAGGAGGCTAAAGTTGTGAGCCGAGATCATGCCATTGCACTCCAGTGCAACAACAGCAAAACTCTGTCTCAAAAAAATAAAAAAATAAAAAATAAAATAAAGTATGCTATATATCTGCTTTTTTTCTCATGCTTCCTTTGACTATTTAAAGTGTATTTCATAGTTTTATGTATATTTGAGAATTATGTTTTTTATTACTGTTTAAAACAAATGCCGCTGGAATTTTGATAGGGAGTTTATTGAGTCTATAGGTTATTTAGAATAACATGACACTTTAATAGTATTTATTCTTTTAATTTATAGACATAACGTATCTTCAAATTTATTTACGTCTTCTTTTTTTTTTTTTTTTTGAGACGAAGTTTCGCTAGTCACCCAGCCTGGAGTGTAATGGCACGATCTTGGCTCACTGCAACCTCTGTCTTCTGGGTTCAAGCAATTCTCTTGCGTCAGCCTCCTGAGTAGCAGACACTGCAGTCGTGCACCACCATGCCCAGCTAATTTTTGTATTTTTAGTAGAGACAGGGTTTCACCTCGTTGACCAGGATGGTCTCGATCTCTAGACCTCGTGATTCACCCGCCTCTGCCTCCCAAAGTTCTGGGATTATAGGCGTCAGCCAACAGGCCTGGCCTATTTATTTCTTTTCTAATTACTTTCATTTATATATTTCTTATTGTAAAAATTTTGTACCTTTTTGGTTAAATTTGTTCTCAGAAATTTATTATTTTAATGATGTTCTAAATAAGATTTTTTTCCTCTACTTTATCAGATAGTTTAAGTTTATGGAACCTTAACTTGTATGTTAATTTTATATTTTTCTAATTTACTGAGTATATTTCGTAGTTTAAACATGTTTTCATTGTACTGTTTGTATTTAGATATGTGATTATGAGCTACAGCCAGCAACTTTTAACTTACTTGTTTTTAATTTCAATTGCTCTTTTCCATTTTTTGACTAATCTGCTACATACTTTCAGTGTTATGTTAAACTAGCAGCATTGGCAATGGGCACAATATAGTTTTGCATTGGCATCTGTGTATAGAAGGAGAAAACACCTCAAGTTGATCGTTGTTTTTGTTGATTTTTTTTGTTGTTGTTCTTTTTTATTTGAGAAGAAGTTTTGCTCGTTACGCAGGCTGCAGTGCAATGGCGTGATCTCGGCTCACCGCAACCTGTGCCTCCTGAGTTCAGGCAATTCTCCTGCCTCAGCCTCTGGAACAGCTGGGATTACAGGCACGCGCCACCATGGCCAGCTAATTTTTGTATTTTTAGTAGAGACAGGGTTTCGTCATGTTGACCAGGATGGTCTCGATCTCTTGACCTCGTGATCCACCCGCCTCGGCCTCCTGAAGTGCTGGGATTAGAGACTTGAGCCACCGTTCTTGGCCAATTGTTTTTTTGTTTTTGTTTTTGTTTTTTTGAGGTGATATCTCACTCTGTCAACCAGGCTGGAGTGCAGTGGCATGATCTCAGCTCACTACAACCTCCATTTCCTGGGTTCAAGTGATTCTCCTGCCTAAGTCTTCTGTATAGGTGAGATTACAGGTGTATGCGACCACACCTGTCTTATTTTTTATATTTTTAGTAGAGAGGGGGTTTCACTATGTTAGCCACGATGGTCTCGATCTCCTGACCTCGTGATCCACCTGCCTTGGTTTCCCAAAGTGCTAGTATTGTAGGTGTGAGCCACTGCACCGAGCTCAAGTTTTTATAAACTGGTTTCAGAAGGTTTTTTTTTTTTTTTAATGATAATTTGTATTTTATTAAGGTCAAAATATTTCAGTTTGTGACAGATACTATTAAAAAATGAAGACTGTGTGTGGTGGCTCATGCCTGTAATTTCAGCACTTTGGCAGGCTGAATGGGGTAGATCATGAGGTCAGGAGATGGAGACCATCCTGGCCAACATGGTAAAACCCTGTCTCTACTTTCAAAAGCCAAAATTAGGTGGCATGTGCCCGTAATGCCAGCTACTTGAGAGGCCAAGGCAGGAGAATCACCTGAACCCAGGAGGCAGAGGTTGCAGTGAGCCAAAATCATGCCAGTGTACTGCATCCTGGGCAACAGAGGGAGACTCCATATAAGAGTGAGAACATGCAGTGTTTGGTTTTCTGTTCTTGTGTTAGTTTGCTGAGAATGATGGTTTCCAGCTTCATTCATGTCCCTGCAAAAGACATGAACTTATTATTTTTTTTTTTTTGGCTGCATAGTATTCCATGGCGTACATGTGCCATTATTTTCTTTACATAAACAAAAATTCTTAGAGATCCCAGGGAAGTTCGAAGAGGATAACTGGTTCTGGGACCACTTCTTTTGTTTGACCCTAAGGGTGATGGGATGCCCTGCGGGTTTTTAGTAGAGAGGGTTGTTGCTTTGTCATAAGGCTGCTTGGTCTAGGGTCTACCTTTAATTGGCTTGTTATAAGAAACTTGGATAGTTTAAATTCCCATTATATTTTTCAGACAGACTGAATTTTGTGGGGGTACTTTGTTCTGTAGGGCAGACACTAGACCAGGTTTCTGCAGTTTGGTCTGCATATCATGGGCCTTATATCAAAATGTGGATGATTATAGCTTTCAGCGAGTACCAGAAAGAATCTTTCCAGGTCACTGGGTGGGTTTCTGTGTCAGCAGAACTGCCCAGAAACTGTGGCTCAGGGAGCTGGAACTGAGTCATTGAACTGCTTCAGAGACCACAGTAAAGGCAAGGGTCTGCAGGCCTGCCCACGTGGCTATAAATAGGTATCTTCCCACCAGCCTCTGAAAAAGCAGGATCTTTCCCAGACTTTGGCTGGGAGGAGTTTGGGATGGTTACATACTCAGTTCAGATTTCTAAGTGGGACCAAGTTGGGTGGGCCATGTCCTAGTCTGTAGTTAGGAACGGGATCCTGTAGTTTGCACCTAGGGCCTGAATGAGGTCGCGCCTTCTGAAAAGACTTTTCAATCTTGGGCTGTATGAGAGTTCCACAAGTCTCTCTCTGGATCTCAAAGCTATCAAAGGCACTTATTTTGAGATGGAGTCTTGCTACAGAATTCAGGCTGGTTTTGAAATCCTAACCTGAAGCAGTTCTCTAAACTCAATGTACCGTGTATCTTTCATTGCAGGTGTGAGCCATGATACCTGGCTGTCTCATAAAGGCATTTTTGTCAGGGATGGCTGACAAATTGTCTTGCTGTGCAGGAGATAACAAATTAGGGCATCTTTTATTCTCCCATCTTACTGACTTCATTCTCCCTATATATTTTTATTCTCCATTTTCTATTTCAAATTTGTCTGGAATTTTAGATTCAGAAATTTAGAACAGTATGCTAGAATTTACATGTAATACCCGGAGTAAATTAGATACTTAGTAGGTGCTCCATATTTACTAAAACAGTTACTTACAAATTTGAGCTCGCTGTAGGAAAAAATAACTCTGATTAGCACCCACTTTTTCCAGTCTAATAATATATACCTAAATCATATAATTTATTCCCAAATATTTGTTTTGTATATCAGACACTTTAACCATATTCTACAATATATATATTTATACATTTAACACTTATATATCTATAGCATTATATATATATTTAGCAATGTAAGGCTAATTTTTGCTTCTAATGTTGGATTACAGCAGTTTCATTTTGTGTAAGAAAAGCATGTATTTAAAACAAAATTATCTCTGGTTTTTGTTTTTGTTTTTATTGAGATGGAGTCTTGTTCTGGTGGCCAGCCTGTAGTGCAGTGGTGCAATCTTGGCTCACTGAAACTTCTGCCTCCCAGGTTCAAGTAATTTTCCTGCCTCAGCCTCCTGACTAGCTGGGACTATGGGCCCTCACCACCATGCCCGGCTAATTTTTTTATTTTTAGTAGAGACCAGGTTATACCATGTTGACTAGGCTGATCTTGAACTCCTGACCTTAGGTGATCCACCTGCCTCGACCTCCCCAAAGTTCTGGGATTACAGGTGTGAGCCACCACACTCAGCCCAAAATTATTTTGTTTTGTTTTTGAGATGAAGTTTTGCTCCTGTTGCCTAGGCTGAAGTGCAATGGTGTGATCTCAGCTTACTGCCACCTCTGCCTTCTCGGATAAGTGATTCTTCTGCCTCAGCCTTCCAAGTAGCTGGAATTACAGGTGCTCACCACCACATCTGGCTAATTTGTGTATTTTTAGTAGAGATGGGGCTTCACCACATTGGCCAGGCTGGTCTTGAAGTCTTGACCTCAGGTGATCCATCCGCCTGAGTCTCCCAAAGTGCTGGGATTAGAGGTGTAACCCACCACGCCCAGCCTTTTAGTTTTTTTAGATAATTATTTATTAAAAGATTTTCAGAGGCAGGGTGCGGTGGCTCGAGCCTGTAATCCCAGCACTTTGGGAGGCCGAGGCAGGTGGATCATGAGATCAAGATATGAGACCATCCTGGTCAACATGGTGAAACCCCATCTCTACTCAAAATACAAAAAATTAGCTGGGCCTGGTGGCCCGTGCCTCTAATCCTAGCTACTCAAAAGGTTGAGGCAAAAGAATTGCCTGAACCAAGGAGGTGGAGGTCGTGGTGAGCCGAGATCACACCATTGCACTCCAGCCTGGGTAAGAAGAGCAAAACTTTGTCTCAAAAAAAAAAAAAAAGTTTCTTCGAGTCTTTCAATTATTATAATACTGCATTATTTTCTGGAATTATACTGACATAGTGTATGCTAAGGATTCAGAATACCTGCCTTCCATGAGTACAGTTACAGTCAAATATTACAGTTTTCTGGACACATTATTTTTAATGCTACATCAATGTTGCCTGCAAGATTATATGAGTAAACATTTCTCTCTTATCAAAGAGTTTTGTCATTTCTTATTGGTGTGCTTTTTCAGTTTAAAATCTGTTCATTGATGCAGGAGAGGATGTGGAGAAATAATACTTTTACACTGTTGGTGGGAGTGAAAATTAGTTCAACCATTGTGGAACACAGTGTGGTGCTTCCTCAAGGACCTAGAAATAGAAATTCCATTTGACCCAGCAATCCCATTGCTGGGTATATACCCTAAAAATTATAAATCATTCTGTTATAAAGACACATACACACATATGTTTATAGCGGCCCTGTTTATAATAGCAAAGACCTGGAACCAACCCAAATGCTTATCAATGATAGACTGGACAAAGACGTGGCACAGATATACCATGGAACACTATGCAGCCATAAAAAATGATGAGTTTGTGTCCTTTGTTAGGGAAATAAATGAATCTGTAAACCATCATTCTCAGCAAACTGACACAAGAACAGAAAATCAAACACCACATGTTCTCACTCATAGGCAGGTGTTGAACAGTGAGAACACACGGACACAGGTAGGAGAGCATCACACACTGGGGTCTGTTGGCGGAGGCTAGGAGAGGGACAGCAGGAAGTGAAGAGGATCAGGAGAAATAACATGGGGACAAATGGCAGATATAGTATGGGTGATGGGGAGATGGAAGTAGAAAACCACATTGGCGGATGGCCGATCGCTAACATCCCGGGATTGCAGCTCTCAGGGAAGGCGCGGAGAACTAGAGGACACCACACTTTCAGACAAAGTCTGGTCGCTCACGGAGCAGAAGATCCCCCAGTGGTGGAAACACACGAGTCGCCAGCGCGACTCTCGTGGTCGGCACAACGGTTCCGCCAGCACCTCGACGTGGCAGCACTCAGCGCAGAGTAAACGAGACCGGTTCCCCTTCTGACTGAGGTTTGGAGCCCCGGGAAGGCAGAGTCGCCTACTACAGAAACAAGAAGGAAGCCCGACAGGAGAATCCTGGGCAGAAAAGCACCATCAGTTTTAACGCTGCTGCTCTGGCCCTGGGAACTAACAACCTGGACGTCCACTCAAGAGACCTAATCTGAAAGTTGGTAATTTCAAAGACGACAGGAGGATAAACTTACAATGATGGGAAGAAACCAGCATTAAAAAGCTGAGAATACTCAAAGTCAGAACGCCTCTCCCTCTAAAGATGATCACAGTTCCACATCAACAATGGAACAAGGCTTGATGGAGAACGAGCGCCTCCTGATGACAGAATCACTCTTCAAGGAATGGATAATAACAAACTTCGGTGAGTTAAAAGAACATGTTGTAGCCCAACGTAAAGAAACTAGGAACTTTGAAAAAAGGTTTGATGAAATCCTATTGAGAATAGACAACTTAGAGAGGAGTATGAGTGAATTAATGGAACTGAAGAATACAATACAGGAACTCCGAGAAGTATGCACAGGTTTAAACACTCGAATTGTTCAAGCAGAAGAAGGGATATCAGAGGTCAAAGTCCAACTTAATGAAATAAAACGTGAAGAAAAGATTAGAGAAAAAAGGATAAAAAGGAATGAGCAAAGTCTCCAAGAAATGTGGGACTATGTGAAAAGACCAAATTTACGTTTGATAGGTGTACCTGAATGCGACGGAGAGAATGAATCCAAGCTGGAAAATACCCTTCAGGATATTATTCAGGAAAATTTTCCTAAACTAGCAAAGCAGGTCAACATTCAACCCCAGGTAATACAGAGAACACCACAAAGATATTCCTCAAGAAGAGCAACCCCAAGGCACATAATCATTAGATTCACCAGGATTGAAACGAAGGAGAGGATACTAAGGGCAGCCAGAGAGAAAGGTCAGATTACCCACAAAGGCAAGCCTATCAGACTTACAGCATATCTCTCGGCAGAAACTCTACAGGCCAGAAGAGAGTGGGGGCCAATATTCAACATCCTCAAAGAACAGAACCTTCAGCCCAGAATTTCATATCCAGCCAAACTAAGCTTCACAACTGAAGGAAAAATAAAATCTTTTATGAACAAGCAAGAACTCAGAGATTTTATTACCACCAGGCCTGCTTTACAAGAGCTTCTGAAAGAAGCATTACACACAGAAAGAAACAACCAGTATTAGCCTTTCTAAAAGTACACCAAAAAGTAAAGAGCACCAACATAAAGAAGAATTTACACCAACAAATGGATAAAACAGCCAGTCAACATCAAATGGCAGTAACCCTAAATTTAAATTGACTAAATTCCCAATCAAAAGACACAGCCAAAACCCAACGGCATGTTACATCCAGACCTGTTTCACATGCAAGGATACACAAAGACTCAAAACAAAGGGATGGAGAAAGATTTACCAACCAAATGGAGCGCAAAAATAAATAAAAAGCAGGAGTTGCAATTCTCGTATCGGATAAAATAGATTTTAAAGCAACAAAGATATAGTGGTAAAAGGATCAATGCAACAACAAGAGCTAACGATCCTAACACCCAGATAATTATCTGGTGTTTAAATGAGACAGAAATTTAATAAGGATATCAAGGACTCAAACTCAGATCCAGAACAAGTAAACTTAATAAATATTTATAGAGCTCTCCACTTCAAATACACGAAATATACATCCTTGTCAATACCACATCACACCTCCCCATAAGTTTGAATGAAACATTGATTGGCCATTATTAATACCCAATTTTTTTTTCAAAATAAAGCAATATTTCCATTTACTCTCCCTCTTTCTTCCTATCCTTTACTTATAATTTTTTTTTTCTTTCCTTCTCTCAAAAAAAAGAAATCAACTTGTAAACCTCTAGATCCAGGTCTGCAATGTCTCTTTCATTGCTTGATTTCCTTTCTTCCCTTCCCTCCCTTTCTCCCTCCCTCCCCACTTCCTCCCTTCCTTCCTTTCTTCTTTCATCCCTTCCTTCCTCCCTACCATCCTTATTCCCTTCCTTCCTGCCTTCCTTCCCCCCCCAAAAAAAAAAAGAAAACCACATTGGCATGTATGTACCTAGGCAGCAATCCTGCATCATCTGCACATGTACCTTAGCACCTAAAGTACAATAAAAAAGATCTGTATATTTCGGTTTTTGTTTTACCATTTTAGATAATTTGCAAAATTCTCTTGTATACTTTAAGTCAATGTGGGGTTTAATTAAGAGATAAGGAAGCCGTATGTTTCTCCCAGTCATATTATATATATGTATTTGTCTATAAATATGACCCCAATTTTGATTATGCCTTATCTTGCATGTATTTTTAGCTGATTTTCAATGGTGGTTTTATCTCGTTTAAGTGATTCGTCATGGAGATAGTCTCACTTGAATTTTGTGTTCAATTATAAATGTATATTTCTTTCATGTGAGAGATACAATTCTGTGATTTGAAGGTAAAGATTTATGATTCTGTATTTTTAAAATTTATCTTTAAAACAAAATGTTGTAAACCCACATACAGTACATTTTACCATCTAAAATCTATTTCAGTTTATATTTCATGGCCAGGCATGGTAGTGACTCACATCTTTGATCCCAGGATTTTGGGAGGCTAAGACAGGAGAATCACTTGAACCCAAAAGTATGACACTAACCTGGGAAGTGTACAAAGATTCTCTTTCTGGAAAAAAAAAAACAAAAAAAACTTAAAAATAGCCAGGCATGGTGGTGTGCACTTGTGGTCCCAGCTTCTTGGGAGATTGGTGGTGCATGATTTCTTTAACCTGAGAGTTCGAGGCTACAGTGAGCCATAATTGTGCCACTTTACTCAAACTTGGGTGACAGAATGAGAACCTGTCTCAAAGAATCGACACTTCAGGGAAGTTTAGCATATTTATATCGTTATGCAAACGACTTTTATAAACTTTTCATCTTGTGAAACTACAACTCGATACCCATTAAGTAATAACTGCCCATTTTATTGTCTCTCCAGCCCTTTTGTTTCAATGAATGTGACTAATTAAGATACCTCATATAAGTGGAATCATATAGTATCCATCATTTTATTACTGGCTTCATGTGGCATAATATTCTCCAAGTTGATCTTAAAATGTAACAAGATTTATTTAAAGGTAGATAATATTCCAGTGTGTGTCTATGTGTGTATAGCTTTTCTTTTTTTGGTGGCCTAGGCTGGAGTGCAGTGGCACAATCTCACTCACTGCAGCCTTCACCTTCTGGGTTCAAATAATTCTCCTACCTCATTCCCTTGTGTAGCTGGGATTACAAGCACGTGCCACCACACAGCTAATTTTTGTATATTTATTAGAGAAAAGGTTTCACCATGTTAGCTGGGCTTGTCTCAAACTCCTGACCTCAGGTGATCTGCCCAACTCAGCCTCCCAAAGTGATAGGATTATACACATGAGTCATCGCTAATGGGATTTTTGTAGAGATTATGTTGAATCAGTTCACCTCGTTTGGCTGCATTGACATCTTTGAAAAATTAAGTGCTGCTGGGCGCGGTGGCTCATGCCTGTAATCCCAGCACTTCGGGAGGCTGAGGCGGGTGGATCACAAAGTCAAGAGATTGAGACCATCCTGGTCAACATGGTGAAACCCTGTCTTCAATAAAAATACAAAAAATCAGCTGGCATAGTGGCACATGCTTGTAATCCCAGGTACTCGGGAGGCTGGGGCAGAAGAATTGCTTGAACCCAGGAGGCGGAGGTTGCCATGAGCCGAGATTGTGCCATTGCACTGTAGCCTGGGTAAGAAGAGTAAAACTCCATCTCTAAATAAAATAATTGTAAGAAATAAGGTTGGCAATTTACTTCTAAAATCGTTATGTTATGTTGGGAAGTAGAAAAAGCTGTATTGGATAAATGTGACAGAATTTCTTTTCTTCTGTGTGGCTCTTTGCGTTGTACCCTTCTGGGGCAATGCACTCACTTAATTACGTCCTGTGGTGTCATCTTGCTTGTGTCGTTTGTGTAATTTTATAAATTATATTTGGAAAGTCTGTTTATCTGAGTCTGTAAAGTAATGTGTTATTTTTATTTCTTTCAGTAATGTGTTCTCATTTTGCCCAAGAGTTTTGGCCAGAGCAGAACATAAAAGAGTCTTCTCAAAACATGACACTGAGAAGATATGAAAAATGTGGAAATGAAAATTTTCAATTTAACGGCTGTAAATGTGTGGTTGAGTGTAAGGTCCACAAAGGCGGTTTTAATGAACTTAACCAATGTTTACCAACTACCCAGAGCAAGATGTTTCCGTGTGATAAATATGTGCGAGTCTTTCATAAATATTCACATTCAGATAGAGATAAGATCAAACATATGGAAAATAAACATTTCAAATATAAAGAATGTGGCAAATCATTTTGCATGCTTTTACGCCTAACTCAATGTAAAAGAGTTTATACTAGAGTGAATTTTGGCAAATATGAAGAATGTGAAAAAGCTTTTAACCAGTCTTCAAAGCATACTACACATAAGAGAATTTATACTTGTGAGAAACTCTACAAATGTCAAGAATGTGACAAAGCTTTTAACCAGCTCTCAAATCTCACTGCATATAAAAAAAATTATACTTGAGAGAAATCATACAAATGTGAAGAATGTGGCAAAGCCTTTAAGCGATCCTCAACTCTTACTACACATAAGAGAATTCATACAGGAGAGAAACCCTACAAATGTGAAGAATGTGGAAAAGCTTTTAAACACTCCTCAACGCTTACTACACATAAAAGAATTCATACTGGTGAGAAACCCTACAAGTGTGAAGAATGTGGAAAAGCTTTTAACCGATTTTCAAAACTTACTCAACATAAAAACATTCATACTGGAGAGCAACACTACAAATGTGAGGAATGTGGCAAAGCTTTTTCCCGATCCTCAAATCTTACTGCACATAAGAGAATTCATACAGGTGAGAAACCCTACAAATGTAAAGAATGTGGAAAAGCTTTTAACCGATCCTCAAACCTTACTGAACATAAAAACATTCATACTGGAGAGCAACCCTACAAATGTGAAGAATGTGGCAAAGCCTTTAATCATTTCTCAAATCTTACTACACATAGGAGAATTCATACCAGAGAGCAACTCTACATTTGTGAAGGATGTGGCAAAGCTTTTACCCAATCCTCAAGTCTTACTACACATAAGAGAATTCATACCGGAGAGAAACCCTACAAATGTGAGGAATGTGGCAAAACTTTTAAACGATCCTCAAATCTTAGTGAACATAAGAAAATTCATACTGAAGAGAAACCCTACAAATGTGAAGAATGTGGCAAAGCTTTTAGACTCTCCTCAGCGCTTACTAAACATAAAAGAATTCATACTGGTGAGAAACCCTACAAATGTGAAGAATGTGGAAAAGCTTTTAACCGATTTTCAAAACTTACTCAACATAAAAACATTCATACTGGAGAGCAACGCTACAAATGTGAGGAATGTGGCAAAGCTTTTTCCCGATCCTCAACTCTTACTGCACATAAAAGAATTCATACTGGTGAGAAACTGTACAAACGTCAAGAATGTGGAAAAGCTTTTAACCGATCCTCAAAACTTACTCAACATAAAAACATTCATATTGGAGAGCAACCCTACAAATGTGAGGAATGTGGCAAAGCTTTTACCTGATCCTCAGCTCTTACTGCACATAAGAGAATTCATACCAGGGAGAAACCCTACAAATGTAAAGAATATGGCAAAGCTTTTAAACTCTTCTCAGCCCTTAGTATACATAAAAGAAATCACACTGGTGAGAAACCCTACAAATGTGAAGAATGTGGAAAAGCTTTTAAGAAATCCTTAATACTTACCGAACATAAAAACATTCATACTGAAGAGAAACCCTACGAATGTAAAGAATGTGGCAAAGCTTTCAAAAAATCCTCAGCCCTTACTACACATAAAAGAATTCATACTGGTGAGAAACTCTACAAATGTGAAGAATATGGAAAAGCTTTTAAACACTCCCACTCCCTTACTACACATAAGAGGATTCATACCAGAGAGAAACCCTACAAATGTGAAGAATATGGCAAAGCTTTTAAACACTCCTCAGCGCTTACTACACAAAAAGAATTCATACTGGCGAGAAACCCTACAAATGTAAAGAATGTGGAAAAGCTTTTTACCAATCCTCAAAACTTTCTGAACATAAGAAACTTCATACTGGAAAGAAACCCTGCAAATGTGAGGAATGTGGCAAAGCTTTTAACTGATCCTCAAGTCTTACTGTACATAAGAAAATTCATACTGAAGAGAAACCCTACAAATGTGAAGAATATGGCAAAGCTTTTAAACACTCCTCAGCGCTTACTACACAAAAAGAATTCATACTGGTGAGAAACCCTACAAATGTGAAGAATGTGGAAAACTTTTTACCAATCCTCAAAACTTTCTGAACATAAGAAACTTCATACTGGAAAGAAACCCTGCAAATGTGAGGAATGTGGCAAAGCTTTTAACTGATCCTCAAAACTTACTGAACATAAAATAATTCAACTGGAGAGAAACCCTATAAATGTGAGGATGTGACAAAGCTTTTAACCAATCTGCGAACCTTGCTAGACATAAAAAAATTTATATTGGAGAGAAAAATCTACAAAACTGAAAGATGTGACAATGATTTTGACAACAGCTTAAACTTTTCTAAATATAAAGAAAGTCATACTGGTGAGAAATACTAGAAATGTAAAGAATGTGTCAAAGACTTTAAATAGTTTTCACACTTGATTGTATATAAGATAATTCATACTGGAGAAAACTAAGTGTGAAGTATTTGGCAATACTGTTAATGCCCAAATCTTATTGCACAGGAAAGCATTTATACTTGAGAGAAATTGTACAAATACAACGGAGATGGAATAGCCATTAATCTCTGCTCACATCTTAATATCAGAATGTTTGCACTTAATAAAACCATAATAAATGGAATTACTGTCAAAAAGGAAAATATAAGCCTTTAAAGCTAAGTGTATTCATTTTGAAGACAAATATTACAAACATAAAGAACGTTTTAGTACATTTACGTGTATCACAGATCTTGTCACCCACATTTTGTACTAGGGAAAAACCCTGAAGCAGTTGCTCAAACTTTATTCAACATCAGGCATTCTGTATTGGAGAAAAATTCTGCAAATGTAATAAATTTGGAAAAACCTACTTTTCAAAACCTATAGCTTAGAAAACACAAGAGAGTTTATACTAAAATATGTTTTTGCAGGCCAGAAATGGTGGCTCACACCTGAAATCCCAGTACTTTGGGAGGCCGAGGCAGGTGGATCACCTCAGGTCAAGAGTTCGAGACTAGCCTGGTCGACATGGCAAAGCATCATCCTTACAAAAAATATAAAAATTACCCGGGCGTGGTGGCTGGTGCCTGTAATGTATTTTCAGCTACTCAGGAGGCTGAGACAGGAGAATCACTTGAACCTGGGAGCAGTGACCCAAGATTGTGCCATTGCACTCCCACCTGGCTGACAAGACTGAAACTCTGTCTTAATATATATATATATACACACACATATTTGGAGATGCAGTAAATATAAAACTATTTTAATACTAAGTTTTATGTAAATATCAGATAACTTCCAGTAAAAATATCTAAGGCACTGACTGAGACATTACAGTAAATCAGAGTGCTGAGTATAAAAAAAAAAATCCGGAGCTAAAGTTGGTAGATAAATCATTTGTGTATAACTATAAAAGATGCAAAAAGTTTTTGAAAAGTTATAATTACATTCAAAGTACACTTTTAGCATGGTGGCTCACACCTGTAATCCCAGCACTTTGGGAGGCTGAGGCAGGTGGATCACCTGAGGTGAGGAGTTCAAGACCAGCCTGATCAAAATGGAGAAACCCCATCTCTACTAAAGATACAAAATTAGCTGGGCGTGGTGGCCCACACCTGTAATCCAGCTACTTGGGAGGCTGAGGCAGGAGAATCGCTTCAGTCCAGGAGGTGGAGATTGTGGTAAGCTGAGATCATGGCATTGCACTGCAGACTGGGCAACAAGAACAAAACTTCATCTAAAATAAATTTATACATATATACCTTAAAAAAAAACCAGATTTGTAACATGAATAATTTCATAATTTCAACTGTCAAGTTACTTCATGCTCTTCATTCCTATTGTATGAGACTTTTTAAAATTAGGAGGGCATTTATGATCTTTTATATGGAAGGGTAAGGGCATTAAAATGTAAGACAAATGATAAATATCTAAGTTGAGAGGCTCTTGTTAACATAGGTGGTGCCTGAGGTAGGTGTTCAGAATAATATTCTGCATTATAGAGAAAGAAGCATTTTATTTTTGTTTTTTTGAGATGGAGTCTCTCTCTGTCATCCAGACTGGAGTGCAGTGGTGCAATCTTGGCTCACTGCAACCTCCATCCACCTTCCAGGGTTCAAAGGATCCTCCAGCCTCAGCCTCTTGAGTAGTTGGGATTACCAGTGTGCGCCGCTATGCCCAGCTAAGTTTTGTATTTTTAGTAAAGCCGGGGTTTCACCACGTTGGTCAGGCTGTTCTCAAACTCCTGACCTCATGATCCACGAGCCTCGGCCTCTCAAAGTGCTGGGATTACAGACGTGAGCCACCGTGCCTGGCCAAAAAAAGCATTTTAAATTTTAGTTGAAATAAGTAGTATATTATTTTACTAGTTGTACTGTTATGTAATAAAATGTATATACTTAAAATTTTAAGGCTGGGTGTGGTGGCTCACGTCAATAATCCCAGCACTTTGGGAGCCGAGGCGGGTGTATCACAAGGTCAAGAGATCGAGACCATCCTGGTAAACAAGCTGAAACCCCGTCTCTACTAAAAATACAAAAATTAGCTGGGCATGGTGGTGCACGCCTGTAGTCCCAGCTACTCGGGAGGCTGAGGCAGGAGAATTGCCTGAACCCAGAAGGTGGAGGTTTCAGTGAGCCGAGATCGTGCCATTGCACTTCAGCCTGGGTCAAAAAAGCAAAACTCTGTCTCAAAAAAAAATTTTTTTAATTATGTGTGAACTTAATTATTTGAAATTTTATTTAATAATGTTTAGAGAATTGTTCATTTAATAAAGTGTTACTATTCCACTACCTATTTTACCTTACTCAAGGGTATAGGCAAAAGATGGTAATATATTTGGTAACATCATGAACAAATATTTCTAGTAATAACTTTTGCCAGTGACTTGAAAGTCCAAGGAGGTTAAAGAATATTATTTCCATAGGTTCAATATTTATTTTTTCATACTTAAATTTATAATTTCTGATTTTTGTGGATACATTGTAGGTGTATATATTTATGCCATATGTAGCATATTTTGATACAGGTGTACAATATGTAATAATTACATCAGGGAAAATTAAGTATTCATCATCTTCAGCATTAATTCTTTGTATTACAAACCAATTCTACTGTTTAAATTTTTTTAAATGAATAGTTGTTGTTGACTACACGTCTATTTTTATGATTATAGTAAAAATTATATAGAAGTATAAAGTTCACTCGTTCTGAGTTCTGAATAAACATTTTAAAATTGTTATATAGTTTTGAACATGTGGCCTCTCTGCCTGCAAACACATAAACGTTCTTAGTTTTGATTTACATAAAGATAAATATACATATGCATTACTTTGAAGTTAAACCTTAGGTATAAGAAAATTTTGGGTCGGGCGTGGTGGCTCACACCTGTAATCCCAGCACTTTGGAAGGCTGAGGCGGGTGGATGACGAGGTCAAGGAATGGAGACCATCTTGGTCAACATGGTGAAACCCCGTCTTTACTAAAAATACAAAAATTGGCTGGGCATGGTGGTGCGCGCCTGTAGTCCCAGCTACTCGGGAGGCTGAGGCAGGAGAATTGCTTGAATTTAGGAGGCAGAGGTTGCGGTGAGCCGAGATTGTGCCATTGCACTCCAGTCTGGGTAACAAGAGCGAAACTCTGTTTCAAAGAAAGAAAATGGTGGAGTCAGTAAGCATGTTTGTATGAGTATAAATTTGTACCTATTTTCAGAAGAAAAAAGCAGTGTTGGAACAAAAATTATTTTAGTAAGGTGAGGAATTTACTAGGAAGGTATAAACCTAAAAAATGCTGAAAGCAAAGCTATACGCTTTCCTTTTTTTTTTTTTTTTTTTGGGAAATGGAGTTTTGCTCTTGTTGCCCAGGCTGGAATGCATTGCCATGATCTTCGCTCACTACAACCTCCGCCTCCCAGGTTCAAGCGATTCGACTGCCTCAGCCTCCGCAGTAGCCTGGATTAGACACGCACCACCATGCCCGGCTAATTTTGTATCTTAAGTAAAGACGGGGTTTGCAATGTTGGTTTCGAACTCCTGACCTGAAGTGATCCACATGACTTGGCCTTCCAAAGTGCTGGAATTACAGGCATGAGCCATCGAGCCTGGCCTATACTTTTTTCTTTCTTGCTTTTTTTTTTTTTTTTGAGTTTTGCTGTTGTTACCCAGACTGGAGTGCAACGGCAGGATCTCCGCTGACCGGAACCTCCGCCTCCTGGGTTCAAGCAATTCTTCTGCCTCAGCCTCCCGTGTAGCTGGGACTACAGGCGGCCAGCACCATACCCAGCTAATTTTTGTATTTCTAGTAAAGATGGGGTTTCACCTTGTCTACCAGGATGATCTGGATCTCTTGACCTCGTGATCCACCCGCCTCGGCCTCCTAAAGTGCTGGGATTATAGGCATGAGCCATCACGCCCGGCCTACTCCTTTTTTTCTACTGGATTAATTACTGTAAAATATTATGGTTTATGGTTCAAAATCTCTTGATGCAAATTTTATTTTTACTTACATGATACTCATGCTAAACCTACATTTTTTGTTTCTTATAATCTTTTTCTTTTATAGTTTATGAGGTTTTCATTATGTGAAGTGGTCAAAGATTATATAATTATAAAATTTAGTGCATACAATAATTTTTAGATGTAATTCCATAGTGTAGTTATATTTTATCAAATTAGAACATTCCATTTTGTTCTTTTAATTGAAAAACCCTATATGTAAGCCTACTTTTCTTTAGTTGTTCCTTTAACTTTATATAATTGACAAAAGTAAATTTATTTGTTGATTGAGCCAGTTCAGGTAACTGCTAAGAAGTCCTCATAAGTCATGAGGATGTTTTAATATATAAATGTAGCAAAACAAAGACAGTGCTTGCTGAGTAACAGATGGTTTATAATCCGTAAATATTCCTGTTAGAGTCAGTTTGTAATTTTAAGTCAGAGACATAAAATATCAACGATTAAGAAAAAATACTGATTGATTATGTGGAGAGGACCTTTTTTTAGGCAGCAAACCTGAATATTGCTTAATATAAAGAAAAATTCTGGTTATTTTATTTTTTAATGATGTTGTTTTGCTTGTCTTTTGTGTTTTTCTACTATGTATAATGTCACAACCTTTCTTTTCTTTCTGTTTTATGGCTACAGTTTTCTCACTGTTGTTTTTATGCCATGTCATTTTACATGCTGCTTTGTTGGTTTTGATGAGAAAGATGGTATTTATAATGCACTTAAAACATTGGTTTTAACTGGAGAATTTGCTTGTCAATATAACTTTTTTTTTTTTTTTGAGACTGAGTCTCACTCTGTTGTCAGGCTGGAGTGCAGTGGCATTATCTTGGCTCACTGCTACCTGCACCTTTCAAATTCAAGCGATTCTCCTGCTTTAGCCTTCTGAGTAGCTGGGACTACAGGCTTGACCCAGCTAATTTAGTACTATGTTTAGTAAGACTGAAGAGAGTGGCATACTTGTGTTACTGTAGCTCATGTATATATATATGTGTGTGTGTGTGTATATATATATATATATATATTTTTTTTTTTTTTAATATAAGATTGAGTCTCACCAAGTTGGTCAGGCTGGTCTTGAACTCCCGACCTCAGGTGATCTGCCTGCCTTGGCCTCCAAAATGCTTGGATTACATGCATGAGCTACCATGCCCACCTGTTGTAGCTCTTAGAGTAAAAGCTCACATTTCCCTGTTTGGGATGTTGTCAGCTGTGCGATTTTTGTTATATGTGGTGTTTATTGGCTTACGGTGCATTTTCCCTATAACTAATTTATTCACATCTTTATCACGAGGGAATGTGACTTTTGTTAAACTTTTATTCTGCGTGTATTTAAATGTTAAACATGTGAAAGTACAGGTAATTCCACATAAATACAAAACATCCTCAGAGACTGCTATAAACAATTCTATGCATGCAAAGTAAGAAATTTAGAGAAAATAAATGAACTCATAAATACACACAATCTCCCAAAATTGAACCATTAAGAAACAAAAATCTAGAGCACAGCAAAAATGTATAATGAAATTGAATTACTAATAAAAAACCATGAATAGCCCTGAATCAGATAAATTCACTTGCAAATTTTACCGCATATAAACAAAATGAACTGGTACAGTTATACTGAATATATATAAAAAATCAAAGTGGGATTTATATGAAACCAGTATCATCCTAATACGAAAATCTAATTAAGACACACACACGGGCCTGGCGCGGTGCTTCACGCCTATAATCCCAGCACTTTGGGAGGCCGAGGAGGGTGGATCACGAGGTCAAGAGATCGAGACCATCCTGGTCAACATGGTGAAACCCCGTCTGTATTAAAAATACAAAATATTAGCCCGGAATGGTGGCGCGTGCCTGTAATTCTAGCTACTCCGGAGGCTGAGGCAGGAGAATTGCCTGAACCCAGGAGGCGGAGGTTGCGGTGAGCCGAGATCGCGCCATTGCACTCCAGCCTGGGTAACAAGAGCGAAACTATGTCTAAATAATAATAATAATAATAATTTTTCTTCTCTACCAGAGCCTTGACTATATTCTCTACAGTATTGCTTTGTATATTTCTTATAGATTTCTTACCATGAATTTATAATCTGCAATATTAAAAATGTTCCTTTTGTGGCTGCTGAACATGGGTAGGTGTGTATACTCAAGATTACTATTAAAAAAAAGCTGGGGTTCTCAGTAAAAATGGAGAATATGTAAGGTTCCATCTGTGTTTCTCATTAGCTCTGGTCATAAAATGATTAAGAAAATGCCTATTTAAACAATATGGCATTTATTAACCAGAAATTTCAGAGAAACATTATTAGGAGATACCTGCCCTCCAGGGTGCTGAAGAAAGACTACCTAAAATCACTATTAAAAACTACAAAGTGGCCAGGTGAGGTGGCTCATGCCAATAATCCAAGCACTTTGGGAGGCCAAGGCGGGTGGATCACGAAGTCAAGAGATCGAGACCATCATGGTCAACATGGTGAAACCCCGTCTCTACAAAAAAAAATACCAAAAAATTAGCTGAGCGTGGTGGCGTGCGCCTATAGTCCCAGCTACTTGAAAGACTGAGGCAGGAGAATTGCTTGAACCTGGAGGCCGATGTTCCGATGAGCCGAAATCGCGGCATTGCACTCCAGCCTGGGTAACAACGGCGAAACTCCGTCTCAGAAAAAAAAAACAAAACAAAAAATACTACAAAGCATAGGAGATACCTGCATCGTGAACTTTGCATAAAACTGATGTTTTATGGTTAAATTTAGACTATAATTTCCTTTTTCAGGATGCAGTGTTTCAGCAGTGATGCTGTGTTTTTCTGTGTGCATCAGCAGAGTATAAAAATTTGTCCTAGTGTAGTTGATGTTAGCGATTCACTTGGTTAAATATCTCTCTGACAAACTTTTGCTATAATTATTTTTCTCTTCATTATTAAGTATATATTAATGCAGCTGTGCATAAATTATTACATTTAACCTGGCAGCTGCCCTTCTTTCTTAGGTTTTCTTTGTATATATCTGTCTTTGGTAAATGAAGGCTCTCATCTTTGTTTAAAGGCCAGAAAAACTAGGAAAAACACAGGCTCTTCAACGTACTAGATGTTTAACAAAATATTGTTCTCTGGCCAAATATATTGACATTACTGGTGAGTTTGTTAGAAATTCAATCAGACTATATTTTACATCTTCTCAAAAAACAATTTGCATTAATAAGATCTCCAGTTTATTGTACACATTAAAATTTGAGAGGTGCCTTCAAACATGATCTGTCATTTTCATTTTACAAAAACTTTACACGTTGATGTTTATGTACTTGATTTTATACTTTATTATCCAGAAAGATATTATATATTTTCTAGTGTTATAGATTTTATGCCGCTCTCTCTTCTTCTAAGGGTTAAAAAATACATTCGAGAATGTTTCTGTGTTAAAAATTATTTTATTGGATAATTTCAGTCATTCCTGTAAGTCGGAACCAGTTCTCTTTGCTTTCTTATTTTACCTTGAGTCAAATTATAAATTTTGCCCATGGCCACTTTGTAAACGTATGTGTGTACACTTCAGGAGGCATTGAAATTTAGGGACTTGGTCATAGAATTCTCTCTGGAGGAGTGGCAATGCCTGGACTCTGCACAGCGGAATTTATATAGGAATGTGATGTTAGAGAACTACAGAAACCTGGTCTTCCTGGGTGAGAATAACTTTAATACGCAATTTCTATTATCCCCTAAAGGTTTCAGTTTTCTCTTTTTTTCTTTTTGTAGGATGTTTTTTGGTAATTTATGGTTTGCATAAATGAGATTCACATCCCTGATTTTATAAAAGTTTTAGGAATTTGTCTCTGTAGAAAATAATTTTTTCAACATGCTTTATCTTGACACCTGAACTTTCTGCATTCCTGAGCTAATCTTTATCCTTCACTCTAGATTAGAGTGGTAATTCCAGAAGTCTAGTGGCATAAAATAATGTTGCCCACCCTTTTTTAAAATTTTTTTAAAGATAGGGTTTCACCATGTTGGCCTGGCTGGTCTTGAACTCCCAACCTCAGGTGATCCACCAGCCTCGGTTTCCCAAAGTGCTGAGATTACAGGCATGAGCCACCACACCCGGCCTGTTGCCCAGACTTTAACGTGCAATTGCCAAGTTTTGATTTGTTGTACTGGGCAGTGAAATTTAAAACTAAAGAATTTAGAACTAAAATTTAAGATGCTTTTAAAATATTTAGAAATTTATTATATAGATCAGTATTTTGAGATTAATTGACAGAATGTTATATTTTATCTTCTTTACTAAGCACATTGCCAGGTTGGTGATTACAGAATATGAGCAAGACTTAGGTTATTTATTTTCAATAAAACAGGTATTGCTGTCTCTAAGCCAGACCTGATCACTTGGCTGGAGCAAGAAAAAGAGGCTTGGACTATAGAGAGACATGAGATGGTGGCCAAACCCCCAGGTAGGTAAGAATGAAAGTGAATACAACAGATGACAGAGATGAGCAGTTCAAAGGTCAAAGAAAAAGCTAGTCCTTATGATGTGATTTGGGAAGCTGTGTTCCCAAGGAAATCGTTTCTGGAAAGCCTGAGTTTTTCTTTTTTATTTTTTTCTTTTGAGAGACGGACTCTTGCTATCACTCAGGCTGGAGTACAATGGCACGATCTCAGCTCACTGCAACCTCCCCTTCCTGGGTTCAAGTGATTCTCCTGCCTCAGCTTCCCAAGTAGCTAGGACTACAGGTGTGCACCACCACACCTGGCTAATTTTTGTATTTTTTTAGTAGAGATGGGGTTTCACTATGTGTTGGTCAGGCTGGTCTCGAACTCCTGACCTAAAGTAATCCACTCACCTCAGCTTCCTAAAGTGCTGGGATTATAAGTGTAAGCCACCCAGCTGATTTTCTTATTTTGCTCTCACATAGGGGAATCTTCTGTCTTACGCTTTTTTTTTTTTTGAGATGGAGTCTTTTGCTCTGTTGCCCAGGCTGGAGTGCAGTTGTGCTATCTCAGCTCACCTGAATCTCTGCCTCCTGGGTTCAAGTCATTCTCCTGCTTCAGCCTCCTGAGTAGCTGGGACTGCAAGTGCTCACCACCATGCCCGGCTAATTTTTGCATTTTTAGTATAGACAGAGTTTCACTATGTTGGCCAGGCTGGTCTCAAACTCCTGACCTAGTAATCTGCTCACCTTGGCCTTGCAAAGTGCTGGGATTACAAGTGTGAATCACCGCGCCTGGCCCTGTGTTATGCTTTTATCTCAGGACTGCTTTCCCTTCAGTGATCTGCCTTCAATTTTAGAATGAGAGCCAAAGTCTTCCTAATCACATATAAGAGACTGCACAGGCCAGGTGCAGTGGCTCATGCCTGTAATTTCAGCACTTTGAAAGGCCAAGTCAGAGGGATCACGGGGTCAAGAGATCGAAACCATCCTGGCCTACATGGTGAAACCCGGTCTTTACTAAAAATACAGAAATTAGCTGGGCATGGTGGTACATGCCTATAATCCCAGGTACTGGAGAGGCTGAGGCAGGAGAATTGCTTGAACCCAGGGGTTGGAGGTTGCAGTGAGCTGAGATTATGCCACTGCACTCCAGCCTGGTGACAGAGCAAGGCTCAGTCTCAAAAAAAAAAAAAGATACTGCACAATCTGACTGCTTTTTCATTGTTTTGGGGGACAGAGAAATATCTGTATAATTTTGAGAAACTCTGTTAAACTATTAAGTTCTCTTTTTGCATGTCTGAAATGTGTGAGAGTAGTGGGGTTTTGTTTATTTTTCTGCACCTTCCATCCTGTTTGTATCACTATAGTCTGCAAATATAGTTGGAAGTTATAAAGTATTATGTCCTTCTGCTTTGTTTTTTTCTCGATTGCTTTGACTAGTCAAAGTTTATTGTAGTTTCATGTAAATTTTAGAATCCTATTATTCATTACTGTAAAAAAAATGCCCTGGAATTTTGATAGGGCGTTTATTGAATCTGTAACTCACCTTCAATAACATGGCTCTTCTTCTTCTTCTTCTTCTTTTTTTTTTTTTTTTGGAGAAAGTGATTTATTTAGAGAGAGAGAGAGAAACAGCTAACTCTCACACTGAGCGAGAGAATCCAGAAAGATGGAATCCAGGAGAGAAAAGCAGCTTCCACACTCACGGGAAGGGAATAGAGAGAGAGAGTTTAGGAAGGAAAGACAGGTTTCCACGAGAGAGTGTGGAAGGGGACTCCAGAGGGGAAATCCAGGAGAGAGAAAGATGGCTTCCACGAAGGGAGGGTTCATGGAAGGGAATCCAGACATGGGGTCCTATAACATGACTCTTTAACAATACTTCTTATTTCCATCTATAGACATGAAATATTTTTAAATTTATCTGTATCTTCTCTAATGTCTTTTATTAATCTCTTACATCTTTCATTGTAAATATTATCTGTCTCTTGGATTAAATTTCTTCTCAGAAATTTATTATTTTAGTGCTATCGTAAATAAGATTTTCGTTGTTATCGTTTGTTTTTTGAGAGGCAGTCTCACTCTGTCACCCAGGCTGGAGTGCAGTGGCACTATCTCAGCTGACTGCAACCGCCACCTCCCGGGTTCAAGCAATTCTCCTGCCTCCACCACTCGAGTAGCTGGGACTACAGAAGCGTGCCACCACACCTGGCTAAGTTTTATATTTTTAATAGAGATGGGGTTTCAACGTGTTGGCCAGGCTATCTCAAACTCTTGACCTTGTAATCTGCGAACCTTGGCCTCCCAAAGCGCTGGGATTACAGGTATGAGCCACCACACCTAGCCAAGTTTTTTTTGTTTGTTTGGTTTGGTTTTTTGAGACAGAGTTTCACTCTGTCACTCAGGCAGGAGTGCAGTGCTGTGATCTCCACTCACTGCAATCTCTGCCTCCTGGTTCAAACAATTCTCCCGCCCCAGCCTCCCGAGTACCTAGGATTACAGGCACCCACAACCACACCTGGCTAATATTTGTAGTTTTAGTACAGATGTGGTTTCACCATTTAGGCCAGGCTGGTCTCGAACTCCTGACTTCAGATGATCCACCTGCCTCAGCCTCCCAAAGTTCTGGGATTACAGACGTGAGCCATCACTTCTGGGTGTAAGCAATATTTTCAAAAATATTTTATCAGATAGCTTATTTTAAGTGTATAGCCATACCTTGTGTGTTAATTTAATATTTAGCCAATTTACTGAGTGTATTTATTAGTTTAGACAGGTTTTAATGTACTGTTTACATTCTTTTATATATATAATCATATGATCTACAGCCAGCAAGTTTTTACTTGTCTTCAATTTAAATGGCTGTTTTCATTTTTTTGACTAATTCTTCTGCCAATTACTTACAGTTCTTTGTTAAAATAGAAGCATTGACAACAGGCAAAATATAGTTTTGTATTAGTGTCTTTAAATTTGAAGAAGCAAACAGCTCTTCAAGTGTTTATAACCTGTTTTTAGAAGGTAAACATGTTTTGTTGGGCCCCCAGGGTGATGGGATGCCCTGTGCATTGGTAGTGGAGAGGGCGTGTAGCTTGGTCACAAGGCAGCTGGGTCTGCACTAGGGTCCACCTTTAGTTGGCTTGTTACAAGGGGATTGGCTAGTTGGACAGACTGAATTTTATTTTTATTTTTTGGACAGACTGAATTTTCCTCAGGACTTTGACGTGTAGGGCAGACACTAGGGCAGGTTTCTGCAATTGGGTCTGAATATGATGGGTCTTACTTAAGAATATGGATGAGTATGGCATTCACTGTGTATGAGAGAGGATTTTTCCACATCACTGTGTGGGTTGTTTTTTGTTTTTTTTGGATTGATTTTTGCTCTTGTTGCCGAGGATGCAGTGCAATGGTGTGATCTCAGCTCACTGCAACCTCTGCCTCCCAGTTCAAGTGATTCTCCTGCCTCAGCCTCCCGAGTAGCTGGGATTACAAGCATGCCCACCATGTCCAGGTAATTTTTTTTTTTTTTTTTTGTATTTTTAATAGAGATGGGGTCTCTCCATGTTGGTCAGGCTGGTCTCGAACTCCTGACCTCAGGTGATCCTCCTGCCTCAGCCTCCCAAAGTGCTGTAATTACATGTGTGAGCCACTGTGCCCAGCCCCCTGTGTGGGTTTTAACATAGGCAGGACTGGCCATGAACTGTGGCTCAGGGAGCTGAAACTGAGTCATTGAGTTGCTTCAGGGACCACAGCTCTGCAGGCCTGGCATAGCTATAAGTGGGTATCTTTCTTAAGGCCTCTGAAAGGGCATGACCTCTTCAGACTGTGGCTGGGAAATGTTTGAGATGATTACAGAGTAAGTTCAGAATTATCAGTAGGACCAAGTGGGAGAGGCCATTTCCTGGTCTGTACTAAAAAACAGGAGTTTTGTACTAAAAAACAGGAGTTCTGTAGTTTACCACCTGCCTTCTGAAAAGAAGCACTTCTCAGCATTGGGCATTAGCAGTTTCACAACTCCCTCCCTGGATCTCAAAGTTCTTTTAAGACAGTTGTTTTGGAGATAGGGTCTTGCTACATAACCTAGGCTGATTTTGAAATCCTGGCCTGAAGCAATTTTCCAACTTCAATGTACCATGTAGCTGTCATTACAGGTGTGAGTTACGATGCCTGGTTCTCTCATAAAGGCATTTTTGTCAGGAATGACTTAAAAATTTTCTTCCTCCTTCTGGCAGAAACAAAAGAGAAAAAATAAACCATTTTCTTCCTGGGAAGGGGATAAAAAAATAGGGAACTTTTTTCCATCTTATTGATTATACACTATTATTCTGAAGTATTTGTTTTATTTATCAGAGGATCTCACTATATTTTATAAAATATATGGATATTTTCTCTATTTACCAATGTAACACTATTCTTTGCTTCTAAAGTTAGATTACAGCAGTTTCATGTAACCATAGCATATATTTAAAACATCAACATTGTCTCTAGTTTCTTTCAAATGCTTATGTATTAAAAGTTTATCATTAGAATCTTCTGTTTATGATTATGCTGCATTTTCTTTCATATGTTACTGCAATGGATTACACGCCAATTATTTAAAATACCTGCCTTCTGTGAGTACACAGTTAAGTATTATAGTTACTTAGAGAAATTTTTTTTTCTCTTCTTTTTTCTTCACTTTTGAGATAGGGTTTTGCTCCTGTTGCCCAGGCGGAAGTGCAATGGTGCCATCTGGGCTCACCGCAATTTCTGCCTTTTTGGTTCAAGTGATTGTCTTGTCTCAGCCTCTTGAGTAGCTGGGATTAGAGGCATCCACCACCACTCCCAGCTAATTTTGTATTTTTTACTACAGACAGGGTTTCTCCATGTTGGCCAGGCTAGAGAAATTCTTAATGGTACATCGGTATTACAAACCAGATTTTTTTTTTTCAGAAGAAGCTTTGCTCTTGTTTTCTAGGCTGGAGTGCAATGGTGTAATCTCGGACCACCACAACCTCGGCCTCTCAGGTTCAAGTGATTCTCCTGCCTCAGCCTCCTGAGTAGTTGAAATTACAGGCATGCACCACCATGCCCAGCTAATTTTGCATTTTTTTCCCAGTAGAAATGGGGTTTCTCCACATTGTCAGGCTGCTTTTGAACTTCTGACCTCTGGCGTTTTGCCTGCCTCGGCCTTTCAAAGTGCTAGAATTACAGGTGTGAGCCCCCGCGCCTTGCCTCCTTTTTTTTTTTGAGATGGAGTCTCACTTTGTTTCCCAGGCTGAAGTGCAGTGGAGTGATTGATCTTGGCTCACTGCAACCTCTGCCTTCCACATTCAAGGGATCCTACCAGCTCAGCCTCCCAAATATCTGGGACTGCAGGCACATGCCACCACAGCTGGCTAATTTTTGTATTTTTAGTAAAGACAGGGTTTCCTCATGTTAGCCAGGCTGGTCTGGTACTTCTGACCTCAGATGATCCATTTGCCTCACCCTCTTTAAGTGCTGGGATTACAGGAGTGAGCCACCATGCCTGGCTGCAAACCATATCTTGAGTAAACATTTCTCACATTATTGTTTTCCAGTCCATACTAGTATGTTTTTTTTAGTGTAGGTTTCTTAATATTAGTTTCTAGTGCGTTTTAGTTTAGAGTATGTATGATAATTTTAGACAATTAGCAAATCTGTACCCTTTAAGTCACTGTGAGATTTAATTGAGAGATACATCAGATATCTCATGATGCAGAAAGTGAAAAAAAGAAAAGACACATCAAGCTGGGCATGGTGGCTCACGCCTGTAATTCCAGCACTTTGGGAGGCTGAGACAGGTGGATCACCTGAAGTTGGAAGTTCGAGACCAGCCTGACCAACATAGTGAAACCCTGTCTTTACTAAAAACACAAAATTAGTGGTCATGGTGGCAGACGACTGTAATCCCAGCAACTGGGGAGGCTGAGGCAGGAGAATTGCTTGAACCCAGGAGTAGGAGGTTGCAGTGAGCTAATGTCATACCATTGCACTCCAGCCTGAGTAACAAGAGAAAAACTCAATCTCAAAAAAAAAAAAGGGGGGGATACATCAGCCATATGTCTATCACAATTAGATTATTTATATATAAACAGTGAAACTCCATCTTAAAAAAATTATATATATATATGTTTGTGTATTTATCAATAAAAATAACCACAATTTTGGTTATGACTTACCTTGTATATATTCTTTCATAGTTGATTTTCTTTTTCTTTCTTTCTTTTTTTTTTTTTTTCTTTGTGATAGACTGTCGCTCCATCACCCAGGCTATAGTGCAATGGTGCAGTCTCGGCCCACTGCAGCCTCTGCTTCCCTTCAAGCAATTATCCAGCCTCAGCCATGTAAGTAGCTGGGATTACAGGTGCATGTCTGGCTAATTTTTGTATTTTTTTAAGAGACAAGGTTTCACCATGTTAGTCAGGCTGGTCTCGACTAGCCTGACTCTTATATTTTTAATTATGGGGTTTCACCCTGATGGCCAGGCTGGTCTTTAAATCCTGACCTTAGGTGATCCGCCTGCCTCAGCCTCCCTAAGTGCTTAGGTTACAGGTATGAACTACCTAACTGAGCCCCTTCTTTTTTTTTTCTTTGTTTATTTTCCCTGGTTTTTTTTGTCTAAGTGAGTAGTTATGGAAATAGTTGTATTTTTACTGTGTGTTTAATGATGAATACATATTTTCTTTGTGTGAGAGAAACAGTCTTGTGATTTTAAAGTAATTTATGAAAAGATTTATGGTCCTGTATTTTTTTCAGATTTTTTTTTGAAAAAAATTAATTGTAAAAACATAACATAAAATTTACCATCTTAAATTGATTGAAGTTTGCCGGGCACGGTGGCTCACACTTGTAATTCTAGCACTTTGGGAGGCCAAGGTGAGTGGATCACCTTAGGTCAGGAGTTCAAGACCAGCCTGGCCATCAGGGAGAAACCCCATCTTTAAAAATAAAGAAATAAATTAAATAAAAAATTAAATTGATTGAAGTGTACATTTCAGGGCCAGCCATGATTGTGGCTTACATATGTAATCCCAGAATTTGGGGATGTCAAGGCAGGAGAATTTCTTGATCCCAAAAGTTTGAGAGCAGCCTGGGCAACATATGAGAATTCCCTCTCTACGATTATTTTTTTTTAAGCCAGGTGTGGTTTTGTGCACCTGTGGTTCCAGCGCTTTGAAAGATTGAGAAAGGCGGATGACTTCAGTCTGGGGGTTTGGGGCTACACTTAGCCATAATTGTGCCACTGCACTCCACCTTGTGTGAAAGAGTGAGACTGTGTCTCAAAAATCTGTACATTTCATATATGTTAAATATATTCACATTGTTATGCAAAAGTGTTCTAAAAATTTTACATCTTGAGAAACTAAAACTCAATATCCATTAAGTAACAGCTGACCGTTTTACCCTCTCTCCAGCCCTTGACAAATACTGTTTTTTTTTTTTTTTGAGAGAAGAGTTTTGCTTTTGTTACCCAGGCTGGAGTGCAATGGCGCGATCTTGGCTCACCACAACCTCCGCCTCCTGGGTTCAGGCAATTATCCTGCCTCAGCCTCCTGAGTAGCTGAATTACAGGCACACACCACCATGCCCAGCTAATTTTTGTGCTTTTAGTAGAGATGGGGTTTCACAATGTTGACCAGGATGGTTTCACAATGTTGACCAGGTGATCCACTCACCTCGGCCTTTCAAAGATGCTAAGATTACAGGCTTGAGCCACCGTGCACAGTAATAAATATTATTCTAATTTCCATTTTTATAAGAGCGATGACTTAAGATATCTCCTATAAGTGGGATTATATAATATCTATCATTTTGTTACTGGCTTATTTCAGGTGACATAATATTCTCAAAGTTTATCTTAAACTGTGACAAAAATTTTGAAGACCAAATAATACTGCATTATATTTATATGTTACATTTTTTGATATGTTTATAAGTCAAGGAAGGGTTACTTCCATCTTCTGGCTTTTGTGAATACTGGTTCAGTATACATCAATGTTCAAATATGACTTCTAGTCCAATGTTGTATAGTTTGCATATAGATTCATAAATTGAATTGTTGTATTTAATAATAACATTTTTTATTATTTGAATAACATAACATTTTAAAACAGTGGTAGTATTACTGTTTTACACAAACAAATAACATGGGTTTTTTCATTTCATCAACAGATTTAGTGTTTTAAAAAATATTAACAGTGGCCATTGTAATTCGTTTTAGTTGATCTTTTCATTGTAATTTTTATGTGTTTCTCTACAAATGTAATTTTATGTGTACTTTCAAATGCTTTTTCCTGTTTTTGTATTTTTTTTTTTTTTTTTTTTTTGAGACGGAGTTTCACTGCTGTTACCAGGCTGGAGTGCAATGGCGTGATCTCGGCTCACTGCAACCTTCACCTCCTTGGTTCAAGCAGTTCTCCTGCCTCAGCCTCCCAAGTAGCTGGGACTACAGGCGTGTGCCACCATGCCCAGCAATTTTTCTTTTTGTATTTTTAGTAGAGATGAAATTTCACCATGTTGACCAGAATGGTCTCGATATCTTGACCTCGTAATCCACTCGCCTTGGCCTTTCAAAGTGCTGGGATTACAGGCGTGAGCCACTGCACCTGGCTAAATACTTTTTGTATATTATCCAAAGAAAGGATCTAGCTTTATCAGTGTTGATGTCCAGTTTTCAACATGATTTTTTGAAAAGATTGTCTTCTCTCTATTGTGTGCTTCTGGCAACTTTGTAAAAGATTGTTTAATCATATACAGAAAAGTTCATTTCTGGGCTGTGTATTCTGTTTTTTTTTATCTATTTATCTGTCTTTGTGTCAGTACCACCTTGTTTTTGTTTTGGCCTTAGCTGTTAACGTGTTTTGAAATCCAGAGTATAGTACCTCTTTGTTCTTTTTCATGAGTGGTTGGCGATAGTTTATAATCAAATTAAAAAATTTTAAAACCAGGCATGATGGCTCACACCTGTAATCCCAGCACTTTGGGATTCTGAGGCAGGTGACTCACAAGGTCAGGAGTTTTTGACCAGGCTTGCCAACATGGTGAAACCCTATCTCTACTAAAAATACAAAAATTAGCTGGGCGCGGTGGTGCATGCCTGTAGTACCAGCTGCTCAGGAGGGCTGAGGCAAAAGAATTGCTTGAACCAAGGAGGTAGTGAGCCTAGATGGTGCCACTGTGCCCCAGTCTGTGCACAAAGTGAGACTCCATCTCAAAGAAACAGACAAACAAAAAACTTTTAAACAAATTCTTGTAAAACATTGCACTTTGTCATTTATGTAGAAATTATACTGAATTTATTTATTATTGAAAGTTATATGGACATCTTTGAAATATTAAATTTTGGCGGTTACGGTGGCTCATGCCTGTAAACCCAGCAGTTTGGGAGGCCGAGGCGGGTGAATCACGAAGTCAAGAGATGGAGACCATCCTGGTCAACATGGTGAAACCCCGTCTTTACTAAAAATACAAAAAATTAGCTGGGCATGGTGGCGCGTGCCTGCAATTTCAGCTACTCAGGAAGCTGAGGCAGGAGAGTTGCCTGAACCCAGGAGGTGGAGGTTGCGGTGATCCGAGATCGCGTTATTGCACTCCAGCCTGTAACAATAGCGAAACTCCGTCTAAAAGGAAAAAAAGAAAAACTAAATTTTTTGACCCTTGAGTAAAAATATGTTGAAGAGTGTGTGTTATTTTTATATATATTTGGATGTGCTAGTTTTACTTGTGCTCTAGATATCTGGTTTCATTCAGTTTTCCTCTGAAAACATTAAGTGTATAATTTTTATTTTCTTACCTTTATTATTATTATTATTTGTTGTTGTTGCTGTTTTCAGACAGGATCTTATTCTGTCACCCACGCTGGAGTGCAGTGACTGCAGCCTCAACCTTCAGGGATCAAGTGCTCCTTTCACCTCAGCCTCCTGAGTAGCTTGGACTATAGAGATGCACTAACCATGCCTGGCTAATTTTTTGATTATTTGTAAGGACAGCGTGTTACTATGTTGCCTAGGCTGGTCTCAAACTTCTGGCTCCAAGAGATCCTCCCACCTTGGCCTCCCAAAGTGAACTACCAGCACCCAGCTGATATTCTTAAATTTAATGAGAGTTATTATGTGTCCTAACACAATACACCAGGTGCATGTAAGGACATTGGGTATATTCTTGCTTTTTACTGGAAAGTTTTTTAGATGTCTGTTAAGGCTAGTTTGTCTGTGCTATAATGTGGATGTTCATGTTTCCCAAACATTATGCTGCAAAATGCAGTCCTCAGTGTTGGATGCAGAACCTGATGGGAGGTATTTGGGTCATAGAGGCAAATTTCTCATGAGTGGCTTGGCATCATCTTCTTAGTAATCAATAACTTTACACTCTGTTAATTTTAGTGAGAGCTGGTTCATTGAAAGTACCTGGCTTCTTTATTTCACATTTTGCCTGTCCCTTACCGTGTAATATGTTCAGTTACTCTTTGCATTTCATTATGATTGTAAGCTTTGTGAGACTCTCACCAGAAGCAGATGCTGGCACACACCTGTACAATCTGCCAGACTATGAGCCAAATAAACATTTTTTCTTTTCTTTTCATTTTGTTTTTTTGAGACTGTCATGCAGGCTGAACTGCAGTGGCACAGTCTTGGCTCACTGTAACCTCCACCTTCCAGCTTCAAGTGATTCTCCTGCCTCAACCTCCCAAGTAGCTGTGATTACAGGCACACACCACCACACCTGGCTAATTTTGTATTTTTAGTAGAAACAGGTTTTCATCATGTTGGGCAGGCTGGTGTGAAACTCTTGACCTCAGGTGATCCACCTGTCTCAGCCTCCCAAAGGTGCTGTAATTACAGACATAAGCCACCACACCCAGCCAAACTTTTGTCTTTGTAAATTATCCACTTTTGGCTAGGCATGGTGGCTCACACCTGTAATACCAGCACTTTGGGAGGCTTAGGTGGGTGGATCACGTGAGGTTGGGAGTTTGAGACATGCCTGATCAATATGAAGAAACTCCATCTCTATAAGAAAAAAAAAAAGAAGGCTGGGAACAGTGGCTCAAGCCTGTAATCCCACACTTTGGGAGGCTAAGGTGGGTGGATCATGAGGTCAAGAGATCAAGACCATCCTGGTCCACATGGTGAAACCCCGTCTCTACTAAAAATACAAAAAATTAGCTAGACATGGTGGCATGTGCCTGTAATCTCAGCTACTCAGGAGGCTGAGGCAGGAGAATTGCCTGAACCCAGGATGCAGAGGTTGCGGTGAGCCGAGATCATGCCATTGCACTCCAGCCTTGGTAACAAGAGCGAAACTTTTTCTCAAAAAAAAAAAAAAGAAAAGAAAAAAAAAGAAATAAATTATCCACTTTCAGGTATGTCTCTTTATGCAAAATAATTGAAGTTGGCCATTTACTCTTAAAGGTATTATGGGCGAGCAGAAAGAGCTATGTTTTATTTTCTTTCTGTGTTTTTGGAGTCACCCCACGTTGAGTGCCACTGTTGGGATCACCACCTGTGGGGGTCTATCCTGCAGACCCTGACTCAGCAATGGATGAATACGGTACCCTGACACACAGATGTTATGCTGTCCCAGTTTGGCTAGTGTCTGTGACCACTTACAGACGCCCTGGAGAGTGCTCTAAAGAGATAGCTGCTGCCAGCCCCACCAGCCAGTGAGACTCAATTTTATTTAGTAAAGTTTAATTGACAAAGGTTGAGTCAACACCACCAGAGGTTAAAGGTCTAAAGGCAGGTTCTGATGCCCAAAGTAAACAACATTAATAAGTAACATTCCTAGTTGACCTCCCCTCAATAGGGCCATCTAGCCGGGTGCAGTGTCTCATGCCTGTAATCCTAGCAATTTGGGAGGCCAAGGTGGGTGAATCACCTGAGGTCAGGAGTTCAAGACCAGCCTGGCCATCATGGTGAAACCCCATCTTTAAAAAAAATAATAAAATAAAAATAGGGCCATCCAGCTCAAAGGTTAGTTTTAAGAGCATAGGAGTAAGCAAGTTAGTTAGGTAAACTACTCACATTCTTTTGTAATTGTGCCCTAATCTCTTTGGCTCCTGCAAAGAGACTCTGACTGCTTTCAGCCAACAACTATAGAAAAAACCCTGATACCTTCTAAAGAGGTTTGAGACTATTTCCTGTAACTTTCTTTGACATTTCTCTTATACTAATTTTTCCACCACCCTGAGTGAATTCCCACACTATGTCACTCTTTGCATTGTGCTCACCTGGGTCATTGCATACACAACTAATTTATAAATTTTTCACAAATGTATTTTGGTCAGTATGTTTTTGTTACACTTATATTTCTATAAAGAAATTAGGGCCTTTGGGCCAGGTGTGATGTCTCATGTCTGTAATCCCAGCACTTTGGAAAACAGGTGAGTGAATCAGGAAGTCAGGAGTTTGAAACCAGCATGGTCAACATGGTAAAATCCCATCTGGGCCGGATGCAGTGGCTCACATTTATAATCTCAGCACTTTGGGAGGCCAAGATGGGTGGACCATTAGGTCAAGAGATTGAGATCATTCCTGGTCAACATGGTGAAACCCCATCTCTACTAAAAATAGAAAAATTAGCTGGGCATGGTGGCACACATCTGTATCTTAGCTACTTAGGAGGCTAAGGTAGGAGAATTGCTTGAACCCAGGAGATGGAGTTTGCAGTGAGCCGAGATCTTGCCGTTGCACTTTAGCCTGGGTAACAAAAGGAAAACTCCATCTCAAAAAAAAAGAATCCCATCTGTACTAAAATTACAAAAATTATCTGGGTGTGATGGTGCATGCCTGTACTCCTAGCTACTCGAGACTGAGGCAGGAGAATTGCTTAAACCCAGGAGTCAGAGATCGCAGTGAGCTGAGATCACACTATGGCACTCCAGCCCCAGAAACAGGGCGCAAGACTCCATCTCAGAAACAAAAGAAAAAAGAAAAGAAATTAAGTCTTTGGTGTTTTTCTATATCATCTTGCTTATGTAATTTGTATAATTATATATATTGGATTTGTAAAGTATATTCATCTGAGTCTAACAAGTGGAGTAATTTGTTATTTTTTTTTTTCAGTTATTTGTTCTCATTTTGCCCAAGACTTTTCACAGAGCAGAACATAAAAGATTCTTTTCAAAAAGTGATACTGAAAAGATATGGAAAATGTGGACATGAGAATTTACAGTTAAGAAAATGTGGCAAAAGTGTGGATGAGTGCAAAGTGCAATCAGGAGGTTATAATGGACTTAATAAATGTTTGCCAACTACCCAGAGCAGAATATTTCAATGTGATGAATACATGAGATCATTTTGCATTTTTTCAAACCTAACTCAACATAAAATAATTTATTTGAGAGTAAATATCTACAAATGTGAAGACTGTGGAAAAGTTTTTAATGGATCCTCAATCTTTAGTAAACATAAAAGAATGTAAATTGAAAAGAAACCCTACAAATGTGAAATATGTGGCAAAGTCTTTAACCAGTTCTCAACACTTACTACACATAAGAGAATTCATACCAGAGAGAAACTCAACTAACATAAGGAATGAGGCAAAAATTTCAATCAGTCCTCACACCTTCCTAGACATAAGATAATTAATCCTGGAGAAAAATCCTACAAATGCGGAGACTGTGGCAAAGCCTTTAGGCAGTCCTCACAACTTACTACACATCAGACAATTCATACTGGAGAGAAACCATACAAATGTGAAGAATGTGGCAAAGCCTTTAACCAATCCTCAAAATTACTGAACATAAAATTATTCATACTGGAGAGCAACCCTACCAATGTGAAAAACGTGGCAAAGCCTTTAAACAATCCTCAATTCTTACTGAACATAAGAATATTTATACTGAAGAGAAACCATACAAATGTGAAGAATGTGGCAAAGCTTTTAACCAGTCCTCAATTTTTACTACACATAAGAAAATTCATACTTACTAAAATGAACTATCCTGACTCCATCTTAGAAATAAGCCTGACAGGCTCCAGCTTAGCTTCTCCCTCCCTGCCACAGCCCTCACAAATGCATTACTGAGTCATGCTGTGCTCAGAGCCTTGAACTGTTGAGGTTTGGGTCATGCTGTTCTCAATACCTGTAACCAATGTAACCACATCCTGCTTGGCAAGTCTACCTGCTGTTGTGAATACCCCTCTTGGTGATTGATTGTATGGAAAGTCCTCCCTGGTAGCCCCCTTGATGATTATATGGAAATGGTCTTAGTAACCAGCAACTATGGGAACCTCCTGCCTCCTGGTTCCCAGCCTCTTCCTACTAACTTGCTTGTTCTGCTTCTGTAGAATTCTGCTTCAACTAGGCTCCCCCTCCCGTATCCTAAGCTAGGTATGCAAAGAAATCAAGCCCCTTCCTCAGGGCAGAGAGATTTTTAAGTGTTAGCCACCTCTCAGATGCCGGGAAAAAAAGACTCTCAATCAGAACTCAGAAAGTAGCGCTTTCTCTAACTCGCTTGGTTACAACATTTGGCGAGATATTGCCACCAGGTGTGGGCTGGACTCACTCCGAGGTCCCCCAGATGCAGTGGTGAAGTATAGGGGAGGATCCCCTTGAGACGTTCCAGAGCCCCATAGGTCACCATTTTCCAGAGGAGATTGGATCGACCACTGACTCACCCCTCTAGCTTCTTTTCTGAGTCCTCTGTCCTCGTCCACGGAAAAGTAAGTTAGGCCTGGCTCTGTGTTTGGACCAGGGAGGGGCATTGGCCCTGACGAGGTCCACCTTTCAGGATTCTGTCAACACTCCAGAAAGCTGGAGGACAGAGTTCCCAATTCTGTGAGAAATTTCTGAGGGATAGGAAATTTCTCTGGGATCCTGACTGTTTGGAAAACTCTGCCCCTACCGCGAAAGCTCTCTCTCTCTTTCCCTCCCCTACCAAGAGGCTCCCTTATCTCTCACTTTACATACCGGCCCTAGCCCTACCGCTGCCCAGCTTCCCGCCGCCCAGCTTCCCGCCCAGCAGTTCAAACTGACCAACAGTTGCCCACCACCTCGGCTTGCGACTTCCCCACTCCCCCAGCCCTTCAGCCCCCTATAAAACAACCCTGCCCCTCTGAGCGGCGCGGCCATTTTCCTCTTCCTCCCAGCTGGTCCGCCCGGAGGCTCTTTCCTCTCAATAAAGCCTGAACTTAGGGAATTTCCTCTAACCTGTGGTCCGGTTTTTTCCGAACGAGCTCAGTCTTCCCGCAGAGGGTAGGTCGGACAACAACCATCTTCTTGCAACTTCCGACTGCCCTGCAGCCGGATGCCGAAGCACCAAATGCTACAAGCACCGCTCCACCGCACCCGGCGGGCTGCTTTTCTACCCCTAGCCGTAGGCCTCTCCCTGGTAACCTCGGCACTTGCAGCTGGACTGGGAGGAGGAGCACTAACCCACTCTCACCTGGCTATAGCCCGGCTAACCTCACAATTCCAAACTGCTGTTGATGACTCTACTGAGTCTTTAGCATCACTCCAATGACAGATCACCTCAGTTGCCCAAGTTGCCTTGCAGAACCGAAGAGCCCTGGACCTGCTCACCGCCGAATGAGGAGGGACCTGTATCTTCCTACAGGAAGAGTGCTGTTACTACATCAATGAATCCGGCCTAGTAGAAACCCGAATCGAGAGCCTCCAGAAACTCAAAACTAACCTGCAGAATCAAAAATTCTCGGCTGAAGCCACGGCGTGGTGGTCTTCCTCTACGTATACCCTCTTGTCCCCGCTGCTTGGGCCCCTAATAGCCGTTTGCCTAATCTTACTTATTGCTCCTTGCTTTCTACAGTTCATACAGCGGTGCTTTCAAGAACTAACTCGAGTCACCATCCACCAGATGCTGCTCCAACCCTACCCTGAATGAGTGCTAGAAGCGGACCTCTCTCCTTAAGAAAAGAAATCTCTTCAGAACCCCCGGTCGACCCTTGTCAGCAGGAAGTAGCCAGAGAGACAACCGACGCCCCTGACCCCCTCTTTTCTTCTTTTCTTTTAAGGAGTCGGGAATGTTTAGAAAACTCTGCCCCTACCATGAAAGCTCTCTTTCCCTCCCCCATGAAGAGGCTCCCTCATCTCTCATTCTACATACCGCTCTAGCCTTCCCGCCCGGCCACAGCCACCTCCCGCCCAGCAACTGGTTGACCAATCACCGCCCGCCTCATTAGCTGTTCCCAGTTTCCTGCCGCCCGGCTTCCCCACCCAGCAGTTTAAACTGACCAACCGTTGCCCGCCACCTCAGCTCCCTCAGCTTCCCACTCCCTCAGCCCTTCAGCCCCCTATAAAAGAACCCTGCCCCTCTGAGCACGCACGGCCATTTTTCCTTTTTGTCCCGGCTGGCTCGTCCAGAGGCTCTTTCCTCTCAATAAAGCCTGAACTTAAGGATTTTCTCCTAACCTGCGGTCCGGTTTTTTCCAAACGAGCTCAGTCCTCCCGCAGGAGGTAGGTCGGACACTTACTTCTGCCTCTCCAACAGGTTCTTCGACACAGATTTCATTCCTTTTTATAGGATATATCAGAGCCCACTCTAACCTACCTGGAACCTTGGCCACTGGAAATTCTGCTGCTGATGCCCTAACTTAAAATATTTTTCCTGCCCTTTCTTTTATACAGCAGTCAGAGTCTTCCCATGATATACATCACCAAAACGCAAGGAGCCTCTGACTACAGTTTCACATTACTAGGGAACAGGCAAGACAAATTGTAAAACAATGCCCTGCCTGTGTTTCTTTTCTCCCACAGACCATTCATCTTGGAGTTAACCTGCGCGGTTTACACCCTGCCCATATCTACCAGATGGATGTTACACATTTTTTTCCTTTTGGTAAACTTAAAGTTATTCATGTTACCATTGATACTTTTTCCCACTTTCTTGTAGCTTCCGCCCACACCGGAGAAGCAGTTAAGGATGTTATTTCTCATTGTCTACTGGTATTTTCTATTATTGGTTCTCCTAAGATTTTAAAAACTGACAACGGTCCTGCTTATACCAATAAGAGTTTTCAGTCATTTTGTTCACAATTTCAAATCTCTCATCGTACAGGTATTCCTTACAACCCTCAAGGCCAGGGTATCATTGAACGCTCTCATGCTGTTCTCAAAAATCTGCTATCTAAACTGAAACATGATTCTAATACTGTGTCATTTTCCAAGTCTCCGCATGACTGTCTTTGTCATGCACTCTATGTATTAAACTTTCTCATTTAAGATGACAACAACTGCTCTGCTGCTGATTGTTTTTGGCATCCTGATCATAAGGCTCACCCCGAAGTTATCTGGAAAGATGCCCTTTCTAATCAGTGGCTCAGATCTAGTGCTCATATGGAGATGAGGACATCTGCTGGTTCACCTATTTGGGTTCCTGAACGCCTAGTGAAGCATGAATATAAACAACAGACGAGGTCCAAACTCCTTGATCCTGAGATTTCATCGGCTGCGCTGGTCATTCCCTAAAGCTTACTAAATGTTGCCTAAAAATGCCATTGATCACTTTGCCATTGGCAGTGGTGCGTGCCTGTAGTACCAGCTACTCGGGAGGCTGAGGTGGGAAGATACCTTGAGTCCAGGAGTTCTGGGCTGTAGTGCGCTATGCCAATCTAGTGTCTGGACTAAGTTCGGCATCAATATGGTGACCTCCCAGGAGCGTGGGACCACCAGGTTGCCTAAGGAGGGGTGAACCGGCCCAGGTCGAAAACGGAGCAGGTCAAAACTCCCGTGCTGATCAGTAGTGGGATCGCACCTGTGAATAGCCATGGCACTCTAGCCCAGGCAATGTAATGAGACCCAGCTCTAAAAAGAAAAGAAAAAGAAAAATGCCAGTGAGCACTTTTAACCATGTTACCTCTTTCCTCCCATTGATGTGGTCATGTTGTGGTCTCTTCTGTTATCAAGCTATTGCAGGTCAGAGGTGATTATTTCCTGTACAAGTGAGAACTCCTTCTTTTCCTCTTCCATGGAATCCTCCTGTTCTCCCTACTTGAAGCAACATATAGGAGGCAAATATAATGACAATGTACCAATATATTTCCTTCTATGTGTCCACTATAAGCAGATTACAACATGGCCCACCTGGAACTCACTTACTTCCAATGAGCATTTTCCTACAATGTATTTCTTTCTATTAAAAGTACCTCTGATATCCCAGCACTTTGGGAGGCCAAGGCAGGTAGATCACGAGGTCAAGAAATCGAGACAATACTGGTCAACATGGTGAAACCCCGTCTCTACTAAAAATATAAAAAATTAGCTGGGCATGGTGGCAGGTGCCTTAATCCCAGCTACTCAGGAGGCTGAGGCAGGAGAAATGTCTGAACCTAGAAGGCGGAGGTTGTGGTGAGCCAAGATCGTGCCATTGCACTCCAGTATGGGTAACAAGAGCGAAACTTAGTCTCAAAAAGAAAAAAAAGTAGTATAAATAAACAATGGAACACTATTTACCTGTTAAAGGTAGTAAATCTCATCATTTGAATAAACATAGATAAATTTAGAAGGCATTTTGCTACATAAAATTAGCCAAACCTAAATAGACAAGTACTTCATGATTTATTTATATTTAGAACCTAATAAAATTTAACTCAAAAAGCAGAACATAGAATAATAGTTATCAGAAGCCGAGGGTGGTGAAAAAGAAATAGAAAGCTGTTTATCAAAGGTTACAATATTTCAAATAGATAGGGTAAAAAGGTTTTAAGGTCTATTGAACAGCAGGATGACTATAGAAAACAATCATGTTTTGTATATTTCAAAATAACTAGGAGTAAATTTCAAATGTCTCACCACAAAAAATGGTAGGTAAGCAAGTTGTTAGAGGTTTTATTTAACTTGACTTGATTATTTAATATTGCATACAGTGCTCGCTACAGCAGCACATAGACTAAAATTGGAACGATACAGAGAAGATTAGCAATTTGAAATAAATTTTTAAAAATACTGTATACATATATTAAAACATCACATTTTCCACTATCAATGATTACAACTATAATTAGCCAATCAAAAATGCTATTAACACATTATTTTCAAAAAAAGAGAAGTAAACTTTAAGAAGTCAGGCCGGAGATAACAGTGTTTTTAATATTAACGTTTTAGAAAACATAAGTTTTTTTTTTAAAGACGGGGTTTCACCATGTTGGTCAGGCTGGTTTTGAACTTCTGACCTCAGGTGATCCACCTGCCTTGGCCTCCAAGGTGTTTGGATTACAGGCGTGAGCCACCACGCCTGGCCCATAAGTATTTTTTTAAATTTTGAATGGCTTGCTGACTGAGTAATGTAGATAAGAAAACTTTTAATATTATGAATAGTATGAACCCAGAACTCAGGAATAAATTTTATTTTAATGTTCAAAATAAAATAATAATTTAAAAGACAGACTCTTGATAGGTATGGTGGCTCATGCCTGTAATCTCAGCACTTCGGGAGGCTGAGACGAGCAGATCACCTGAGGTTGGGAGTTCAAGACCAGTCTGACTAACATGGAGAAAGCTTTACTCTACTAAAAATACAGACTTAGCTGGTTGTGGTGGTGCACGCCTGAAATCCTAGCTGCTTGGTAGACCAAGGCAGAAGAATCACTGGAACTTAAGAGGTGGAGGTTGCAGTGAGCTGAGAGCACCATGGCACTCCACCCTGGGCAACAAAAGTGAAACTATGTTTCATATATATATATATATATATATATAGAGAGAGAGAGAGAGAGAGAGAGAGAATGAAATGAAATTAATCTAACTACCATTATAGCTCACACCTGGCTGTTGAGAATAAACATGGGAGGCTGGATGCGGTGGCTCAAACTTATATTCCCAAGCATTTTGGGAGGCAGAGGAGGGTGGATCATGAGAACAGGAGTTCAAGGCCAGCCTGGCCAAGATGATGAAATTTCTTTTCTACTAAAATTACAAAAATTAGCCAGGCATGGTGGCAGGCACTTGTAATCCCAGTTATGTGGGAAGTTGAGGCAGGAAAATCACTTGAACCTGGGAAGCGGAGGTTGCAATGAGCCCAGATCACACCACTGCTCTCCAGGCTGGGTGACAGAGAGTCCTTCTTGAATATAAAAAAAAAAAGAAGAAACTTGGGTTACAAATCACTGATGTGGTCACTTTTTTTTTTTTTCAGGCTGAGTGTTTATTATTATGATGTAACAGAATTACCAAAAATTAACAAGTTTTCTGTTTACTTGCTGTGTGCCTGGTGCACCTATGGCATCATTATCTGCCTAATGTTATTCCCATCCAATAGTACCAAATATTAAATGCCTTTAATAAAGAGATTCTTTAAACAGGCTTTGTGTGGGCAACAAGGCTGTTTTATTTCATGCTTGGGTGCAAGTGGGCCGAATACAAGAAGATAGGCAAAGGGAGTATGAGTGGGAATTGGTTTTATAGGTTGGGGCAATTTTTTGGGGGTGCAGAGGTGTTACAGAGTAAGATCAGTTACAGTGGTAGGGGAGGGGCAAGGAGGATACATTACCATAAGCTTAGTTACAATGACAGGTGGGGTAAGGCATAAGAATAGAAAAGATGGGGCTGGGCGCAGTGACTCACACCTGTAATCTCAGCACTTTGGGAGGCTGAGGTGGGTGAATCATGAGGTCAAGAATTTGAGACCACCCTGGCCAATATGGTGAAACCCTATCTTTAAAAAATACAAATAAAGAAGAGATGGCAGGATGGGGTGGAGGGATATTCACAGAGCAAGAACAGTTAAAATGGCAGGGTGGGATGAGGAGTATTCACATTTTTTTTCTCTTTTGGCTCCATGCTTCTAGAATACATTATCATAAAAACAGTTAAGATGGCAGGGTGGGGAGAGAAGCTCAATGTCCGGGAAAGGGGGAAGCTCAGCTGGGTGATAAGAAATAATGGCAAAAGCACACAGTGTGAGGGGTGATCGGCTGAGATAGGCAGGACTTAAGACTTTCTTTTTGTTGTTATTGTTGTTTTAAATATGAAGTTTCACCATATGTCAGGCCGGTCTCGAACTTCTGACCTTAGGTGATCCACCCACCGCAGCCTCCCAAAGTGCTGGGATTACAGGCGGGAGTCACCAAACCCACAGGGCTTAAGACTTCTGGGTCCAGTTTTGCACATGGAGGCCTGACACTTAAATAAAAACTCAAATAAACTTAAGGTAAAAAAGGGGAAACAGATATTCTATGTACATGCAAACCAAAATTAAGGAGTAGCTGTTCTGATAGTAGACAAAACAGACTTTTTTTTTTTATTGAGACAGAGTCTCGCTCTGTCGCCAGGCACCAGGCTGGAGTACAGTGGCACAATCTCGGCTCACTGAAACCTCCACCTCCCGGGTTCAAGGAATTCTCCTGCATCAGCCAGGACTACAAGTGCACATTATCATGCCCAGCTAATTTTTCTATTTTTAGTAGAGACAGGGTTTCACCATGTTGGCCAGGATGGTCTTGATCTTTTGACCTGGTGATCTACCTGCCTCAGCCTCCCAACATGCTGGGATTACAGGCTTGAGCCACCGCACCCAGCCACAAAACAGATTTTAAATTAAAAATAACAAAAAAAACAAGGAATAGCATTATATAATAATAAGAGAACTAGTCCAACCGGAAAACATCACAATTCTACATACATATGCACCTAATATGGGCGCTCCCAAATTTATAAAATAATTTATTCTAGACCTAAGAAATGACATAGAAAGCAAGGCAATAAGCAGCTGGACATGGTGGTTCACACCTGTAATTCCAGCACTTTGGGAGGCCGAGGTGGGTAGATCACAACGTCAGGAGGTAGAGACCATCCTGGCTAACACTGTGAAACCCCATCTCTACTAAAAATACAAAAAATTAGAAAGGCATGGTGGCACCTGCCTGTAGTCCCAGCCACTCGGGAGGCTGAGGCAGGATAATTGTTTGAAGGTTGCAGTAAACTGAGATTGCAGCACTGCACTCCAGCCTGAATAACAGAGTGAGACTCCATGGAAGGAAGGAAGAAAAAAAGGAAGAAAGTAAGGAAGGAAAAAATAAGGAAGGGGGAGGGAAGGAAGGAAGGAAGGAAGGAAAAAAGACAGGAAGGAGGGAGGGAGAAAGGGAGGGAGAAAAGGAAGGAAGGAAGAAAAAAGAAAGGAAGGAGGGAGGAAGGGAAAGAAGGAAGGAAAAAAGGAAGGAAGGAAAAAGGGAGGGAGGGAAGGAAGGAAGAAAGGACAAAGAATGAAGAAAGGATAATAATTGTGGGGTACTTGAATACCCTGTTGACAATACTAGAATGGTCATCTAGACAAAAAGTCAACGAAGATACAAGGAATTTAAATTATGGCCTAGAAAAAATGAACTTAACAGATATTTACAGAACATTTTACCCAACAACTGAAGATTATACATTCTATTTATCAGCTCATAAAATGTTTTCCAAAAGAGACTGTATATACATTACAAAATAAGTCTCACCAAATTTGAGAAAATGAAAATTATATCAAACACTCTTTGTGACCACATTAGAATAAAATTAGAAATCAATTCCAAAATGAATTATCAAAATTGTGCAAATGTATGCAAATTAAATAACCTGGTCTTGAATGATTGTTGCATCAACAATGAAATTAAGATAAAAATTTAACATTTTTAAAAAACTAAACAATAGTAGTTTTAAGGGTCTCCAAGAGAAAGTAGAATAGACAAAAAGTCAGGCAAAAAATTTTATTAACCTGCCGAGCTGCTCCCCAAAAGTCAGAGAAGGCAGCCCTGAGCTTACAAAACCGGACTTATATAAAGTGAGAGGGGCATAATTTATTCACAGGCACAGAGAGAGTTTGTTAACTTGTAACAGACCTGCAATATATCATTCTGTGACTTTTGCAGCAGCAGCCTTTAAAAAAAGACAGAAGCCAGGATTGTTTACAGATATGTGTCAAACAGGAATTTACAAGTATGGATAACCAACATATGCTTTCCCTGTCCTCCCTCGAGCTGCCTGGATGGCTATAATCAGGCTTTGCTTAATTGCCACATATCTGGCAGCCTTGGTGTGGTGCCTAGATAGGGGTTCAGGAATGCAGCTGTGGAGCAATTAGAGGGGGGAAAGGGGTCAGCCCGCAAGGAGGGGGTTTTCTGAGGAAGAACAGCTCGTCCCTAACAGTAGTGACACAACCTATCAAAACCTCTGGAATACAGCATTAAATACCTACAGCAAAAAGTCTGAAAAGGCACAAATAAAAAATCTAGGCCAGGTGCAGTGTCTCATGCCTGTAATTGCAGCACTTTGGGAAGCCGAGGCGGGTGAATCACAAGGTCAGGAGTTCAATACCAGCCTGGACAAGATGGTGAAACCCTGTCTGTACTAAAAATACAAAAATTAGCTGGGCGTGGTGGTGAGTACCTGTAATCCCAGCTACTCGAAAGGCTGAGGCAGAGAATTGCTCAAAACTAGTAGGAAAAAAATTAATTAATTAATTAAAGAATCTGGAAGGTGGAGTTTACAGTGAGCTGAGATCATATCACTCACTCTAGCCGGCACAACACAGCGAGACACCATCTCAAAAAAAAAAAAAAAAAATCAGATTTTACCTAGCACCTCAGAGAACTAGAGAAACAAGAAGAAACCAAACCCAAACCCAACAAAAGAAAAAAAACATGACAATAATCATTTTGCTTAAAGCAATAGGAAGAAACAGAAAGACAATAATCAGAGAATAAGTAATATTTTTTTTTAAAATAACACAAAAGACGAATGAAACAGAAAGCTGGTTTTCTAAAAAGAAAACCAAAATTGATAGATCATAAGTGAGATTAACCAAGAAAAAACAAAACCTAAATAAGCTGGATTAGAAACAAAACAGTACTACAGAAATGCAAAAGATCATTTACTGCTACTATGAACACTTTTTTTTTTTTTTTTTTGAGACGGAGTTTCGCTCTTGTTACCCAGGCTGGAGTGCAGTGGCGCGATCTCAGCTCACCGCAACCTCCGCCTCCTGGGTTCAGGCAATTCTTTTGCCTCAGCCTCCGGAGTAGCTGGGATTACAGGCACATGCCACTATGCCCGGCTAATTTTTTGTATTTTTTTTTAGTAGAGATGGGGTTTCACCATGTTGACCAGGATGGTCTCAATCTCTTGACCTTGTGATCCACCCACCTCGGCCTCCCATTGTGCTGGGATTACAGGCTTGAGCCACCGCACCCGGCCAACTATGAACACTTTTACATGCACCAACTAGAAAACCTAGAGGAGATGGATAAATTCTTGGAAATGTACAACCCTCATTGATTAAACCAGAAAGAAACAGAAATTCTGCATAGACAAATAAGAAGTTGTGAATTGAAACAGTAATAAAAACATTGAAAAATAAAAAGTACAGGACCAGATTAATTCACAAGGGAAACTATTTCAAAAATAGAAAAATAGGGACTCTTTTCTAAGTCATTCTACGAAGCCAATTATCACTCTAATACGAAAACCAGGAAAGAACATAGCACAAAACAAAACTACACACTATTTCTGATGAACGTAGGACAAAACAAAATTTTTCTTTTTATTTTAGACGGAGTTTCACTCATGTTGCCCAGGCTGGAGGGCAATGGCCTGATGTCGTTTCCCCTCAACCTCCACTTTCCAGATTCAAACGATTCTCCTGCTTCAACTTCTAGAGTAGCTGGGATTACAGGCATGAGCCACCACGCCCAGTTGTTTTATTTATTTATTTTATTTTTGACGCGGACTCTGGCTGTGTCTATAGGCTGGACTGCAGTGGTGCGATCTCAGCTCACTGCAACTTCCGCCTCCTGGGGCAATTCTCCTGCCTCAACCTCCCGAGTAGCTGGGACTACAGGCTCGAGCCGCCACGCCCGGCTAATTTTTTGTATTTTAATACAGACGGGGTTTCACTGTGTTGCCCAGGCTGGTCTCGAATTCCTGAGCTCAGGCAATCCGCCCGCTTCGGCCTCGCAAGTTGCTGGGATTACAGGCGTGAGCAACCGGGCCCTGCCAATTTTCATTGTATTTTTATTAGAGGCGGAGTTTCTCCCTGTTGGTCAGCCTGGTCTCAAACTCTCAACATCAGGTGATACGCCCCCCTCGACCTCCCAAAGTGCTGGAATTACAGGCATGAGCAAGAAGGCCCACCAAAAATCTTTTTCTTTTTCCTTTTTTTTTGAGACAGAGGTTTGCTCTTGTTGCCTAAGCTGGAGTGTACTAGCACAATCTTAGCTCACCACAGCCTCTGCTTCCCAGGTTCAAGTAATTCTCCTGCCTCAGCCTCCCTAGTATCAGGGATTACAGGTATGCATCACCATGCCCAGCTAATTTATTTATTTATTTATGTGTTTTTAGTAGAGATAGGGTTTCTCCATGTTGGTCAGGCTGGTCTCCTGACCTCAGGTGATCCACCCACCTTGGCCTCCCAAAATGCTGGGATTACAGGTGTCAGCCACTGTGCCCAACCAAATTCTTAACAAAATACTAGCTTACCAAATACAACAGCATATCAAATAATAATACACCATGATCAAGTGCATTTTATACCAGGGATGGATGGATGGTTTAACATAATATGTAAGTCAATAAATGTGATACATCACATAAGCAAAATTAAAAAAAAAAGCCACATGATTATATCAATAGATGCAGAATAACATTTGTTTTTATCTTCAGATAAAATCTTTGTCACCTGGGCTACAATGCAGTGGCATGATCTTGGCTCACTGCAACTTCTGCCTCCCAGGTTCAAGCAATCCTCATGCCTCGACCTGCCAAGTAGCTAAAATTACAGGTGTGCACCACTACACCAGCTAATTTTTTGTACTTTGGTAAAGAAGGTGTTTCACTGTGTTGCCCAGGCTGGTATTGAACTCCTGAACTCAGGCAACCCACCAGCGTTGGCCTCCCAAAATGCTAGAATTACAGGAATGAGCCACCACATCCAGCCCCGAAAAACATTTGAAAAAATTCAGCATCTTTATATGATTGAAACCCTTAGCAAAGTCTGCACAGGGGGTACATACCTTAAGGTAATAAGAGCCATGTATGACATACCCACAGCCAACACTATACTCAATGAGGAAAAATTAAAACTTTCTTCCTGACCACTGGAACAAAATGAGAATGCTCACTTACACCACTTATATTCAACATAGTGCTGGAAGTCCTAGCCAGAGCAATTAGACCAGAAATAAAAAAGTAAAATAAAAGGCATTCAAATGCATAAAGAGGAAGTCAAGCTGTCATTGTTTACTAATTATATAATTTTATACCTAAAAAACCCTAAAGATACATTAAAAAGATTCTAGATCTAATAAATAAATTTAGTAAACGTTCATAATACAAAATCAATGTGCAGAAATCATCAGCACTGCTATACACCAATAAATACCAAGCTGAAAATTGAATTAAGAACTCAACGCTCATTGCAAAAAACATACAAAATAATAAAATAATTAGTAATATACCTAACCAAGGAGGTGAAATACATCTACAAAGAACATTACAAAACACTGCTTAAAGAATCCACAAATGTCACAAGCAAATAGAAATATATTCCATGCTCATGGATAGGTAGTGTCAATACTGTAAACATGATCATACTGTCAAAAGCAATCTACAAATTTAATGCAGTTTTTTATCAAAATATCACTATTATTCTTCACAGAACTAGAAAAAAAAAAAACCCTAAACTTTATATAGAACCTAACAAAAGCCCACACAGCCAAAAAAGACTAAGCAAAAAGTAGAAAACGGAAGACATCACATTATGTAACTTCAAACTATACTACAAAGCTATAGTTACCAAAACAACAAGCTAGTGGTGTAGACATAGACACACTGAAAAACAGAACAGACTAGTGAACTCAGAAATAAAGCCAAATAGCTGCAGCCAATGAATCTTTGAGAAAGTAAATCAATGTAGAAAAAGGACACAAATGCTGCTGGGACAATTGGGAAACCACTTGTGAAAGAATACAACTGAATCTATATCTCTTATACAAAAATTAACTCAAAATGGATCAAAGATTTAAATCTTTTTTTTGAGACAGAGTTTCACTCTTGTTACCCAGGCTAGAGTGCAATGGCACAATCTCGGCTCACCACAACCTCTGCCTCCTGGATTCAGGCAATTCTCCTACCTGAGCCTCCTGAGTAGCTAGGATTACAGGCACACACCCCCATGCCCAGCTAATTTTTGTATTTTTAGTAGAGACAAAGTTTCACCATGTTGAACAGGATGGTTTTGATCTTTTGGCCTCATGATCCACCCGCCTCAGCCTCCCAAAGTGCTGGAATTACAGGATTGAGTTACCACACCTGGCGATTTAAATCTAAGAACAATTTTTTTTGAGATGGAGTCTCAACTTTGTCATCCAGGCTGGAGTGCAGTGGCACAATCTTAGCTCACTGAAAGCTCCGCCTCCCAGGTTTAAGTTATTCTCCTCTCTCAGCCTCCCAAGTAGCTGAGATTAGAGGTGCCCATTTCTAAACCCAGCTAAGTTTTTGTATTTTTAATAGAGATGGGGTTTCACCATGATGGCCAGGCTGGTCTCAAACTCCTGATCTGGTAATTTACCTGCCTTGGCCTCCCAAAGTGCTGAGATTACAGGCCTGAGCCACCGTGCTGGCCTTTAAATCTAAAATTTGAAACAGTAAACATTGTAGAAAATAACAACGGAAAAACTCTTATAGATGTTGACTTAGGCAAACAGTGCATGACCAAGAACTTAAAAGAAAATGGAGCAAAAACAAAGAAAAATAAATGGGACTTTATTAAACTGAAAAATTTTTCACCACAACAGACATCATCAGCAGAGTAAACTTACAACCCACTAAGTGGGAAAAAATCTTCAAAATCTATATATATATACAACAAAAGAAAATATTCTGAATTTATAAGGAACTCAAAAGAATCAGAGAAACAGTTCTATAAAACAGTCAGCTAAAAATATGAATAAAATATTCTCAAAAGGAGATATACAAATGGTCAAGAAACGTATGAAAACATACTAGCTGGGTGCAGTGGCTCAAGCCTGCAATCCCAGCACTTTGGGAGGCCGAGGCGGGTAGATCATGAGGTCAAGAGATCGAGACCATTCTGGTCAGCATGGTGAAACCAAGTCTCTACTAAATATACAAAAAATTAGCTGGGCATGGTGGCGCGTGCCTGTAATCTCAGCTACTCAGGGGGCTGAGGCAGGAGAATTGACTAAACCCAGGAGGTGGAGGTTACGGCAAGCTGAGATTGCACCATTGCACTGCAGCCTGTGTAACAGGAGCAAAACTCCGTTTCAAGATAAATAAATAAATAAATAAGAAAACATACTGAGCATCTCTTGTTATCAGGGAAATGCAAACCAAAACCACAATGTGATACTACCTTACTCCTACAAGAATGGTCATAATTTAAAAATTAAAAAATGCTAGATGTTGATATAAATGTGGTGAAACAAAGGCACTGTTACACTACTAGTCGGACTGTAAACTAGTACAACCACTCTAAAATTAAACAGTATGGGCCGGGCACGGTAGCTCAAGCCCGTAATCCTTGCACTTTGGAAGGCTTAGGCAGGTGGATCACGAGGTTAAGAGATCAAGACCATCCTGGTCAACAAGGTGAAACTCCATCTCTACTAAAAATAGAAAAATTAGCTAGGCATGGTGGTGTGTGCCTGTAGTCCCAGCTACTCGGGAGGCTGAGGCAGTAGAATTGCTTGAACCCAGGAGGCGGAGGTTGCAGTGAGCTGTGCCATTGCACTCCAGTCTTGGTAACAACTGCAAAACTCCGTTTTTCAAAAAACAAGAAGAATATAAAAAAAATTAGCTGGGCATGGTGGCATGCACCTGTAGTCCCAGCTACTCAGGAGGCTGAGGCAGGAGAATTTCTTGAACCTGGGAAGCGGAGGTTGCGGTGAGCCGAAATAATGACATTGCATTCTAGCCTGGGTAACAAGAGTGAAACTCCGTCTCAAAAAAAAAAAAATTAACCAGGTGTGGTGTCACCCACCTGTAGTTTCAGCTACTTGGGAAGTTGAGGCAGGAGAATCATTTGAACCTGGGAGACTGAGGTAGCAGTGAGCTAATATTGCACCATTGCACTCCAGCCTGGGTGACAGCAACACTCAGTCACCAAAAGAAAAAAAAAAGTTAATGTAATCTATATGTAATTAAATCAACTAAATGTATGAAAATCAATTCTACATAGAGCATTGACATGAAAGCAAAATACGCCTTTGGTGAAGAAACTTAGAAACATTAATCTAGTTTGAAATTACTTAATGGTTTTTTCAAATTGAAAAACTGAAATAGTAAATCAAATATAAAAAGTTTAAATGATTAATTATGAGATTATAAAATATTTATGAAAATTTAGAGTGGGAAAAATGACTAATACGAGGAATTTATTTGTAAGGTTTTATTAAAATTAGCTTTACCATAAATAATATACTAATAAAAAAGTATAGAAATTTTCTCTTGGAACACAAATTTTATGTATTATTAGACCCCTTACTTTTTTTTTTTTAATTGAGACAGGACTTCACTCTGTCACCAAGGCTGGAGTGCAATGGCATGATCTCAGCTTACTGCAACCTCTGCCTCCCAGGTTCAAGCAGTTCTCCTGCTTCAGCCTCCCAAGTTGCTGGGATTACAGGCGCCTGCCATCATGCTCAGCTAATTTTTTAAATTTTTAGTAAAGATAAGTTTTTGCCATGTTGGCCAAGCTGGTTTCAAACTTCTTACCTCAGGTGATCCACCCGCCTCAGCCTCTCAAAGTGCTGGGATTACTAGGCCACACCCAACCTAGTCCCCTAAATTTGAATGCTACAGAGGGCCAATGCAACATCCAAAAGAGTAAAAAACATATTTTTATTTTAATTTTTAGACGGAACCTTGTTCTGTCTCCCAGGCTGGAGTGCAGCAGCTTGATCTCAACTGACTGCAACCTCCACCTTCCAGGTTCAAGTGATTCTCCTGCCTCAGCCTCCTGAGTAGCTGGAATTACAGGAGTGTGCCATCATGCCCAGCAGCTAATTTTTGTATTTTTAGTAGAGATGGAGGTTTCACCATGTTGGTCAGGCTGGTCTTGAACTCCTGACCTTGGGATCCACCAGCCTCGGCCTCTCAAAGTGCAGGATTAAAGACATGAGGCACTGTACCCAGCCAAAAGAACATAATTATTTGATATGTTAAACTACATGAAAAACGGCCGGGCGTGGTGGCTCACGCTTGTAATCCAAGCACTTTGGAGGCCAAGGCTGGCAGATTGCCTGAGGTCGGGAGTTCAAGACAAGCCTGACCAACATGGTGAAACCCCGTCTTGAAAAGAAAAGAAAATTACATGAAAAACATTGTTGAATTAGAGATAATGTTTGATCTTCAACTTCTATTTTAATAAATATATTATTAATATTTATACCACAATTGTATAAAATTTCTAAAAATCATATATTTCAGTATAAGTCATTAGTCATTATTATGGTTATAAGTTATTGTAGGCCACAGATATAATCAATTTGTTTCACTTGTTTCTTCATAATTATTTAAAGTCATTTGTAGCCAAACACAGTGGTTCAAGCCTGTAATCCCAGCACTTTAGGAAGCCAAGGTGAATAGATCACGAGGTCAAGAGATTTAGACCATCCTGGTCAACATGGTGAAACCCCCTCTCTACTAAAAATACAAATATTAGCTGGGTATGCTGGCGTGTGCCTGTAATCCCAGCTACTCAGCAGGCTGAGGCAGGAGAATTGCCTGAACCCAGGAGGCAGAGGTTGCGGTGAGCCGAGATCACGCCATTGTACTTCAGCCTGGGTAACAAGAAGGAAACTTCATCTCAAATGAATAAAAAAAAAATAAATAAAGTCATTTGTATAGTTAATAATTTAATTCTAATGTAGTTGATTTTTATTTATTTATTTTTATAACATGGACTTTTGGCCAAGCGTGGTGGCTCAAGCCTGTAATCCCAGCACTTTGGGAGGCCCAGGCGGGTGAATCACGAGGTCAAGAGATCGAGACCATCCTGGTCAACATGGTGAAACCCCATCTCTACTAAATATACAGAATATTAGCTGGGCATGGTGGCGCGTGCCTGTAATCCCAGCTCCTTAGGAGGCTGAGGCAGGAGAATTGCCTGAACCCAGGAGGCGGAGGTTGCGGTGAGCCGAGATCGCGCCATTGCACTTCCTCCTTGGTAACAAGAGCGAAACTCTGTCTCAAAAAAAAAAAGATGAGGTTTCACGATAATGGCCAGGCTTGTTTTGAACTCCTGACCTTAGGTGATCCACCCACCTCGGCCTCGCAAAGTGTAGGATTACAGGCGTGAACCACCGTTCTCGACCCTCATTTTATTTAATTATATTTTTTAAGATGGAGTCCCGCTCTGTCACTCAGGCTGAAGTGCAATGGTGTGATCTCGACTCACTGCAACCTGTTTCCTGGGTTTAAGCAGTTCTCTGCTTTAGATTACCGAGTAGCTGGGATTACAGGCAAGTGCCACCATGCCTGGCTAATTTTTGTATTTTTAGTAGAGACAGGGTTTCACTGTGTTGGCCAGGCTGGTCTTGAACTCCTAACCTCGTGATCCACCCGTCTTGGTCTCCCAGAGTGCTGGAATTACAGGCGTGAGCCACCTCGCCCAACAATTCTGATGTACTTTCTAAACTTCAAAAGCATGCAAAATCCTAGAGTACTGTGTCTGTAAGCAGGTTCAAGAAAAAATGAAAATAGCCCAGACAACTTGAGTACAGGTTTCTGATAATTTTTAAATTATATTGTTTGGACTAGATAAGGATTGTGAGAATTCTAATGATGAGACTAACTAATAATACTGCTAATTAATGCTAAGCAAAAATTAGTTGAACATCAGGAAAATACTCTGCCACGTTTATTTTTTTGAGACAGTCATGCTCTGCCACCAGGCTGGAGTCTCAGTGGTGTAATCTCGGCTCACTGCAACCTCCACCTCTGGAGCTCAAGCGATTCTCCTGCCTCAGCCTCCTGAGTAGTGCATGCCACCATGCCCAGCTAATTCTTGTATTTTTTTTTTTTTTTTTGAGACGATGTTTTGCTCTTGTTACCCAGGCTGGAGTGCAATGGCATGATCTTGGCTCACCGCAACCTCCGCCTTTTGGATTCAGGCAATTCTCCTGCCTCAGCCTCCTGAGTAGCTGGGATTACAGGCATGCGCCACCATGTTCAGTTAATTTTCTGTATTTTTAGTAGAGACAAGGTTTCACCGTATTGACCAGGATGGTCTCGATCCCTTGACCTTGTGATCCAGCGGCCTCAGCGTCTGAAAGTGCTGGGATTACAGGTGTGAGAAACCGCTCCTGGTCTCACAATCTTTTTGAGGGCAGAGACTGGACAGAAGTGTCACATCACCTGAATTCTCAGCCACAAATATGTTACAACTTACTCCTGAAAGCAGAACACAGGAAGCAAAGTCGCATCACCTGGGTGCTGAGCCAAGCAATGAGTAACAACGCTCTCTGTGGTCAAGGCCCAGGCAGGAGAGACACATCATCTGGTACCTAGGCTTAGCGATAAGTCACAGCTTTTCCTGTGGGCAGAGTGCAGGCAAAAATGAAGCATCACATCTCTTAGATGATTGATGCAGAGCTATGTCACAAGTCCCTCTGTAGAAGGAACCCAGGGGAGGGCCCCACATTTTATATATGTTGGGTCTAGTAATATGTCTTCTTGTGCAAAATATTCTGGGCCAAGGTAAAAGAAGAGTCACATAACCTGAATGCAGAACTTAGCAATATGTCACAGTACACCCTGTGCACAGTGCCGAGGCAAGAAACAAAAATCTCACAGCACTATTATTCCTGATTTAAAGTCCCATGTCTTGTTAGAGAATATTAAATATGAAAAAAACACATGTAGACATGTCTGTGCGTGATTGGTGCTTATACTCACACCATCCCCCACACCACAGAAGAGAACAGATAACCACAGGCTGACCATTAGGACCAAGGCCAAATAACAAAATAAGTTTGCCTTTAGTCTATTTCCTCCTTATCTAAACATTGCAGGTTAAGACTGTGGACAGATCTAGAGTTTTCTTGTTCTGTGGCCCTATCATACTTTTTTTTTAGAGACAGGGTCTTTCTATGTTTCTCAGGCTGAAGTGCAGTGGCTATTCACAGGCGCAATCCCACTACTGATCAGCACCAAAGTTTTGACCTGCTCCTTTTCTGACCTGGGCTGATTCACCCTTCCTCAGGCAACCTGGTGGTTCCCCACTCCCGGTAGGTCGCCATACTGATGCCAAACTTAGTGAGGACACCCGATTGGCATAGTGCACTGCAACCCAGAACTCCTGGGCTCAAGCGATCCTCCCACCTCAGCCTCCCGTGTAGCTGAGACTACAGGTATGTGCCACCACGCCCGGCTGTGGCCTCAGCATTCTTTCTTCACTCTCTGATGTTTGAAATTAAGGTAAGCAACAGGTGGTCAGCAGTGGTTAATAAAATAACTACAGGTAACCACAGGTCCACCTGTGGTTATTTTATTTTTTCTGTCCTCTGTTAGTTCTGTGGTCACTGTTTCTTTCTCGGATCTGGAGAGATGTTGGTAGAGAAAGGCTGTCCCATCCCCTCTGGCAAAAAAGGAATGCTCAGGCTCTTCACCCACCAGACATCAGACCTGCACTTTAATGTGGCAGCTATTGGCGACATGTGGCTACTGGGAACCTGGAATGTGGCTGGTCTGAATTGCAATGTGCTAGAAAGGTAAAATACAGAGTTATTTTCAAAAATTTAGTTCAATATACATGTGTGTGTGTGTATGTGTGTGTCAATAATTACATTTTGCGTCCATATTAAATACTTTGGATATATTAGGTTAATTAGATTTTAACAATCAATTTTACTGTTTTTTTCTTTTTAAAGTTTGACTACTAGAAAATTTATTTTTATTTATTTATTATTTTTGAGACGGAGTTTTCGCTCTTGTTACCCAGGCTGGAGTGCAATGGCGCGATCTCCGCTCACCGCAACCTCCACCTCCTGGGTTGAGGCAATTCTCCTGCCTCAGCCTCCTGAGTAGCTGGGATTACAGGCAGGAGCCACCATGCCCACCTAATTTTTTGTATTTTTAGTAGAGACAAGATTTCACTGTGTTGACCAGGATGGTCTCGATCTCTTGACCTCGTGTTCCACTCACCTTGGCCTCCGAAAGTGCTGGGATTACATTTCTGAGCCACCGCGCCCGGCCTGACTACCAGAAAATTTAAAATTCACGTATGGCTCACATTTTATTTCAGCGGATTGTCTCTTTTTTTTTTTTGCTTTTCACTCCCTTGCAAAAAGCCTCTTTTCTTAAATTCTCAAGCTTGCTACTCAATGGACTAGAAGCCACAAAGGTCATAAACTCTGAAATTCTAAAATAATACTTACATTATTTTTATTTGTGAGTAGCTGAATGTCATTTGTAATGTATATGATCTTATACACAAGGTTAAATGCAAATGCCCTCTGGGATGGGCTTGGCTCAGTTAATAAAAGAAGCCCTGGCTGCAAAGGCTGCAGCTTAGGCTGTCACTCTTCATTCAGCCCAGAGTCTGAGCGCGTCTTCTGTCACTCAGGCCCTGAAGGGTCGGGACCTTAAACGTTACCCAATCAGAATTTCTTGGCTGGGAACCGTCCAATCAGGCATGCAGCTGGAGCAGACAAGATGGCTTCCGGGATTTGGCGGCACTTTTGTGTCTCCCTGCAGCCGGAGCTCTAGGTCTCACTTTCCCTGTTGTGTCCTCTTTTCCTAGAGGCCCAGCCTCTATGGCCTTGCGGCCTGCAAAATTGGGAGATCTGCAGCTAAGACGCCGGGACCCTCTGGAAGCCTAGAAATGGTGAGAGTGCTGGGTGCGACATCCTGAGAGAGGGAGGGGCTGGTTTAAATCAAGAGGAAGGGGCTGTGGCGGGACTCAGGCCTCCCGGCAGTCAGCTCCACAGTCTGCGCCCGGAGTTCTCCGGAGTTCTGCTTGCCGAGCTCGGCCTCAGCCCCTTCAGCAATAAAATGACTGCTTCGCTGACTGCGGGCCCCAGGCGTCCTGTCTCTTCCCTGGGCAGTGCCTGTGCTCTGGCCTGGAGCCATTTCTGGGTGGCTCGGCATCCACAGGTGTCTCTCCCAGATTGTGCAGGGACCACGGGAGGGTCATCGTGGGAGAATCCTGATTCAGGGTGCGGGTTCATGAATGAGAAGAGCTTTGGTCCGGGGTTTTCAGTTCCTCTTTTCACCTATTACAAATTTATGAGAGTGTCGGGCGCAGGGGCTCAGGCCAGTGATGTTGCACTTTGGGAGGCTGAGGAGGGCGGATCACCTGAGGTTAGGACTTCGCGATGAGCCTGATCAACATGGTGAAACCCCGTCTCTATTAAAAATACAAAATTATCAGGGCCTGGAGGCGCACGCGTGTAATCCCAGCTACTCGGAACGCTGAGGCAAGAGAATCGCTTGAACCCGGAAGGTGGAGATTGCGGTGAGGCAGGATCGCACCATTGCACTCAAGCCTGGGCAACAAGAGCGAAACTCCGTCTCAAATAAAAAAAAAAAAAATTATGAGCATCACCGAGAAAATTTAGAAGAAATTTAATTAAAGTGTGATTCAAAAATTGTGGACCACCCAGCTGTGGTTTGTAGTTTGTGGTTTATGGGAGCAGCTTGAAGGAAAGACTTTTAAAGGCGCACAATGAAGAAAACAAAATTAAATAACTGGTTAGGTACAGTTACATTGCTGCGTGATTTGTACGATTAAGGTATACTTTTTCTTGCTTATGTGATCAGAGGTTAATTGGCAGTTTATGGCTGGTTAAGCCCAAATTTTGTTTCTCTCAATCCAGTGAGTTACCAAAAAAATGCATCTGAATTAGAGTTTTTATTATTTATTTATTTTGAGACAGAGTTTCGCTCTTGTTACCCAGGCTGCTGCAGTGCAACGGCGCCGTCTCAGCTCACCGCAACCTCTGCCTCGGGTTCAGGCAATTCTCCTGCCTCAGCCTCCTGAGTAGCTGGGATTACAGGCGTGCGCCACCATGCGCAGCTAATTTTTTGTAGTTTTAGTAGAGACGGGGTTTCACCATGTTGACCAGGATGGTCTCAATCTCTTGACCTCGTGATCCACCCGCCTCAGCCTCCCAAAGTGCTGGGATTACTGGCGTGAGCCACCGCGCTTGGCTATTAATTGCTTTTTGAGATGGAGTCTCACTCTGTTGCCAGGCTGGAGTGCAGTGCAGTTGTGAGATTTCAACTCACTGCAACCTCCAATTCCCAGGTTCAAGCGAATCTCCTGCCTCAGCCTCCTGAGTAGCTGGGACTACAGGTGTGTTCCACCACAGCCAGCTAATTTTTTTTATTTTTATTTTTGGTATTTTTAGTAGAGATGGGGTTTCGCCATGTTGGTCAGGCTGGTGTCTAACTCCTGACCTCAGGTGATTCACCTGCCTCGGCCTTCCAATGTGCTGGGATTACAGGTGTAATCCCAGTGAAGGCACCTGGCCTGAGTTGTATTTTTTATAATAAACTGGTAAACATAACTTCAGTGTTTCATTGAGTTCTGTGAGTTAGTCTATTACATTACTGAACTTGAGGAATGTTCTGGGAGTCCCCAGTTATTAAACAGTGGCTCAGAAGCATAGATCAGCCTATGAAGTTTGTGACTGGCATCTGTAGTAAAGACAGTGTTGTGGGACTGTGCTCTGAATCGGTCTGTGCTGACTCTGTGTGGTGTCAGAATTCAAATGTTGGACAGTGAGTGTTGGAGAATTGCTTGGTGTTCAGTAAATGACACATTTTGTGCCAGAAAAAAGATATCACAGAGGCCTTCCCTGGAATGGAACTCTGCGTGCCTGGGATGAAAGGCTGTGCTCTCCTGTACACAAGCTGTCACACTGCTCATTGTCCTGTGATTTCAGATCTCTTCTAAGAGGACAGAGCTCTGATAACAAACCCCACTTTCCCACAGCTGCCTCCACAAGATTTTCACCCACTTACAAGCACACCCACGAGAAGTTGACGTGCCCACAACCTTCCCAGGACTAGACACTGTGGGGGTCCGGCAAGTCTGCCGGGGGACTACCAACCTGCTTGAGTCCCAGAGACCGCCAACGTAGATGTCTCGTTCAACCTGAGAGAGAGTGCGCAGAAGAGAAAGAATATAGAAAAGTAGAGTCTGGAGGTTTGCATGAAAATTATGGTCAAAACGCAGCAAATTTATTTTTGTGGGTTACAGCTTTTATACCTTTTTTCTTGTTTACATTTACTTTATCTCAGTAGAAAGAAAAAAGGGGTAAACAGAAAGGAAATAGAAACTCCATAAAAAATAGTTATCAGCCGCTTCTGATATCCGCTCAGAAAGCAGTTTAAAAGGGCTTGTGATAGTCGTTTACATTTCAAAGATTTTACATTTCAAAGATACAATGGCGCCCTTAAGGTGGCTGGTTAAACCTGTTTTTCACCGGGAGATAAAACAAAGGCTTGGCTCCAGGGAAATATGGGCAGAGGTCTCTGCTTTTCTTAGGCATCTCAATTGCAGGAAGTTTATTGCTTACACAGAGACTGATGGGGACATGGAAGCAGACAGCACAATGTCCTCATTAACTGCAGACCTTTGCTTTGCATTCTGTTGTTGCTTTTAGCGCTCGAAGTGGGGAAATGCAGACAGGTCCCGCAGCCAAACTGGGGCGAGTCAACTAGCAGTGCGAACACTACAAAGCACCACCCTCAGAAAATTCACATCTTTTTTGATCCCAGGGCTTCTGGCCAAAACCCTAAAAAAAAAAAATGGTTACAAGTCTCCTGGAACATCCCCACCAGCAGACACTGAATCTGCAGTAGTAATATGATTTCTCCACCATCTTAGGGTTCTGGACCAACTGTTCATAATCCCATCTAACTGCATGGACACAAAAATAAATCAGAATGCAGCCCCACCTAAGCCACTGTTTGTAGAACAAACCAGTTCTTTCACCTACATTGCACCCATGGAGTTTTTTGTTTTAACTTTTATTTTTGGTTCATGGGTACATCTGTAGGTTTGTTGTATAAATAAAATTGTGTCATGAAGGTTAATGTGCAGATTTTGTCACTGAGGTACTAAGCATGGCGCCAAACCAGTATTTGTTTCTGATTCTCTTTGTCCTCCTGCCCTCACTCTCAACTAAGTCTCATTGTTTGTTGTTTCTTTTTCTTTCTCTTTCTTTCTTTCTTTCGTTCTTTCTTTCTTTTGTCTTTCTTTCTTTCCAGGTTTCACCATGTTGATCAGGTTGGTCTTGAACTCCTAATCTCAGGTGATCCACCCCTTGGCCTCCAATGTGCTTGGATTACAGGCATGAGCCACCATGCCTGGCCTGTTCTTCTTTTCTTTGTGTTTGTGTGTTCTTATTATTTAGCTTTATCTTTTTCTTTTCTTTCTTCTTCTTTTTTTTTTTTTGGCAGAGTTTTGCTCTTGTTGCCCAGGGTGGAGTGCAATGGCTCGATCTCAGCTCACTGCAACTTTCACCTCCTGTGTTCAAGTGATTCTCCTGTCTCAGCATTTTGAGTAGCTGGGATTACAGGTAACTGCCACCATGCCTGCCTAATTTTTGTACTTTGAGTAGAGACAGGGTTTCACCTTGCTGGCCATGCTGGTCTCGAACTCTTGACCTTGTGATCCACCTGCCTCGGCCTCACAAAGTGCTGGGATTACAGCTGTGAGTCCTCAGCCAGCTATTTATAAATGATAACATGAATTTTGTTTTTTGTTTCTGCATTAGTTTTTTAAGAATAATGGTCTCTAGCTCCATCCATGTTGCTACAAAAGAAATTATCTTGATCTCTTTTTATGACCACACAGTATTTCATATTTATTTACCATATTATGTTTTTATTAAATAATTTTATTTAATTTTTGGAGACGGAGTTTCATTTTGTTACCCAGGGTGGAGTGCAAGTGGCGTGATCTCGGCTCACTGCAGCCTCAAGCTCCAGGGCTCAAGGAATCTTTTATTTTTTCTTTGAGATGTAGTCTTGTTTTGTCACCTAGGCTGGAGTGTCCTATCTTAGCCTTCCAAGTAGCTGAGATTACAGGTGCCTGCTACCACACCCAGCTAATTTTTATTTTATTTTATTTTTTTTGAGTTGCAGTCTTGCACTATCACTCAGGCTGGAGCGCAATGGCTCCATCTCAGCTCACTGACACCTCTGCCGCCCAAGTAGCTGGGATTACAGGGGCCCACCACCACACCCAGCTAATTTTTTTTTTGTATTTTTAGAAGAGATGGAGTTTCACTATGTTGGCCAGACTGATCTCAAACGCCTAACCCTGTGATCTGCCTGCCTCAGCCTCCCAAAGTGCTGGGATTACAGGCATGAGCCACCACACGTGGCCTAATTTTTGTATTTTTAGTAGAGGTGGGGTCTCTCCATGTTGGCCAGATTGGTCTTGAACTCCTGACATCAGGCTGTTCACCTGCCTTGGCCTCTCAAAGCGCTGCTGGCATACATCTGGCCAGCATCTGTTGTTACTTTTTTACATTGTATAATAGCCGTTTTGACTGGTGTGTAGATGGTCTCTCATTGTGATTTTCCTTTGCATTTCTCTAATTAGTATTGAGCAGTTTTTATTTTTATTTTATTATTTATTTATTTTTTGAGACCTAGTCTCTCTCTGTTGTCTAGGCTGGAGTGCAATAGCACGATCTCTGCTCTTTTTTTTTTTTTGGAGGGGGGAGGAAGGCAGGAAGGAAGGGAATAAGGATGGTAGGGAGGAAGGAAGGGATGAAGGAAGGAAGGAAGGGAGGAAGCGGGGAGGGAGGGAGGGAGGGAGGGAAGGGAAGAAAGGAAATCAAGCAATGAAAGAGACATTGCCGACCTGGATCTAGAGGTTTACAAGTTGATTTTTTTTTTTTTGAGAGAAGGAAAGAAAAAAAAAAAAATAAAGGATAGGAAGAAAGAGAAAGAGGGAGAGTAAATGGAAATATTGCTTTATTTTGAAAAAAATTGGGTATTAATAATGGCCAATCAATGTTTCATTCAAACTTACTGGTAGGTGTGATGTGGTATTGACAAGAATGTATATTTTGTGTATTTGAAGTGGAGAGCTCTATAAATATTTATTAAGTTTACTTGTTCTGGATCTGAGTTCGAGTCCTTGATATCCTTATTAATTTTCTGTCTCATTGAATCTAAGTCTCCTGTCTGGGTGTTAGGATCGTTAGCTCTTGTTGTTGCATTGATCCTTTTACCACTATATCTTTGTTGCTTTAAAATCTATTTTATCCAATACAAGAATTGCATCTCCTGCTTTTTATTTATTTATTATTTATTTTTGCTCTCCATTTGGTTGGTAAATCTTTCTCCATCCCTTTGTTTTGAGTCTTTGTGTATCCTTGCATGTGAAACAGGTCTGGATGTAACATGCCGTTGGGTTTTGGCTGTGTCTTTTGATTGGGAATTTAGTCAATTTAAATTTAGGGTTACTGCCATTTGATGTTGACTGGCTGTTTTATCCATTTGTTGGTGCAAATTCTTCTTTATGTTGGTGCTCTTTACTTTTTGGTGTATTTTTAGGAAGGCTAATACTGGTTGTTTCTTTCTGTGTGTAATGCTTCTTTCAGAAGCTCTTGTAAAGCAGGCCTGGTGGTAATAAAATCTCTGAGTTCTTGCTTGTTCATAAAAGATTTTATTTTTCCTTCAGTTGTGAAGCTTAGTTTGGCTGGATATGAAATTCTGGGCTGAAGGTTCTGTTCTTTGAGGATGTTGAATATTGGCCCCCACTCTCTTCTGGCCTGTAGAGTTTCTGCTGAGAGATCTGCTGTAAGTCTGATAGGCTTGCCTTTGTGGGTAACCTGACCTTTCTCTCTGGCTGCCCTTAGTATCCTCTCCTTCATTTCAACCCTGATGAATCTAACGATTATGTGCCTTGGGGTTGCTCTTCTTGAGGAATATCTTTGTGGTGTTCTCTGTATTACCTGGGGTTGAATGTTGACCTGCTTTGCTAGTTTAGGAAAATTTTCCTGAATAATGTCCTGAAGGGTATTTTCCAGCTTGGATTCATTCTCTCCGTGGCATTCAGGTACACCTATCAAGCGTAAATTTGGTCTTTTCACATAGTCCCACATTTCTTGGAGACTTTGCTCATTCCTTTTTATCCTTTTTTCTCTAATCTTTTCTTCACGTTTTTATTTCATTAAGTTGGACTTTGACCTCTGATATTCCTTCTTCTGCTTGAACAATTCGAGTGTTTAAACCTGTGCATACTTCTCGGAGTTCCTGTATTGTATTCTTCAGTTCCATTAATTCACTCATACTCCTCTCTAAGTTGTCTATTCTCAATAGGATTTCATCAAACCTTTTTTCAAAGTTCCTAGTTTCTTTACGTTGGGCTACAACATGTTCTTTTAACTCACCGAAGTTTGTTATTATCCATTCCTTGAAGAGTGATTCTGTCATCAGGAGGCGCTCGTTCTTCATCAAGCCTTGTTCCATTGTTGCTGTGGAACTGTGATCATCTTTAGAGGGAGAGGCGTTCTGACTTTTAAGTATTCTCAGCTTTTTTACGCTGGTTTCTTCCCGTCATTGTAAATTTATCCTCCTGTCGTCTTTGAAATTACCAACTTTCAGATTAGGTCTCTTGAGTGGACGTCCAGGTTGTTAGTTCCCAGGGCCAGAGCAGCGGTGTTAAAACTGATGGTGCTTTTCTGCCCAGGATTCTCCTGTCTGGCTTCCTTCTTGTGTCCGTAGTAGGCGACTCTGCCTTCCCGGGGCTCCAAACCTCGGTCAGAAGGGAAACCGGTCTCGTTTACTCTGCGCCGAGCGCTGCCATGTAGAGGTGCCAGCGGAACCACTGCGCCGACCACGAGAGTCACCCTGGCGACTCGTGTGTTTCCACCACTGGGGGATCTTCTGCTCCGTGAGCGACCAGACTTTGTCTGAAAGTGTGGCGTCCTCTAGTTCTCCGCGCCTCCCCTGAGAGCCGCAATCCCGGGATGTTAGCGATCGGCCATCTTGGATCGTTCTCTGATCTCTGCTCTTTGCAACCTCCGCCTCCTGAGTTCAAGCGATTCTCCTTCGTCAGCCTTCAGAGTAGTTGGGACTACAGGTGAATACTGCCATGCCTGGCTGATCTTTCTGTGTTTTAGTAGAAACAGGATTTCACCGTGTTGCCCAGGTTGGTCTTGAACTCCTGAACTCAGGCGATCTGCCCGCCTCAGCCTCCCAAAGGGCTGGGATTACAGGCGTGAGCCACCGCGCCCAGTCTAGTAATAAGCATTTTAAATATGCTTTTTAGCTACATGTATGTCTTTTGAAAAGCAGGCAAAAACTTCTCATGTTTTTTGCCTACTTTTCTTTTTTTCTTTTTTATTTTTTTTATTTTTTTGAGACGGAGTTTTGCTGTTGTTGCTCAGGCCAGAATGCAATGGTGTGATCTTGGCTCACTTCAACTTTGCCTTTCAGGTTCAAGCTGTTCTCCTTCCTCAGCCTCCCAAGTAGCTGGAATTTTAGAGGCATAAGCACTACCACCCTTGGCTAATTTTGTATTTTTAGTAAACACAAGGTTTTACCATGGTTGCTAGGCTGGTTTCGAACTTCTGACCTCAGGTGATCCACCTGATTCAGCATTTCAAAGTGCTGGGATTACAGGCGTGAACCACCATGCCCAGTCACCTACTTTTGAATGAGATTGTTCTTTTCTTGTAAACTTAATTAAGGTCATTATGGATTCTGGATATTAGAATTTTGTCAAAAGCATAGTTTACAAATATATATATTTTTTAATTCTGTAGGTTGTTTTCACTCTGTCTATAGTTTTCTGTGAAGAAACTTTTTAGTTCAATTAGGTCCCATTTGTCAGTTAGTTGCAATAGCTTTTGGTATCGTCATTATAAAATTTGCCGGTTCCCACGTCTAGAATGATATTTCCTAGGTTATCTTCTACAGTTTTGTATAATTCTAAGTTTTACATTTAAGAATTTATTTATCAGGTTAATTTTTGTATATGTTGTAAAAAAGGACTCACTCTGTTGCCCAAGCTTGAGTGCAGTGTTACAATCTCGGCTTGCTGCAACCTCCACCTCCCGGGTTCAAGTGATTCTCCCGCCTCAGCTTTCTAAGTAGTTGGGACTACAGGCATGTACCACCATGCCTGGCTATTCTCTGACTATTTTAAGAAGTGTTTTGTGGCCAGGAGCGGTGGCTCACGCCTATAATCCCAGCACTTTGGGAGGCCAAAGCGGGTGGATCACAAGGTCAAGAGATCGAGACCATCCTGGTCAACATGGTGAAACCCCATCTCTACTAAAATTACAGAAAATTAGCTGGGCATGGTGGTGCACGCCTGTAGTCCCAGCTACTTAGGAGGCTGAGGCAGGAGAATTGCTTGAACCCAGGAGACAGAGGTTGCGGTGAGCCGAGGTCGCACCATTGCACTCCAGCCTGGGTAACAAGAGCGAATCTCTGTGTCAAAAAAAAAAAAAAAAAAAAGAAGTGTTTTGTAATTCTTGTTCTAGAGATCTTTCATCTCCCTATTTAGCTGTATTTCTAGATATTTTATTCTTTTTTGTGGCAATTATAAATGGGATTGTATTTTTAATTTGGCCTTTGGCTTGGATATTGTTAATGTACAAAGGTGCTTCTAATTTTTGTGTGTTTATTTTGTATTCTGAAACTTTGTTGAAGTTGTCAGCTTACAAAACTTTTCTGCTCAGGATGGAGTATGTGACCTCTGTTTCTGTTTGGGTGCCTTTTATTGTTTTGTCTTGCCTGATTGCTCTTGCCAGGACTTCAGATTCTATGTTGAATAGGTGTGGTGAAAGAAGGCATTCTTTTCTTTTGTCAGTTAAAAAAAAAATGCTTCCAAGTTGTGTCTGTTTGGTATGTTGGCTGTAAATGTGTCACACATCACTTGTTATTTTGAAGTATGTACCTTCAATGCCTAGCTTGTTGAAGGTTATAACATAAAGGATATTAAATTTTATTGAGAGCTTTTTTTCTGCATTGAGATATTTTTGTTTTTTTTGGCTTTAGTTCTGTTTATGTGATGAATGATAATTATTGATTTGTATATTTTGTTTTTTTCATTTTTATTTATTTATTGATTATTTATTTTATAAGATGGGGTTTCACCATGTCGGTGAGGCTGGTCTTGAACTCCCGACCTCCGGTGATCTTCAGGCCTTGGCCTTCGAAGTGCGTGGATTACAGGCGTGAGCCACCACGCCCTGCCGATTTGTATACTTGGAACCAACCTTGCATCCCAGGGATAAGTTATACTTGATCTTAATTGGTTAACTTTCTTATGTACTGCTGGATTTGGTTTTTCAGTATTTTGTTGAAGATTTTTTTGTTAATATTTATTAAATATTAAAAATACTGGCCCCAGACGGGCCCGGTGGCTCACGCCTATAATCCCAGCACTTTGGGAGGCTGAGGCAAGTGGATCACAAGGTCAAGAGATCGAGACCATCTTGGTCGACATGGTGAAATTCCGTCCCTACTAAAAATACAAAAATTAGCTGGGCATGGTGGCCCGCGCCTGTAGTCCCAGCTACTCGAAATGCTGAGGCAGGAGAATTGCTTAACCCAGAAGGCGGAGGTTGCGGTGAGCCGAGATCGCTCCATTGCACTTCAGCCTGGGTAACAAGAGCGAAACTCCGTCGCAAAAAAAAAAAAAAAAAACCAAAATACTGGCCTGAAGTATTTTTTTTTTTTTTTTTTTCTCCCAGGTTTTTCTTTAAATCAGAATCATGCTGTTTTTATATATTAACTTGGGGAGAAGTCATTTCTCAATTATTTGGAATAGTTTTAGTAAAAATAATACCAGCTCTTCTTTGTACATCTGGTAGAATTCAGCTGTAAGTCCATCTGGTCCTGAACTTTTTTTGGTTGTAAGCTTCTTGTTACTAATTAGATTTTGGAGCTTTTTATTGGTTTATTCATGGGTTCAATTTCTTCTTTGTTCCGTCTAAGGAGGAGGTATTTTTCAGGAATGTATTGATTTCTTCTAGATTTTTTACATAGAGGTGCTCATTGTAGACTTCAATTGTATTTTTGTCAGGTCAGTGGTAATGCTTATTTGTCATTACTAATTTTTTTTTGAGACGCAGTTTCGCTTGTGTTACCCAGGCTGGAGTGAAATGGCGTGATCTCGGCTCACCGCAACCTCCGCCTCCTGGGTTCAGGCAATTCTTCTGCCTCAGCCTTCTGAGTAGCTAGGATAACAGGCACGCGGCACCATGCCCATCTAATTTTTAAATATGTATTTTTTAAAGTAGAGAGGGGGTTTCACCATGTTGATCAGAATGGTCTCGATCTTTTGACATCGTGATCCACCCGCCTCGGCCTTTCAAAGTACAGGGGTTACAGGCTTGAGCCACTTCCCCCGGCTATCTGAGTGACTTTTTTAAAGATGCTTTTAACTTTTTTATTCTCAATATAATCTTTCTTAGAATTGAGGGCTGTTTTTCTCTGTAATGCTCTGGCTGGCTATTTCAGAGACTCTATTACTATTTTTTGGTGTCTGTGAATGAGGTGGGCTGTCACAGCAAGAACTCTTGGAGCTATCTCTATCTTGACTCATTCTGGAAATCCAGCAATATTTTTCCATGTATGCTAATTGGCTGTATTCAGTAATAATAATTTTAGAAAGCTTTTTTTTTTTTTTTTAGTAGAAACTGAGGCTGAAGCACTGCTCTCCGTTTCATTATTCTGAAAGTGAAATCTTACCCAGGACGCCTGCAGGTTCCTTTCTTGCTGCTCAGGCTTCATTCTCTGAGGTGGCACTGGAGTGCTGATATGGCAATTAGTCTTCATGTAATGTGAGCTTCTGACTGTGAGCCCTGTGCTGTGCTGTGGGCTGTGTTTCAGTGGCACATGTCTAGAGAAGACACTAGCCATCAGGAGAGGGAAAGCAGAAGTCCTGGAGCCCAGTGGTCAGGAAGTAAGAGAGCCATTGCTTTAAAATGTATGTAGACGCTGGGTGCAGTGGCTCACACCTATAATTCCAGCATTTGGGAGGCCAAGGTGTGTAGATCACTTGAGGTCAGGAGTTAGAGACCAGCCTGGCCAACATGGTGAAACCCCATTTTTACTAAAAGCACAAAAAATTAGCCGGGCACGGTGGTGTGTACCTGTAATCCCAGCTACTTGGGAGGCTTAAGCAGGAGAATTGTTTGAACTCTAGAGGCTGAGGTCGCAGTGAGCTGAGATCGCACCACTGCACTCCATCCAGCCTGGGTGGGTGACAGTGTGAGACTTGTTCTCAAAAAAAAAAAAAAAGTGTTTTCATTACTTAATATAGCCAATTAGCATACATGGATGGTTTCTCCAATTACCAGGTGAATTGAAGATAAACTATGTATGATGTGGTGCTGTAAATTATTTTATGTGTAGACTAATTATGATAACCATCTTTCTCATCTCTTAGGCAGATTGGCTGTGATGCATGTCACATTCTAAGTTATTTGTGTAATAAAATAGTTTCCTTTCTGTTCTATCATTGTGGAGTTCCTCTGGCTGAAGAAAAAAAAATTTTTTTTATTCTTAATCCCACTGTATTGCCCAGGCTGGAGTAGAGTAGCATGATCTTGGCTTACTGCAACCTCCAGTTCCTGGGATTAAAAACGTGAGCCACCACACTCAGCCAGAAGTTTGTATTTTTTTTTTTAATTTTATTTTAAGTTCTGGGATACATGTGCAGAATGTGCAGGTTTGTGACACAGGTATACGTGTACCATGGTGGTTTGCTCCACCTGTCGACCTGGCATCAAATTTTAATTTCTACATGCATTAAGTATTTGTCCTAATGCTGTTCCTCCTCTTGCCCCTCACCCAAAAATTGTTCTTTTAATGATATTTTTCAAACACTGTCTAAAATTACCAGATATGAAATAAACATAAAAGGTGCCAACCAGGATCTACTCTGGAGTGGCCTTACCCTCTCAGGCTTCCAGTCAACTCCCAAATTCGCTGCAAAGTGCTGCTGTCACAGACAGAATAATATCTCTGCCTATTTGGTATTTATAGTCCTCTACAGTCACTTCTAGAGGGGCTAGACCAGATTCCTACAAACTTCACAAGGCTGCAATCAACCATTTTACCACTTTCAGTTATTTATTTTCAGAGCTGAAACTGATTAGAGACCGTGGGGCTTACAAACCCATTAGAGTTACATGTATGCACTGAGTATTACCAGTACCTCCTATTGCTGACGTGTCCACAAATTTGTAGGTAACACCTGCTGATACTCTATCTAACCAGAATCTAAATCTGCAGCTCCAAATTTTGAATCTAGGTCTAGAGATGTAGAAAATTTAAAAACTCATATCTGAGAAATGCAGGTCATTTTAGTTGTTAAACTTGAAGAGACTTTAAAATGAGAGCACAATTATTCCTTTCCCCTTTTTTAACTGTGTATTCATCCCCTTTTTTTTTTTTTTTTTAAGATGGGATTCACCATGATGGCCAGACTGGTCTTGAACTCCTGACCTCAGGTGATCCATCCACTTCGGCCTTTCAAAGTGCTAGGATTACAGGTGTGAGCCTCAGCGCCCGACCTGTGTACTCATCTCTTGAAACTATTTGCTATTGCTACCAGTAGCTGTGAATGAAACTAATAATGCCACACTGGACACTCTGAACCTTAATGATGTACATGCAATCAATAATTAATGTTATTTGTGTAAATAAGAATTTCTGACAGACAACTTTGTACCAGCCCAAAGAAGGGCCAGTCTCTGTCCTTATTTTGCCTTTACAAATCCACTTGTAACATATGGTAAACAAAGTATACACTTCAGGGAACTTGAATCTTTGCTTCCATATTATAATCCTCAAGCTTGGCCCCCATAAAAAACTGTCTACTTATATTTATGTTGCCTCAGCTTTTTCCTTTTTGGTAAAAATATTTTTCCCCTTGGCCAGGCACAGTGGCTCATACCTGTAATCCCAGCACTGTGGGAGGCTGAGGTGCGTGGTCAATAGAGGTTGGGAGTTTGAGACCAGCCGGACAACATGGTGAAACTCTGTCTCTACTAAAAATACAAACACACACACACACACACACACACAATTAGCCGGGGGTGGTTAAAGATGCCTGTATAATCCCAGTAACTCAGAAGGCTGAGACAAGAGAATCGCCTGAACCCGAGAGGTGAAGGTTGCAGTGAGCTGAGATCATGCCACTGGACACCAGCCTGCACGACAGAGTGAGACTCCATCTCAGAGCAACAAACAAACCATTCATGACCACTTCCTAAGTTTGAAGAATTACATTACAGAAAGTGGGGCCACAGTTTCCAGGTATTTTTAAAGCTCATTAAAGCTTTAGAGGCAATACTTAGCTAAGTGGTTATCAGCCCAGGTTTCTTTTTTATTTTTTATTTTATTTATTAATTGTTTTTTGAGGTGGGATCTTGCTCTGTGTCCAGGCTGGAGTGGTGTAGTGGTGCAATTTTGGCTCACTGCCACCTCTGCCTCCTGGGTTCAAGTGATCCTCGTGAACCTGCCTCAGCCTCCCAAAGTGTTAGGATTACAGGTGTCAGTCATGATTCCCAGCCCAGCCCATGTTTCCAGTTAAAATTACATGACCAATTTGCAGAAATATCTACTTACATCCTATCCACAGGTCTGTTTATTGTCCTGGGTGGAAGAGGCATTGTTTAATTTTTTGTTTTTTGTTTTCTGAGACAGTCTTGCTCTGTTGCCCAGGCTGGAGTGCAGTGGTGTGATCTCGGCTCACTGCAACATTCGCCTGCCAGTTTTAAGCGATTCTTGTGCCTCGGCCTTCCCTAGTAGCTGAGATTACAGGCCCACATCATTATGCTCAGCTAATTTATATATTTTTAGTAGAGTTGGGGTTTTACCATGTTGGCCAGGTTTGCTTCAAACTCCTGACCTCAAGTGATCTGCCCACTTTGGCCTCCCAAAGTGCTGGGATTACAGGGTTGAGCCACTGTGCCCAGCCTGGCTGAGGTTTTTATTCTTTTTGAGATGGTATCTTGCTTTGTCGCCAGGCTGGAATGCAGTGGCATGATCTCAGCTCACTGCAGCTTCTACATCCTGGGTTCAAGCAATTCTCCTGCCTCAGCCTCCTAAATAGCTGGGATTACAGGTATTTACCACCACACCCAGCTAATTACTATTTTTGTATTTTTTTAATTTTTTTTTTTTTTTTAAGACAGGGTTTCACCATGTTTGTCAGGCTGATTTTGAACTCCCGACCTCAGGTGATCCACCTGCCTCGGCCTCCCAGAGTGCTAGGATTACAGGCATGAACCACCGCACCTGGCCACTTTTTTGGTATGTTTTAAGTAGAGACGGGGTTTCTCCATGTTGACCAGGATGGTCTCGAACTCCTGACCTCATGATTTACTCGCCTTGGCCTCTCAAAGTGCTGGGATTACAATAGTGAGCCACTGCACCCAGTCCATATTGTTTTAATTAAGTGCCTCATGTGACTCTAAGGCAAGGCCAGAATCAAGTATGTGGGGTTCAAGATACATTCATGAGAATTAAATTTTACCTCTGCACTAAAGAGTGGTCAGAGGGCTTGTTCTGTTTGGTTTGGTAGTGACAGGAAAGTGTGACCCATATTTTCATTACTGTAGAAGAAATTGCTGGTGTCCATGGTAGAAGACGGCACCTGAGGACAGAAAAATACTTTTGGGCTTCTGTGTTCTCCATTAGCTCTATGAAAAACACTATTAACAAAATGCTTATTTAAACAAGATAGTCTTTATTATATGGAAACTTCTGAAGCACTCAAAAAGGTACATATTTGTGTTTATGCCCTTAATTTGTTTTTTTTTGTCTTGTTTTGTTTTGTTTTTGCTTTTGAGACGGAGTTTCGCTGTTGTTACCCTGACTGGAGTGCAATGGCAGGATCTCGGCTCACCGCCACCTCTGCCTCCTGGGTTCAAGCAATTCTCCTGCCTCAGCCTCCTGAGTAGTTGGGACTACAGGCATGCACCACCATGCCCAGCTAATTTTTGTATTTTTTTAGTAGAGTCGGGGTTTCATCTTATTTGATTAAGATAGTCTCGATCTTTTGACCTTGTGATCCACCCACCTTGGCCTTCCAAAGTGATGGCATCATAGGCATGAGCCACAGCGCCCGGCTATGCCCTTAATTATATATGTTATTTATTTCCTTGTTTTGTTTTGTTTTGTGTTTGAGATGGCTTCTTAATCTTTGCTGCCCAGGCTGAAATGCAATGGAGCGATTTTGGCTCACGATAACCTTTACCTTTTGGGTTGAAGCAGTTCTCCTATCTCAGCCTTCTGAGTAGCTGGGCTTAGAGGCATATGCCACCACGCGTAGCTAATTTTGTATTTTTAGTCGAGATGGGGTTCCTCCTTGTTGATCAGGCTGGTCTCCTTACCTCAGGTTATCTGCCCACCTCGGCCTCCCAAAGTGCTGGGATTAAAGGCATGAGCCACCTCACTTAGTCTATTACATATGTTATTATCTAGAAAATTATTGTATATACACTGATGTTGTGCCTCTTGTGCCACTCTGTTTTCTCAGGATTAGAGAACACATTAGGAAATATTTCTGTGTACAAATTTATTTTATTGGATAATTTCTGTCACTCTTATAAATCAGAACCTGTTCTTGTTACTGTCTTATTTTACCTTGATTCAAATTATAAATTGTGTTGGCTACCTGGTGTATATGTTTGTGTGTTTGTGTTTTTCAGGGACTGTTGACATTTAGGGATGTGGCCATAGAATTCTCTCTGGAAGAGTGGCAATGCCTGGACACTGCACAGTGGAATTTATATAAAAATGTGATTTTAGAAAACTACAGAAACCTTGTCTTTCTGGGTAAGAATAATTTCAACACACAGTTTCTAATATATTCTAAAGGTTTTATTTCTCTTATTTGAAAAATGTATTTTGGTAACGTATGCTTTGCATAACTGATTTTCAGATCACTGTTTTTGAGAAACTCTTAAGTATTCATATAAATAGAAAAAATTTCTCTAATATGTTTCATCTTGACCTGAATTTACCACATTTCTGACCTGATCTGTGTCATTCACTCTAGATTAGTGGTAATTTGAGAAATTTTGGGACATATTGTTGCCCACACCTTAAAATCTAATTGCCAACACCAAGTTTTGACTCAGTATTACTGGGTAATAAAATTAAGAACTTACAAATTTAGAGTATTTTTCTGAATATTTAAAAATTTCTGTTATACGTTTGACTATTCTATTGTATCGTCTTTACTGAGCACATGACTATGTTGGTAATTGGAGAATATGAGCAAGATTCATGTTAGTTATTTGTAATCAAACAGGTATTGCTGTCTCTAAACCAGACCTGATCGCCGGTCTGGAGCAAGAAAAGGAGCCTTTGATTATGAAGAGAGATGAGATGGCAGGTGAACCCCCAGGTAAGTGAGAGTAAAAGTGAGTAAAACACATGACACAGATGAGGGTCCAAAGGTCAAAGAGAAAGCCAGTTCTTAAAATAGCAATTTGGGAATCTGTGTTTTAAAGAGAATAGTTTCTGAAAACGCTGAGTGTTTTTATTTGTTCTCACATTTGAGCATTTTCTGTCGTATGTTTTTAAATTCTCTAAGGTTTCTATTTACTTATTTGGTGATCTTCCTTCAAGTTCTCAGTGAGAACCAATGTCCTATTCATGGCATATAAGAGACTCTGCAATCTTAATGCTTCTTCTGTTTTTTTGGAGACACAGAAATATCTGCATAATTTTGAGCAACTTGATGTTAAATAATTTTTTAAATTATTTTTTTGCATCATATCTGAAATGTATGAGAAGTGGAGAAGTGATTTGTTTTTTTTCCTTTCCTTTTTCTTTTGGAAGGGAGGAAGACAGGAAGGTAGGAAAGGAGAAAAGGAGGGAGGGAGGAAGGAAGGGAGGGAGGGAGGGAGGCAGGGAGGGAGAGAAGGGAAGGCAGGAAATCGAGCAATGAGAGAGACATTGCCGACCTGGATCTAGAGGTCTACAAGTTGATTTCTTTTTCTTTTTTTTTTTTTTTGAGAGAAGGAAAGAAAAAAAAGGAGTGAAGGAGAGGAAGAATGAGGGAAAAAAAGAGGGAGAGAGAAGGGAAATGTTGCTTTATTCTAAAAACAATGGGTATTGATAATGGCCAATGAATGTTTCATTTGAACCTATTAGTAGGTGTGATGTGGTATTGACAAGAATGTATATTTTATATATTTAAAGTGGAGAGCTCTATAAATATTTATTAAGTTTACTTGTTCTGGATCTGAGTTCAAGTCCTTGATATCCTTATTAATTTTCTGTCTCGTTGAGTCTAAGTCTCTTTATAGGTCTTATGTATCTGGGTGTTAAGATCATTAGCTCTTCTTGTTGCATTGATCCTTTTACCACTATATCTTTGTTGCTTTAAGATCTATTTTATCAGATACGAGAGTTGCAACTCCTGCTTTTTATTTATTCATTTATTTTTGCTCTCCGTTTGGTTGGTAAATCTTTCTCCATCCCTTTGTTTTGAGTCTTTGTGTATCCTTGCATGTGAAATGGGTCTGGATGTAACATGCCATTGGGTTTTGGCTGTATCTTTTGATTGGAGGATTTATTCGATTTAAATTTAGGGTTACTGCCATTTGATGTTAACTGGCTGTTTTATCCATTCGTTGATGTAAATTCTTTATGTTGATGCTCTTTACTGTTTGGTATATTTTTAGAAAGGTTAATACTGGTTGTTTCTTTCTATGTGTAATGCTGCTTTCAGAAGCTCTTGTAAAACAGGTCTGGTGGTAACAAATCTATGAGTACTTGCTTGTTCATAAAAGATTTTATTTTTCCTTCAGTTGTGAAGCTTAGTTTGGCTGGATATGAAATTGTGGGCTGAAAGTTCTGTTCTTTAAGGATGTTGAATATTGGCCCCCACTCTCTTCTGGCTTGTAGAATTTCTGCTGAGAGATCTGCTGTAAGTCTGATAGGCTTGCCTTTGTGGGTAACCTGACCTTTCTCACTGGCTGCCCTTAGTATTTTCTCCTTCATTTCAACCCTGGTGAATCTAACGATTGTGTGCCTTGGGGTTGCTCTTCTTGAGGAATATCTTTGTGGTGTTCTCTGTATTACCTGGGGTTGAGTATTGTCCTGCTTTGCTAGTTTAGGAAAATTTTCCTGAATAATATCCTGAAGAATATTTTCCAGCTTGGATTCATTCTCTCCGTCGCATTCAGGTACACCTATCAAACGTAAATTTGGTCTTTTCACATAGTCCCACAGTTCTTGGAGACTTTGCTCATTCCTTTTTATCTTTTTTTCTCTATTCTTGTCTTCTCGTTATATTTAATTAAGTTGGACTTTGACCTCTGATATCCTTTCTTCTGCTTTAACAATTCGAGTGTTTAAACCTGTGCATACTTCTTGGAGTTCCTGTATTGTATTCTTCAGTTCCATTAATTCACTTATATTCCTCTCTAAGTTGTCTATTCTCATTAGTATTTCGTCAAACTTTTTTTCAAAGTTCTTAGTTTCTTTACATTGAACTGCAACATGTTCTTTTAACTCACAGAAATTTCTTATTATTCATCTTCTGAAGCCTGATTCTGTTAATAAGATGTGCTCATTCTCCATCAAGTCTTGTTCCCTTGTTGATGAGGAACTGTGATCTGTGATCCTCTTTAGAGGGAGAGGCATTCTGATGTTGAGTATTCTCAGACATTTTATGCTGGTTTCTTCCCATCATTGTAAATTTATCCACCTTTCATCTTTGTAATTACCAACGTTCAAATTAGGTCTCTGAGTGGACGTCCAAGTTGTTAATTCCCAGGGCCAAAATATGAGCCACTTACTGCGCCAGCCAAAACAGTGGCGTTAAGACTGATGGTGCTTTTCTGCCCAGGAATCTTTAGTCTGGCTTTCTTGTTGAGTCTATAATAGGTGACTCTGCATTCCCGGAGCTCCAAACCTCGGTCAGAAGGCTAACCAGTCCAATTTACTCTGCACCGAGAGCTGCCGCGCCGAGGTGCTGGCAAAACCACTGCGCCGGCCACAAGAGTCATGCTGGCGACCCGTGTGGCTCCTCCAAACCTCGGTCAAAAGGGGAACCAGTCCCGTTTACTCTGCACTGAGAGCTGCCGCGCCGAGGTGCCAGTGAAACCGCTGCACCAGCCACAAGTGTCGCACTGGCGACCCGTGGAGCTCCTTCACTGGGAATCTTCTGCTCTGCGAGCTACCAATATTTGTCTGAAAGTGTGGCATCCTCTCCTTGTCTGAGCTTTCACTGGGAGCTGCAGTCCCAAGATGTTAGCGATCGGCCATCTTGGATCGTTTCCTCTTTTTTTTTTTGAGACAGAGCATCACTCTGTTGCCCAGGCTAGATCACAGTGGCACAATCTCGTTTCACATCAACTCTCCCTGCTGGGTTTAAGCATTTCTCCTGCCTCAGCCTTCCAAGTAGCTGGGATTACAGGTGTGTGCCACTACACCACGCTAATTTTGTATTTTTAGTAGAGATGAAGTTTCACCATGTTGGCCAGGCCAGTCTTGAACTCCTGCCCTCAAGTGATTTGTCTGCCTCAGCTTCCCAAAGTGCTGGGATTACAGGTGTGAGCCACTGTTTCCAGCCTTTTTTTATTTCCCTCACATTTTATCTTGTTTGTATTTCTATAATCTTCACATGTAGTCTTGAAATTTTAAAATATGCTATTTTTGGACCAGGCATGTTGGCTCACGCCTATAATCCTAGCACTTTGGGAGGCCGAGGTGATGGATCACAAGGTCAAGAGATCGAGATCATCCTGATCAACAAGGTGAAACCCTGTCTCTACTAAAATACAAAAAAATTAGCTCGGCATAAAGGTGCACTCCTGTAGTTCTAGCTACCTGAGGGGCTGAGGCAGGAGAATTGCTTGAACCCAGGAGGCAGAGGTTTTAGTGAGCCGAGATCGTGCCATTGCACTCCAATCTGGGTAACAACAGCAAAACTCCATCTCAAAAAAATCAAAAAATCAAAAATAAAATAGAGTATGCTTTTTCTGCTTCCTTTTTTTCTCATGCTTGCTTTGACTATTTAAAGTATATCATAGTTTCATGTAAATTTTAGAATTATGTTTTTTATTACTGTTTAAAACAAATGCCAGTGGAATTTTGATAGGGAGTTTATTGAATCTATATGTTACTTAGGATAACATGACACTTTAATAATATTTATTCTTTTAATTTATAGACATAACATATCTTCAAATTTATTTACGTCTTTTTTTTTGAGACGGAGTTTCTCTCATCACCCAGCCTGGAGTGTAATGGCACGATCTGGGCTCACCGCAACCTCTGCCTACTGGATTCAAGCAATTCTCCTGTGTCAGCCTGCCGAGTAGCTGGGACTGCAGGCGTGCACCACCATGCCCAGCTAATTTTTGAATTTTTAGTAGAGACGAAGTTTCACCTCATTGATCAGGATAATCTCGATCTCTTGACCTCATGATCCACCCACCTCAGCTTCCCCAAGTTCTGGGACTATAGGCATGAGCCACCAAGCCTGGCCTATTTATTTCTTTTCTAATTACTTTCATTTATATGTTTCTCATTGTAATAATTTTGTACCTCCCTGGTTAAATTTGTTCTCTGAAATTTATTAATTTAATGATGTTCTAAATAAAATTTTTTTCCTCTACTTTATCAGATAGTTTAAGTTCATGGAACCTTACCTTGTATGTTAGTTTTATGTTTTTCTAATTTACTGAGTTTATTTTATGATTTAAACAAGTTTTAATTGTACTGTTTGTGTTTATATATGTGATTATGAGCTACAGCCAGCAACTTTTAACTTACTTGTCTTTAATTTCAATTGCTTTTTTTCATTTTTTGACTAATCTGCTACATACTTTCAGCATTACGTTAAACTAGCAGCATTGGTAATGGGCACAATATAGTTTTGCATTGGCATCTGTGTATAGAAGGAGAAAACACCTCAAGTTTATTGTTGTTGTTGTTGATTTTGTTTTTTTTGTTGTTGTTCTTTTTTTTTTGAGACGAAGTTTTGCTCGTTACCCAGGCTGCAGTGCAATGGCGCGATCTCGGCTCACCACAACCTCTGCCTCCTGGGTTCAGGCAATTCTCCTGCCTCAGCCTCTAGAGTAGCTGGGATTACAGGCACGTGCCACGATGGCCAGCTAATATTTTGTATTTTTAATAGAGACAGGGATTCATCATGTTGACCAGGATGGTCTCGATCTCATGACTGCATGATCCACCCGCCTCGGCCTCCTAAAGTGCTTGGATTACAGGCTTGAGCCACCACTCCCGGCCAGTTGTTTTTTTGTTTTTATATTTGTTTTTGTTTTTTGAGGTGATGTCTCACTCTGTCAACCAGGCTGGAGTGCAGTGGCATGATCTCAGCTCTCTACAACCTCCATTTCCCGGATTCAAGTGATTCTTTTGACTCAGCCTCCTGTGTAGGTGAGATTACAGGTGTATGCCACCACACCTGTTTTATTTTTCATATTTTTAGTAGAGAGGGGGTTTCACTATGTTAGCCACGATGGTCTCAATCTCCTCACCTTGTGGTCCACATGACTTGGCCTTCGAAAGTGCTAGGATTGTAGGTGCGAGCCACTGCACCAAGCTCAAATTTTTATAAACTGGTTTCAGAAGGTTATTTTTTGAAAATGATAAGTTGTATTTTATTAAGGTGAAAATATTTTAGTTTGTGACAGACACTATTAAAAAAATGAAGACTGGGTGCAGTAGCTCACGCCTGTATTCCCAGCACTTTGGCAGGCTGATGGGGGTAAATCATGAGGTCAGGAGATGGAGACCATCCTGGCCAACATGGTGAAACCCTGTCTCTACTTTTAAAAGCCAAAATTAGGTGGCATGTGCCCATAATGCCAGCTACTTGAGAGGCCAAGGCAGGAGAATCGCCTGAATGTGGGAGGTAGAGGTTGCAGTGAGCCAAAATCATGCCAGTGTACTGCAGCCTGGGCAACAGAGGGAGACTCCATATAAGAGTGAGAACATGCAGTGTTTGGTTTTCTGTTCTTGTGTCAGTTTGCTGAGAATGATGGTTTCCAGCTTCTTTCAAGTAAAGGAAATGAACTCATTCTTTTTTTTTTTTTTTGGCTGCATAGTATTCCATGGCGTACATGTGCCATATTTTCTTTACATAAACAAAAATTCTTAGAGATCCCAGTTAAGTTCGAAGAGGATAAGTGGTTCTGGGACCACTTCTTTTGTTTGACCCTAAGGGTGATGGTATGTTCTGTGGCTTTTTAGTAGAGAGGGGTTGTTGCTTTGTCATAAGGCTGCTTGGTTTAGGGTCTACCTTTAGTTGGCTTGTTATAAGAAACTTGGATAGTTTAAATTCCCATTTTATTTTTCAGACAGACTGAATTTTGTGGGGGGACTTTGTTCTGTAGTGCAGACACTAGACCAGGTTTCTGCAGTTCGGTCTGCATATCATGGGCCTTATATCAAAATGTGGATGATTATAGCTTTCAGCGAGTACCAGAAAGGATCTTTCCAGGTCACTGGGTGGGTTTCTGTGTCGGTAAAACTGCCCAGAAACTGTGGCTCAGGGAGCTGGAACTGAGTCATTGAACTGCTTCAGAGACCACAGTAAAGGCCAGGGTCTGCAGGCCTGCCCACGTGGCTATAAATAGGTATCTTCCCACCAGCCTCTGAAAAAGCAGGATCTTTCCCAGACTTTGGCTGGGAGGAGTTTGGGATGGTTACATACTCAGTTCAGATTTCTCAGTGGGACCAAGTTGGGTGGGCCATGTCCTAGTCTGTAGTTAGGAACGGGATTTTGTAGTTTGCACCTAGGGCCTTCTGAAAAAACTTTCAATCTTGTGGTGTATGAGAGTTCCACAAGTCTCTCTCTGGATCTCAAAGCTATCAAAGGCACTTATTTTGAGATGGAGTCTTGCTACAGAATTCAGTCTGGTTTTGAAATCTTAACCTGAAGCAGTTCTCTAAACTCAATGTACCGTGTATTTTTCATTTCAGGTGTGAGCCATGATACCTGGCTGTCTCATAAAGGCATTTTTGTCAGGGATGGCTGACAAATTGTCTTGCTGTGCAGGAGATAACAAATTAGGGCATCTTTTATTCTCCCATCTTACTGACTTCATTCTCCCTATATATTTTTATTCTCCATTTTCTATTTCAAATTAGTCTGGAATTTTAGATTCAGAAATTTAGAACAGTATGCTAGAATTTACATGTAATACTTGAAGTAAATTAAATACTTAGTAGGTGCTCCGTATTTACTAAAACAGTTACTTACAAATTTGAGCTCGCTGCGGGAAAAAATAACTCTATGATTAGCACCCACTTTTTCCAGTCTAATAATATATACCTAAATAATATAATTTATTCTGAAATATTGGTTTTGTATATCAGACTCTCTAACCATATTCTGCAATATATGTTTTTATATATTTAACACCGATATATGTTTAGCATTATATATATATATTTAGCAATGTAAGGCTAATTTTTGCTTCTAATGTTGGATTACAGCAGTTTTATTTTGTGTAAGAATAGCATGTATTTAAAACATAAAATTATGTCTGGTTTTTGTTTTTGTTTTTATTGAGATGGAGCCTTGTTCTGTTGCCCAGGCTGTAGTGCAGTGGTGCAATCTCGGCTCACTGAAACTTCCACCTCCCAGGTTCAAGTGATTCTTCTGCCTCAGCCTCCTGACTAGCTGGGACTATGGGCCCTCACCACCACACCCGGCAAATTTTTGCATTTTCGGTAGAGACCAGGTTTTACCATGTTGACCAGGCTGATCTTGAACTCCTGACCTCAGGTGATCCACCTGCCTTGTTCCAAAGTTCTGGGATTACAGGTGTGAGCCACCACAGTCAGCTCAAAATTATCTTGTTTTGTTTTTGAGATGAAGTTTTGCTCCTGTTGCCTAGGTTGGAGTGGAATGGCGTGATCTCGGCTTACTGCCACCTCTGCCTCCTGGTTTAAGTGATTCTCCTGCCTCAGCCTCCCAAGTAGCTGGAATTACAGGTGCTCACCACCACATCTGGCTAATTTTTGTATTTTTAGTAGAGAGGGGCTTCACCACATTGGCTAGGCTGGTCTTGAAGTCTTGACCTCAGGTGATTTATCCGCCTCAGCCTCCCAAAGTGCTGCAATTAGAGGTTTAAGCCACCACACCCAGCCTTCTAGTTTTTTTAAATGATTATGTATTAAAAGATTCTCAGAGGCTGGGCACAGTGGCTCAAGCCTGTAATCCCAGCACTTTGGGAGGCTGAGGCGGGTGGATCACGAGATCAAGAGATGAGACGATCCTTGTCAACATGGTGAAACCCCATTTCTACTAAAAATACAAAAAGTTACCTGGGCATGGTGGCACATGCCTGTAATTCCAGCTACTCAGGAGGCTGAGGCAGAAGAATTGCCTGAACAAAGGAGGAGGATGTTGCGGTGAGCCAAGATCACACCATTGCACTCCAGCCTGGGTAAGAAGAGCGTCTCAAAAAAAAAAAAAGTTTCTCAGAGTCTTTTGGTTTTGATAATACTGCATTTTTTTTGGAATTATACTGTCATATAGCGTATGCTAAGGATTCAGAATACCTGCCTTCCATGAGTACAGTTACAGTCAAATATTACAGTTTCCTAGACACATTATTTTTAATGCTATATCAATGTTGCCTGCAAGATTTTATGAGTAAACATTTCTCTCTTATCAAATAGTTTTGTCATTCTGTATTAGTGTACTTTTTCAGTTTAAAATCTGTTTATTGATGCAGGAGAGAATGTGGAGAAATAACACTTCTACACTGTTGGTGGGAGTATAAACTAGTTAAACCATTGTGGAAGACAGTGTGGCACTTCCTCAAGGTCCTAGAAATAGAAATTCCATTTGACCCAGCAATCCCATTGCTGGGTATATACCCTAAGGATTATAAATCATTCTGTTATAAAGACACATACACACATATGTTCATAGCAGCACTGTTTATAATAGCAAAGACCTGAAACCAACTTAAATGCCCATCAATGATAGACTGGACAAGGACAATGTGGCACAGATATACCATGGAACACTATGCAGCCATAAAAAATGATGAGTTTGTGTCCTTTGTTAGGGACATAGATGAATCTGGAAACCATCATTCTCAGCAAACTGACCCAAGAACAGAAAATCCAGCACCACATGTTCTCACTCATAGGCAGGTGTTGAACAGTGAGAACACATGGACACAGGTGGAAAGCATCACACACTGGGGTCTGTTGGCAAAGGCTAGGGGAGGGACAGCAGGAAGTGTGGAGGTTCAGGAGAGATAACATGGGGAGAAATGGCAGATATAGTGTGGGTGATGGGGAGATGGAAGCAGAAAACCACATTGGCATCTATGTACCTAGGCAGCAATCCTGTGTCATCTGCACATGTACCCCAGAACCTAAAGTACAATAAAAAAAAATCTGTTTATTGTGGTTTTTGTTTTACCTTTTTAGATAATTTGCAAAATTCTGTTGTATACTTTAAGTCAATGTGGGATTTAATTAAGAAATAAGCAAGCCGTATGTTTATCCCAGTCATATTATATATATATGTATTTGTCTATAAATATGACCCCAGTTTTGATTATGCCTTATGTTGAATGTATTCTTAGCTGATTTTCAATGGTGGTTTTATCTCATTTAAGTGATTTGTCATGGAGACAGTCTCACTTGAATTTTGTGTTCAATTATAAATATATATTTCTTTCATGTGCGAGATACAATTCTGTGATTTGAAGGTAAAGATTTATGATTCTGTATTTATAAAATTTATCTTTAAAACAAAATGTTGTAAAACCACATACAGTAAATTTTCCCATCTAAAATCTATTTCAGTTTATATTTCATGGCCAGGCATGGTAGTGACTCACATCTTTGATCCCAGGATTTTGGGAGGCTAAGACAGGAGAATCACTTGAGCCCAAAAGTATGACACTAACCTGGGAAGTGTACAAAGATTCTCTTTCTGCAACAAAAAAAAAAAGAAAAATTTAAAAATAGCCAGGCATGGTGGTGTGCACTTGTGGTCCCAGCTTCTTGGGAGATTGGTTGTGCATGATTACTTTAACCTGAGAGTTCGAGGCTACAGTGAGCCATAATTGTGCCACTTTACTCAAACTTGGGTGACAGAATGAGAACCTGTCTCAAAGAATCGACACTTCAGGGAAGTTTAGCATATTTATATATTTTTGCTAATGACTTGTATAAATTTTTCATCTTGTGAAACTACAACTCAATACCCATTAAGTAATAACTGCCCATTTTATCCTCTCTCCAGCCCTTGACAAACACTTTTGTACCTTTTGTTTCGATGAATGTGACTAATTAAAATACCTCATATAAGTGGAATCATATAGTATCCATCATTTTATTGCTGGCTTCATGTGGCATAATATTCTCCAAGTTGATCTTAAAATGTAACAAGATTTATTTAAAGGTAAATAATATTCCAGTGTGTGTCTATGTGTGTATAACTTTTTCTTTTTTTTGGTGGCCTAGGCTGGAGTGCAGTGGCACAATCTCACTCACTGCAGCCTTCACCTCCTGGGTTCAAATAATTCTCCTACCTCAGCCCCCCATGTAGCTGGGATTACAAGCACGTGCCACCACACACAGCTAATTTTTGTATATTTAGTAGAGAAAAGGTTTCACCATGTTAGCTAGGCTGGTCTCAAACTCCTGGCCTCAGGTGATCTGCCCAACTCAGCCTCCCAAAGAGATAGGATTATACACATGAGTCATGTGTATTATACGCATGCGCTAATGGGATTTTTGTAGAGATTATGTTGAATCCGTTCACCAAGTTTGGCTGCACTGACATCTTTGAAAAATTAAATGCTGTTGGGCGTGGTGGCTCATGCTTGTAATCTCAGCATTTTGGGAGGCTGAGGTGGGTGGATCACGAGGTCAAGGGATCGAGACCATCCTGGTCAACATAATGAAACCCTGTCTTTAATAAAAATACAAATAATTAGCTGGCATAGTGACATGTTTCTATAATCCCAGCTACTCAGGAGGCTGAGGCAGGAGAATTGCCTGAACCCAGGAGGTGGAGGTTGCCATGAGCTGAGATTGCACCATTGCACTCCAGCCTAAGTAAGAAGAGTGAAACTCCATTTCAAAAAATATAAATAAAATAAAATAAATAATTGTAAGAAGTAAAATTGGCAATTTACTTCTAAAACCATTATGTTATGTTGGGAAGTAGAAAAAGCTGTATTGGATAAATGTGACAGAATTTCTTTTCTTCTGTGTGGCTTTTTGCATTGTACTCACCTGGGGCAATGCACTCACTTAATTACAACCTGCAGTGTCATCTTGCTTCTGTCGTTTGTGTAATTTTATAAATTATATTTGGAAAGTGTTTATCTGAGCCTGTAAAGTAATGTGTTATTTTTATTTCTTTCAGTAATGTGTTCTCATTTTGCCCAAGAGTTTTGGCCAGAGCAGAACATACAAGATTCTTCTCAAAACATGACACTGAGAAGATATGAAAAATGTGGAAAGGAGAATTTTCAATTAAATGGCTGCAAAAGTGTGGCTGAGTGTAAGGTTTACAAAGGAGATTTTAATGGACTTAACCAGTGTTTACCAACTACCCAGAGCAAGATGTTTCCGTGTGATAAATATGTGCGAGTCTTTCATAAATTTCCACATTCAGATGTGGAAGATAAGATCAAACATATGGAAAATAAACATTTCAAAGGTGAAGAATGTGGCATATCATTTTGCATGCTTTCACGCCTAACTCAACATAAAAGAATTTATACTAAAGTGAATTTCTTCAAATGTGAAGAATGTGAAAAAGCTATTAACCAGTCTTCAAAGCTTACTACACATAAGGGAATTTATACGTGTGAGAAACTCTACAAATGTCAAGAATGTGACAACGCTTTTAACAAATTCTCAAACCTTACTACGTATAAAAAAAATTATACTCGAGAAAAATCATACAAATGTGAAGAATGTGGCAAAGCCTTTAAGCGATCCTCAACTCTTACTACACATAAGAGAATTCATACAGGAGAGAAACCCTACAAATGTGAGGAATGTGGCAAAGCCTTTAATCATTTCTCAAATCTTACTACACATAGGAGAATTCATACCAGAGAGCAACTCTACATTTGTGAAGAATGTGGCAAAGCGTTTACCCGATCCTCAAGTCTTACTGCACATAAGATAATTCATACCAAAGAGAAACTTTACAAATGTGAAAAATGTGGCAAAACTTTTAAACGATCCTCAAGTCTTAGTGAACATAAGAAAATTCATACTGAAGAGAAACCCTACAAATGTGAAAAATGTGGCACAGCTTTTAGACTTTCCTCAGCGCTTACTAAACATAAAAGAATTCATACTGGTGAGAAACCCTACAAATGTGAAGAATGTGGAAAAGCTTTTAACCGATTTTCAATACTTACTCAACATAAAAACATTCATACTGGTGAGCAACCCTACAAATGTGAGAAATGTGGCAAAGCTTTTACCCAATCCTCAACTCTTACTGCACATAAGATAATTCATACCAGAGAGAAACCCTACAAATGTGAGGAATGTGGCAAAACTTTTAAACGATCCTCAAATCTTGGTGAACATAAGAAAATTCATACTGAAGAGAAACCCTACAAATGTGAGGAATGTGGCAAAGCTTTTAAACTCTACTCAGCGCTTACTAAACATAAAAGAATTCATACTGGTGAGAAACCCTACAAATGTGAAGAATGTGGAAAAGCTTTTAACCAATCCTCAAAACTTACTCAACATAAAAACATTCATACTGGAGAGCAACCCTACAAATGTGAGGAATGTGGCAAAGCTTTTTCCCGATCCTCAACTCTTACTGAACATAAGATAATTCATACTGGAGAGAAACCCTACAAATGTGAGGAATGTGGCAAAACTTTTAAACGATCCTCAAATCTTAGTGAACATAAGAAAATTCATACTGAAGAGAAACCCTACAAATGTGAGGAATGTGGCAAAGCTTTTAAACTCTCCTCAGTGCTTACTAAACATAAAAGAATTCATACGGGTGAGAAACCCTACAAATGTGAAGAATGTGGAAAAGCTTTTAACCGATCCTCAAAACTTACACAACATAAAAACATTCATACTGGAGAGCAACCCTACAAATGTGAGGAATGTGGCAAAGCTTTTACCCGATCCTCAACTCTTACTGCACATAAAAGAATTCATACTGGTGAGAAACCCTACAAATGTCAAGAATGTGGCAAAGCTTTTAAACTCTCCTCAGCCCTTACTATACATAAAAGAATACACACTGGTGAGAAACCCTACAAATGTGAAGAATGTGGAAAAGCTTTTAAGAAATCCTCAATACTTACCGAACATAAAAACATTCATACTGAAGAGAAACCCTACGAATGTAAAGAATGTGGCAAAGCTTTTAAACAATCATCAACCCTTACTACACATAAAAGAATTCATACTGGTGAGAAACCCTACAAGTGTGAAGAATGTGGGAAAGCTTTTAAACACTCTCACTCCCTTACTACACATAAGAGGATTCATACTGGAGAGAAACCTTACAAATGTGAAGAATGTGGCAAAGCTTTTAAACACTCCCACTCCCTTACTACACATAAGAGGATTCATACCGGAGAGAAACCCTACAAATGTGAAGAATGTGGGAAAGCTTTTAACCGATCCTCAAGTCTTACTGTACATAAGAAAATTCATACTGAAGAGAAACCCTACAAATGTGAATAATGTGGCAAAGCTTTTAAACACTCCTCAGCGCTTACTACACATAAAAGAATTCATACTGGTGAGAAACCCTACAAATGTGAAGAATGTGGAAAAGCTTTTTACCAATCCTCAAAACTCTGAACATAAGAAACTTCATACTGGAAAGAAACCCTGCAAATGTGAGGAATGTGGCAAAGCTTTTAACTGATCCTCAAAACTTACTGAACATAAAATAATTCAACTGGAGAGAAACCCTATAAATGTGAGAGATGTGACAAAGCTTTTAACCAATCTGCGAACCTTGCTAGACATAAAAATATTTATATTGGAGAGAAAAATCTACAAAACTGAAAGATGTGACAATGATTTTGACAACAGCTTAAGCTTTTCTAAATATAAAGAAAGTCGTACTGGTGAAACATACTAGAAATGTAAAGAATGTGTCAAAGACTTTAAATAGTTTTCAAACTTGATTGTACGTAAGATAATTCATACTGGAGAAAACTAAGTGTGAAGTATTTGGCAATACTGTTAATGCCCAAATCTTATCGCACAGGAAAGCATTTATACTTGAGAAAAATTGTACAAATACAAAGGATATGGAATAGCCATTAATCTCTGCTCACATCTTAATATCAGAATGTTTGCACTTAATAAAACCATAATAAATGGAATTACTGTCAAAAAGGAAAATATAAGCCTTTAAAGCTAAGTGTATTCATTTTGAAGACAAATATTACAAACATAAAGAACGTTTTAGTACATTTACGTGTATCACAGATCTTATCACCCACATTTTGTACTAGGGAAAAACCCTGAAGCAGTTGCTCAAACTTTATTCAACATCAGGCATTCTGTATTGGAGAAAAATTCTGCAAACGTAATAAATTTGGAAAAACCTACTTTTCAAAACCTATAGCTTAGAAAACACAAGAGAGTTTATACTAAAATATGTTTTTGCAGGCCAGAAATGGTGGCTCACACCTGAAATCCCAGTACTTTGGGAGGCCGAGGCAGGTGGATCACCTCAGGTCAAGAGTTCGAGACTAGCCTGGTCGACATGGCAAAGCATCATCCTTACAAAAAATATAAAAATTACCCAGGCATGGTGGCTGGTGCCTGTAATGTATTTTCAGCTACTCAGGAGGCTGAGACAGGAGAATCACTTGAACCTGGGAGCAGTGAGCGAAGATTGTGCCATTGCACTCCCACCTGGCTGACAAGACTGAAACTCTGTCTTAATATATATATATACACACACACACACACATATATTTGGAGATGCAGTAAATATAAAACTATTTTAATACTAAGTTTATGTAAATATCAGATAACTTCCAGTAAAAATATCTAAGGCACTGACTGCAACATTACAGTAAATCAGAGTGCTGAGTATAAAAAAATAATCCAGAGCTAAAGTTGGTAGATAAATCATTTGCGTATAACTGTAAAAGATGCAAAAAGTTTGAAAAGTTATAATTACATTCAAAGTACACTTTTAGCATGGTGGCTCACAACTGTAATCCCAGCACTTTGGGAGGCGGAGGCAGGTGGATCACCTGAGGTGAGGAGTTCAAGACCAGCCTGATCAAAATGGAGAAACCCCATCGCTACTAAAGATACAAAATTAGCTGGGCGTGGTGGCCCACACCTGTAATCCAGCTACTTGGGAGGCTGAGGCAGGAGAATCGCTTCAGTCCAGGAGGTGGAGATTGTGGTAAGCTGAGATCATGGCATTGCACTGCAGACTGGGCAACAAGAGCAAAACTTCATCTAAAATAAATTTATATATATATATATATATATATATATATATACCTTAAAAAAAAACCAGATTTGTAACATGAATAATTTCATAATTTCAACTGTCAAATTACTTCATGCTCTTCATTCCTATGGTATGAAACTTTTTAAAATTAGGACGGCATTCGTTATGATCTTTTATATGGAAGGGTAAGGACATTAAAATGTAAGACAAATGGTAAATATCTAAGTTGAGAGGCTCTTTTTAACATAGGTGGTGCCTGAGGTAGGTGTTCAGAATAATATTCTGCATTATAGAGAAAGAAGCATTTTATTTTTGTTTTATTGAGATGGAGTCTCTCTCTGTCATCCAGACTGGAGTGCAGTGGTGCAATCTTGGCTCACTGCAACCTCCATCCACCTTCCAGGGTTCAAAGGATTCTTCAGCCTCAGCCTCTTGAGTAGTTGGGATTACCAGTGTGCGCCACTATGCCCAGCTAATTTTTGTATTGTTAGTAAAGCTGGGGTTTCACTACGTTGGTCAGGCTGTTCTCAAACTCCTGACCTCATGATCCACGAGCCTCGGCCTCTCAAAGTGCTGGGATTACAGACGTGAGCCACCGTGCCTGGCCAAAAAAAGCATTTTAAATTTTAGTTGAAATAAGTAGTATATCATTTTACTAGTTGTACTGTTATGTAACAAAAGTATATACTTAAAATTTTAAGGCTGGGTGCGGTGGCTCACGTCAATAATCCCAGCACTTTGAAAGCCGAGGTGGGTGGATCACGAGGTCAAGAGATGGAGACTATTCTAGTTAACAAGGTGAAACCCCGTCTCTACTAATAATACAAAAAAATTAGCTGGGCATGGTGGTGCGCCCCTGTAGTCCCAGCTACTCGGGAGGCTGAGGCAGGAGAATTGCTTGAAACAAAAGGCAGAGGTTGCAGTGAGCCAAGATCGTGCCATTGAACTTCAGTCTGGGTAACGAGAGAAAAACTCCGTCTCAAAAAAGAAAAAAAACAATTTTGGAATCAGTAAGCATGTTTGTATTAGTTTAAATTTGTACCTATTTTCAGAAGAAAAGAGCAGTGTTGTTACAAAACAAATTATTTTAGTAAGGTGAGTAATTTACTAGGAAAGTATAAACCTAAAAAATGCTGAAAGCAAATCTATATGCTTTCCTTTTTTTTTTTTTTTGGAAATGGAGTTTTGCTCTTGTTGCCCAGGCTGGAGTGCATTGCCATGATCTTGGCTCACTACAACCTCCACCTCCCCGGTTCAAGCGATTCGCCTGCCTCAGCCTCCGCAGTAGCTGGGATTACAGGCATGCACCACCATGCCCGGCTAATTTTGTATCTTAAGTAAAGACGGGGTTTGCCATGTTGATTTCAAACTCCTGACCTCAAGTGATCCACCTGACTTGGCCTCACAAAGTGCTGGAATTACAGACATGAGTCATTGAGCCTGGCCTATACTATTTCCTTTCTTTCTTTCTTTTTTTTTTTTTTTTGAGTTTTGCAGTTGTTACCCAGACTGGAGTGCAACGGCACAATCTCGGCTCACCGCAACCTCCGCCTCCTGGGTTCAAGCAATTCTCCTGCCTCAGCCTCCCGAGTAGCTGAAACTAAGGGCAGGCACCACCATACCCAGCTAATTTTTGTATTTTTAGTAGAGACCGGATTTCACCTTGTTGACCAGAATGGTCTCTATCTCCTGACCTCGTGATCCACCCGTCTTGACCTCCCAAAGTGCCGGGATTATAGGCGTGAGCTACCGCGCCCGGCCTACTCTTTCCTTTCTATTGGATTAATTACTGTAAAATATTATGGCTTATGGTTCAAAATCTCTTGATGTGAATTTTGTTTTTACTTACATGATACTCATACTAAACCTACATTTTCTGTTTCTTATAATTTTTTTCTTTTATACTTTATGAAGTTTTCATTATGTGAAGTGGTCAAAGATTATACAATTATAAAACTTAGTGCATACAATAATTTTTAGATGTAATTCCACAATTAATGTAGTTATATTTTATCGAATTAGAACATTTCATTTTGTTCTTATAGTTGAAGAACCCTATATGTAAGCCTACTTTTCTTTAGTTGTTCCTTTCACTTTTTATACTTGACAGAGGTATATTTATTTGTTTATTGACCCAGTTCAGGTAACTGCTAAGAAGTCTTCATAAGTCATGAGGATGTTTTAATATATAAATGTAGCAAAAAAAAAAGACATTGCTTGCTGAGTAACAGACGTTTTATAATCTGTAATTATTCCTGTTAGAGTCAGTTTGTAACTTTAAGTCAGAGACAAAATATCAACGATTAAGAAAAAATACTGATTGTTTATGTGGAGAGGACCTTTTTTTTAGGCAGCAAACCCGAATATTGCTGAATATAAAGCAAAATTCTGCTTATTTTATTTTCTAATTATGTTGTTTTGCTTGTCTTTTGTGTTTTTCTACTATGTATAATGTCACAGCCTTTCTTTTCTTTCTGTTTTATGGCTACAGTTTTCTCACTGTTGTTTTTATGTTATGTCATTTTACATGCTGCTTTGTAGGTTTTAATGAGAAAGGTGGTATTTCTAATGCACTTAAAACATTGGTTTTAACTGGAGAATTTGCTTGCCAATATAACTTTTTGTTTTATGAGACCAAGTCTCACTCTGTTGTCAGGTTGAAGTGCAGTGGCACTATCTTGGCTCACTGCTACCTCCACCTCCCAGGTTTAAGTGATTCTCCTCCTTTAGCCTTCAGAGTATCTGGGACTACAGGCTTGACCCAGCTAATATAGCACTACATTTAGTAAGAACGAAAAGAGAGGGCATCCTTGTTATTGTAGCTCATATATATATATTTTTAAATATAAGATGGGGTTTCACCAATGTTGGTCATGCTGGTCTTGAACTCCCGACCTCAGGTGATCCGCCCGCCTTGGCCTCCAAAGAGCTTGGATTACAGGCGTGAGCCACCACGCCCCACCTATTGTAGCTCTTAGAGTAAAAGCTCACAACATTTCCCTGTCTGGGATGTTGTCAGCTGTGCGATTTTTGTTCTTTGTGGCGTTTATTGGCTTACAGTCCATTTGCCCTATAGCTAATTTATTCACATTTTATCATGAGGGAATGTGACTTTTGTCAAACTTTTATTCTGCATGTATTTAAATGTTAAACATGTGAAAGCACAGCTAATTCGACATAAATATAAAACATACTCAAAGACTGCTATGAACAATTCTATTCATGCACAGTAAAAAATTTAGAGAAAATAAATGGAACTCATAAATACACACAATCTCCCAAAATTGAACCATCAAGAAACAAAAATCTAGAGCAGAGCAAAAATGTATAATGAAATTGAATTACTAATAAAAAACCATGAATAGCTCTGAATAAGATACATTCACCTGCAAAATTTACCATATATAAACAAGATGAACTGGTACAATTCTACTGAATGTATATAAAAAATCAAAGTGGGATTTATATGAAACCAGTATCATCCTAATACGAAAATCTAATTAAGACACACACACACGGGCTGGGCGCAGTGACTCATGCCTGTAATCTCAGCACATTAAGAGGCCAAGGCGGGTGGATCACGAGGTCAAGAGATCGAGACTATCCTGGTCAACAAAGTGAATTCCCGTGTCTACTAAAAATACAAAAATTAGCTGGGCATGGTGGTGCGCACCTGTAGTCCTAGTTACTCGAAAGGCTGAGGCAGGAGAATTGCTTAAACCCAGAAGGCGGAGGTTGCGGTGAGCCGAGATCGCTCCATTGCACTCCAGTCTGGGTAACAGCGAAACTCTGTCACAAAAAAAAAAAAAAAAGACACACTCACACAAAAACTATAGGTAAATATTCTTGATGAACATTGAAATGAAAATCCTCGATGAAATACTAGCAAGCTGAGTTCATAAGCAAATCAAAAGTTACTTTGCCGCAATCATGTGGGCTTTATCAATGCAATGTTTTATCATATGCAGGTCAATAATTGTAATTCACCTTCTAAAGATGATTAAAAGCAAAAATTATGAAAATAGGTAAAGAAAAAGCATTCAAGAAATTCAATATTCATTTATAAAAATGTGCTCTAGATACTGAAGAAACATGCGTCAAAAATAAGTCCTCTATGAAAAGTCTTCATTTAACATCATACAGACCAGACAAAAGCTGGGTGCATTCTCCATAAATGTAACAATTTTCACTCAACACTCAAACTCCTATACAATATAGTTCTGGAAGTCTTAACCAGAGCACCGAAAGAAATAAAGGGAATCTAAATAGAAAAATAGGAAGTTGAGGCCGGGCGAGGTGGCTCACGCCTGTAATCCTAGAACTTTTGGAGACTGAGGTGGGTGGGTCAACTTAGGTCAGGAGTTTCAGACAAGCCTGGCCAAAAGGGTGAAACCCCATCTTAAAAAAAGAAAAAAAAAAGATAAATAGGAAGTTGAATTATCTTCACAGAAAATATCATTCTTTTTTTTTTTGAGATGGAGGTTTGCTGTTGTTACCCAGAATGGAATGTAACGGCATGATCTCGCCTCACTGTAACCTCCGCCTCCTGGGTTCAGGCAATTCTCCTGCCTCAGCCTCCCGAGTAACTGGGACTACAGGCATGCACCACCATGCCCAGCTAATTTTTGCATTTTAGCAGAGATGGCGTTTCACCTTGTTGACCAGGATGGTCTCGATCTCTTGACCTTGTGATCCACCTGCCTCAGCTTCCCAAAGTGCTGGGATTATAGGCGTGAACCACTGCGCCAAGCCGAAGTTACAATTCTTTACGTGGAAAAATTTAAATATTTCACCAAAAGACATTTAAGCCTAAAAAATGACTTCAGCAATGTCTGATGATATGAAATCAACATAAAAAAACTGAGTAGCATTTTTTACACTAATAACATTAAAGCTGAGAACAAAATCAAGAATGCAGTTTATGCCGGGCACGGTGGCTCACGCCTATGATCCCAGCACTTTGGGAGGCCGAGGCGGTTGAATCACGAAGTCAAGAGATCGAGACTATCCTGGTCAACAAGGTAAAACCCCGTCTCTACTATAAATACAAAAAAAAATTAGCTGTGCATGGTGGTGCGCACCTGTAGTTTCAGCTACTCAGGAGGCTGAGGCAGGAGAATTTCTTGAACCCAGGTGGTGGAGGTTGAGGTGAGCCGAGATCGTGCCATTGCACTCCAGTATGGGTAACGATAGCAAAACTCGGTCTGAAAAACAAAAAAGAATAAAAATACTTATACGGTTGAAAGAAAACACTTAAACTCACATAATTATGGTAGCACTATTCACCATAGCAAAGACAGAATGGAACCAGGTACCCATAAATTTTAGATTCATTTTCCTTTTTTTCTTTTTCTTTTTTTGATCTGGAGTCTCCCTTCTGTCCTCAGGCTGAAGGGCAATGGTGCAATCTTGGCTCACTGCAACCTCCACATCCCCGGTTCAAGCAATTCTCTTGCTTCAGCCTCCCGAGTAGCTGAGACTACAGGTATGTGACACCACACCCAATTAGTTTTGCATTTTTAATAGAGACGGGGTTTCACCAAGTTGGCCAGGATCTCTTGATCTTGTGATCTGCCTACCTCGGCCTCCCAATGTGCTGGGATTACCGGTGGGAGCCACCGCACCTGGCCTTTAGATTCATTTTCTTTGTTAACTTGCTTATACTAAGAATATTAGGCCAGGCGCTGTGGCTCACACCTGTAATCCCAGCACTTTGGGAGGCCGAGACAGGTGGATCACGAGGTTAGAAGTTCAAGACAAGCCTGGCTTTGTCTCTACTAAAAATAGAAAAATGACATGGTGGCAGGCACCTGTAATCCCAGCTACTTGGGAGGTTGGGGCAGAATTGCTGGAACCCAGGCAGCAGAGGTTGCAGTGAGCTGAGATCACACCACTGCACTCCAGCCTGGGCAATAGACTAAGACTCTGTCTCAAAAAGAAGAAAGAAGTAAATAAAGAAAGAAAATTAATGTCCATGTTGCTGCAAAGAACACTATTTTTCTTTCTTGTGACTGGATAGTATTGCATTGCGTACATCATGTACTACATGTTCTCACTTATAAGTGGGTGTTAAACATTGGGTGAACATGGAAACGAAGATAGAAACAATAAACAAATAAAAAAAGGGAGAAGACATTGATACGATGTACACTACTTGGGCAATGGAATTTTCAAGTGTCAAAACCTTAACATCATGCAGTATACCTATGTAAAAAATCTTCACCTGTTCCTTTTGAATCTAAAATAGACGTAAAATTTTTTGTGCTAAAATGAAATGTTACATTTCTTCTAGTTCTGGGTTAATAGTTGGAATTAGGAGTCAAAGAAGACACGGAATTATGTTCCCTTCGAGCATAGGGGTAAATTTTTTTATTTTTTTATTTTTATAGACGGTGTTTCATTCTTGTTACCGAGGCTGGAGTGCAATGGCGTGACCTTGGCTCACCGCAACTTCCGCCTCCTGGGTTCAAGCAACATTCCTGCCTCAGCCTCCCGAGTAGCTGGGACTACTGGCCTGTGCCACCATGCTCAGCTAATTTTTATATTTTTAGTAGTGACGGGGTTTAACCATGTTGACCAGGATGGTCTCGATCTCTTGACCTTGTGATCCAGTCGCCTCGGCCTCCCAAAGTGCTGGGATTATAGGCATGAGCCCCCGCGCCCGACTTTTTTTTTTTTTTTTGAGACGGAGTTTCCCTTTTATTACCCACGCTTGAGTGCAACGGCGCCATCTCGGCTCACCCCAACTTCTGCCTCCTGAGTTCCAGCAATTCTCCTACCTCAGCCTCTCGAGTAGCTGGAACTACAGGCTGTGCCACCACGCCCAGCTATTTTTTATATTTTTAGTTGAGACGGGGTTTCACCATGTTGACCAAAATGGTCTTGATCTCTTGACCTAGTAATCCACCCACCTCAGCCTCCCAAAGTGCTGGGATTATAGGCCTGAGCCACCGCGTCTGGCCTACTTGTCTTTATTATTATTGTCTGTACTCCTACAAAAGATGCCATATATTTCAAGTTCATATTCTCTTTTCTTTTTTTTTGAGAAAAAAAGAGAAAAAGAAGGGGAAAAAAAGAAAAAGAGGGAAAAAGGAATATTACTTCATTCCTAAAATGGGTTTCAATAATGGCCGATCAATATTTTGAGTGTTTAAAGTGGTTAATGCATATTTTATGTGTTTAAAATGGAGACCTCTATTGTGTTTATTTGTTCTGGCTCTGAGTTCAAGTCCTGGATGTCGTTATCAATTTGTTGTCTCGTTGAATCTAAATCTCATTATGTGTCTTATGTACCTGGGTGTTAAGATCTCTTATTGTTACCTTAATCCTTTTACCCTTGCATCCTTGTAGCTTTGAAATCTATTTTATTAAGTGTGAGAATTGCAACTCCTGCTTTTTATTTATTTATTTTTGCTCTCCATTTGGTTGGTGAGTTTTTTTCCATCCCCTTGTTTTGAGTCTTTGTATATCTATAGATATATCGTTAGATTTTGTGGATAATGTATATTTTGTGTGTTTAAAATGGAGAGCTCTATTGAGTTTATTTGTTCTGGATCTTAGTTCCAGTCCCGGGTATCGTTATCAATTTTCTGTCTCGTTGAATCTAAATCTCATTATGGGTCTTATGTATCTGGGTGTTAAGATCTCTTATTATTACATTAATCCTTTTACCCTTGTATCCTTGTAGCTTTGAAATCTATTTTGTCAAATGTGAAAATTGCAACTCCTGCTTTTTGTTTATTTATTTTTGCTCTCCATTTGGTTGGTACGTTTTTTTTTCCAACGCTTTATTTTGAGTCTATGTATATCTTTGGATATACCGTTAGATTTTGTCTGTATCTTTTGATTGGGAGATTTGGTCGATTTAAATTTAGGGTTGCTGCCATTTGATATTAACTGGCTATTTTGTCCTTTCGTTGATAAAAATTCTTCTTTATGTTAATGCTCTTTACTTTTCGGTGTATTTTTAGAAAGGGTCATACTGGTTGTTCCTTTCTGTGTATAATGCTTCTTTTAGAAGTTCTTGTAAAGCAGGCCTGGTGGTAATAAAATCTCTGAGTACTTGCTTGTTCCTAAAAGATTTTATTTTTCCTTCAAATGTAAAGCTTAAATTGGCAGGATATCAAATTCTGGGCTGAAAGTTCTGTTGATTAAGTATATTGAATATTGGCCCCCACTCTCTTCTAGCTTGTAGGGTTTCCGTTGAGAGATCTGCTTGCTGTAAGCCTAATAGGCTTACCTTTATGGGTAACTTGATCTTTCTCTCTGGCTGCCCTTAATATTTTCTCCTTCGTTTCGATCTTGGTGAATCTAACGATTATGTGCCTTGGGATTGGTCTTCTTGAGGAATACCTTTGTGGTGTTCTCTGTATTGCCTGGGGTTGAATAGTGTCCTGCTTTGCTAAATTAGGAAAATTTTCCTGGATAATGTCCTGGAGAGTATTTTCCAGCTTGAATTCATTCTCTCCGTCACATTCAGGTACATCAATCAAGCGTATATTAGGTCTTTTCACATAGTCCCATATTGCTTGGAGACTTTGCTCATTCCTTTTTATCCTTTTTTCTCTATTCTTGTCTTGTCGTTTTGTTTCATTAAGTTGGTCTTCGACCATATTCTCACTCATATGTTCTCTCTAGAAAGAAACCAATGTGTTTGTAATCAGGGTGTATCCTCTCTCTCTCTCTCTTTTTTTTTTTTTTTTTTTAGACGGAGTTTTGCTGTTGTTACCAGGCTGGAGTGCAATGGCACAATCTCGGATCACTGCAACCTCTGCCTCCTGGGTTCAAGCAATTTTCCTGTCTCAGCCTCCCGAGTAGCTGGGACTAATGGCACGCACCACCATGCCCAGCTAATTTTTGTATTTTTAGTAGAGACGGGGTTTCACCTTGTTGATGAGGATGGTCTCGATCTCTGGACCTCGTGATCCACCCACCTCCGCCTCCCAAAGTTCTGGGATTATAGGCATGAGCCACCGTGCCCAGCTGTGGGTGTATCCTTTCTTGTCTCATTTGTGCTGCTTTTTTTCTATAAGAAAGGAAAACAATAAATAAAGCAGAGTCAACTAGGGCATCTTTAGTTTCTTTCTTTTTTAAGAGACAAGGTTTCACCATGTTGGTCTGGCTGCTCTCGAACTCCTGACCTCAGGGAATCCGCCTGCCTCAGCCTCCGAAAGTGCTGGGATTACAGGTGTGAGCCACCGCACCCTGCGGCATTTTCAGTTTCTACAGACACAGCAAGTAAATTTTTTTTTAGGAAGGGAGGAAGGGAGAAAAGGAGAAAGGGAGGGAGGAAGGAAGGGAAGGGGGGAGGGAGAGAAGGGAAGGAAAAAAATCAAGCAATGAGAGAGGCATTGCCGACCTCGATATAGAGGTCTACAAGTTGATTTATTTTTTTTTCTATTTTTTGAGAGAAGGAAAGAAAAAAAAGTGAAGGAGAGGAAGAGAGAGGAAGCAGAGGGAGAGAGAACAGAAATGTTGCTTCATTCTAAAATAAAATGAGTATTAATAATGGCCAATGAATATTTCACTTAAACCTATGAGTAGGTGTGATGTGGTATTGACAAGAATGTATATTTTGTGTATTTAAAGTGGAGAACTCTATAAATACTTATTGAGTTTACTTGTTCCGTATCTGAGTGATAGTCCAGGATATTCTTATTAATTTTCTGTCTCATCGAGTCTAAGTCTCTATGTATCAGGGTGTTAGGATCGTTAGCTCTTGTTGCATTGGTCCTTTTACCACTATATCTTTGTTGCTTTAAAATCTATTTTATCCGATATGAGAATTGCAACTCCTGCTTTTTATTTATTTATTTATTTTTGCTCTCCATTTGGTTGGTAAATCTTTCTCCATCCCTTTGTTTTGAGTCTTTGTGTATCCTTGCATGTGAAATGCTCTGGATGTAACATGTCGTTGGGTTTTGGCTATATCTTTTCATTGGGGGATTTAGTTGATTTAAACTTAGGATTACTGCCATTTGATGTTAACTGGCTGTTTTATCCATTCATTGATGTAAATTCTTCTTTATGTTGGTGCTCTTTACTTTTTGGTATATTTTTAAAATGGCTAATACTGGTTGTTTCTTTCTATGTGTAATGCTTCTTTCAGAAGCTCTTGTAAAGCAGGCCTGGTGGTAATAAAATCTCTGAGTACTTGCTTGTTCATAAAAGATTTTATTTTTCCTTCAGTTGTGAAGCTTAGTTTGGCTGGATATAAAATTCTGGGCTGAAGGTTCAGTTCTTTGAGGATGTTGGATATTGGCCCCCACTCTCTTCTGGCTTGTAGAGTTTCTGCTGAGAGATCAGCTGTAAGTCCGATAGGCTTGCCTTTGTGGGTAACCTGACCTTTCTCTCTGGCTGCGCTTAGTATTTTCTCCTTCATTTCAACCCTGGTGAATCTAATAATTATGTGCCTTGGGGTTGCTCTTCTTAAGGAATATCTTTGTGGTGTTCTCTGTATTACCTGGGGTTGAATATTGTCCTGCTTTGCTAGTATTGGAAAATTTTCCTGAATGATATCCTGAAGAATATTTTCCAGCTTGGATTCATTCTCTCCGTCACAGACAGGTAAACCTATCAAACGTAAATGTGGTCTTTTCACAAAGTCCCACATTTCTTGGAGACTTTGCTCATTCCTTTTTATCCTTTTTTCCTCTAATCTTGTCTTCTCATTTTATTTTATTATGTTGGACTTCGAATTCTGATATTCTTTCTTCTGCTTGAACAATTTGAGTGTTTAAACCTGTGCATACTTTTCAGAGTTCCTGCATTGTATTCTTCAGTTCCATTAATTCACTTATATTCCTCTCTACGTTGTCTATTCTCATTAGGATTTCATCAAACATTTTTTCAAAGTTCTTAGTTTCTTTACATTGGGCTACAACATGTTCTTTTAACTCACAGATGTTTCTTATTATCCATCTTCTGAAGCCTGATTCTGTTACTGGGATGCGCTCCTTCTCCATCAAGTCTTGTTCCCTTGTTGATGAGGAACTGTGATCCTCTTCAGACGAAGAGGCATTCTGATTTTGAGTATTCTCAGCCTTTTTATGCTGGTTTCTTCCCATCACTGTAAATTTATTCACCTGTCATTTTTGTAATTCCCAACTTTCAAATTAGGTCTCTGGGTGGACGTCCACATTGTTAATTCCCAGGGCCGAAATCTGAGCAACACACTGTACCAGCCAAAACAGCGGCGTTAAGACTGATGGTGCTTTTCTGCCCAGGAATCTTCAGTCTAGTTTCCTTCTTGAGTTTGTAATAGGTGACTCTGCCTTCCCAGAGCTCCCAACCTCAGTCAGAAGGGAAACCAGTCCCATTTACTCTGCACCAAGAGCTGCCGCACTGAGGTGCAAGCACAACCACTGCGCCGGCCACAAGAATTGCGCTGGAAACCCGTGTAGCTCCTCCAAACCTCGGTCAGAAGGGGAACCAGTCCCATTTACTCTGCACCAAGAGCTGCCACGCTGAGGTGCCAATGAAACTGCTGTGCCAAACACAAGAGTTGCGCTGGCGACCCGTGGAGCTCCTTCACTGGGAATCTTCTGCTCCGTGAGCAACCAAAATTTGTCTGAAAGTGTGGCATCCTCTCGTTCTCTGAGCTTTCACTGGGAGCTTCAATCCCTAGATGTTAGCGATCGACCATCTTGGATCGTTCTCCACAGCAAGTAAATTTTTATGCTATGTCAACAAAAAATAATTACAGTATTTAAAAACAGAAAAAATGTAAGGCTGGGTGCAGTGGCTCACGGCTATAATCCCAATGCTTTGGGAGGCTGAGGCGGGTGGATCATGAGGTCAAGAGATTGAGACCATCCCTGTGTCGGGGGACTGATGAGTCACTGCAACTCTGACCTCGCAAGCTTCACTGAGATGTCACTTGAGGCTTCTGGTGGCTCTGATAGTGGGTGCAAGCCTTCTGGTGGCTGTCATAGTGGGTGGCAGCCCTCTGGTAGCTGGTATAGTGAATATCAGTGTCAAGTGGCTGGCATAGTGGGTGCCAGTTTTCTGGCATAGTAGGTGTCAGCATTTGGTTGTTTTCCATAGCCTCTGTGTGAGTGAGAGAGTGTATGTGTATATATGTAGTTCCACGGCTGAAAGCCACGGAGCTTGAGTGGGCCTCCACCCGCGGTTCCACAAGAGCGTCATAAGGCATAACGGTGATTCACCTCAGAGC